>NC_044037.1:72536055-72837841 GCF_901765095.1 Microcaecilia unicolor
CAAGGAAAAGTGCAAGGAAAAGTGCTTGATCTGTAAGAACAAACGAAGACCAGATTAGCTTTGCTTGGAGATAGGGAAAGGAGAATACCAGAAGATAAGGGAATGCATGAGGCTAGAATCTTTTACAGGGCAATTATCAAAGGCATTTCAGCACATAAAACAAGGAGCTTTTTTATTTCACATTTTGAGTATACATTCAAAAGCGAAACATAGGAAACACGCAGTATAATACAGAGAAAACTAATGATAAACCACTCACAATCACTGCTAATTCAGCAAGCTCCACTGTGGTTCCAAAGGGGCTAGACCTGATTCTTTGGGCATGCTCCTTCAGACACAAGCTTGAGGCTGCATACTGGAGTCCGGCTGGCTTAAATCTGCCCAAAGCATCCCCTAGTGATGACTTTGACTTTAGGGCTGACACAGGTGTTCTGCAGAGGTAACTAGAGCAGCAAAAATAGAGAGGATCCAACTCCTTCTGCATGCGCTTACTTCCTCCTCTCCCACAACAGCCTCAGTCCCACTGATTTACATCCTCCTGAAACAGCCTCCAGTGATGATGTCAGGGCCAACACAGGTTAACCAGAGCAGCAAAATAGAGGGAATCCAACTCTTTCTGCAGGTATTCACTTTCTTCTGTCCTTTAAAACAGGGTTTTATGTGCTGAAATGGGATTTTTGAAAGTTGCCCAACACATATTTGGGTATAACCAATACCTACATAATCGTACCCACATATCAGGGAGGCATTCTTAGGGATGGGGTTGTTGGAAAGTGAATTTACATGCATACTTTTACACTTCCGTAAGTGTGTATGTTAATGTTCAAGGAAAATAGTACCTGTACAAACAGGAGGTGCAGATTTGTGTACACACTTTTAACCAGCTCAGTTTTCAAAGAGACATTCTTCTCTTTCAGAGTTAATGTTAAGGCTGTGGTTTAAAAGTACTGTGACACTGTAGCTTGGTTTCCAGATCTAGGTCTTAGGTGGTAATGTCTACAGAATATATATTGCAATAGGCTTTTAAATAAAGTAATCTAATTTGGAAACAGTTCTGTTTCATGGCTTTCTATATTTATCTAACAGGTGTGGTAATGTGTGGCAACAGTTTCATGCAGAACAGTAGCTCCACGCAGACAGTAACATGAACACAAACCAACGAGGGTTTGTGTAACAGACAGGCCTAAAACCAGTTAATATAATAATGCATGCCATTTTTTTATTGCTGGATATGACTTTGTTTGTTTCTCTGCTAAGGAATGGCTGGCAGATTGGAAACAGCTGGCTGTTCTTCCACTGCTCCATGACCCATCCTCCAGTCACACATTACCCTGGGGGATCAGCTCCCTGACTGCCGTAATAAGAGAACCTTCATAAAGAAAGGCAGCCAAACCAGGGAGATTTATTTATTTTACAAAAACTGAATCACAAGCTGTTTTCATGAACATTGTGTTAATGTAAGTAGTAATTCGTTTGCTCCCAAACCAGACTCCTTTAGTTGGGCACAGAGAGAACCAAAAAGAGAATCGTTTTATCCATGCACTTAGGGAGTAGAAATCCACGGGAGAAGTATGTTAGGCGGGAAGAGTCTGATAGTTACGGGCGGGGAGAGGGATCTTGGGGTGATAGTATCTGAGGATCTGAAGGCGACGAAACAGTGTGACAAGGCGGTGGCCGTAGCCAGAAGGTTGCTAGGCTGTATAGAGAGAGGTGTGACCAGCAGAAGAAAAGAGGTGTTGATGCCCCTGTATAAGTCGTTGGTGAGGCCCCACCTGGAGTATTGTGTTCAGTTCTGGAGGCCGTACCTTGCTAAGGATGTAAAAAAAATGGAAGCGATGCAATGAAAAGCTACGAGAATGGTATGGGATTTGCGTTACAAGACGTATGAGGAGAGACTTGCGGACCTGAACATGTATACCCTGGAGGAAAGGAGAAACAGGGGTGATATGATACAGATGTTCAAATATTTGAAAGGTATTAATCCGCAAACAAACCTTTTCCGGAGATGGTGAGGGCGGTAGAACGATGAGGACATGATATGAGAGTGAAGGGGGGCAGACTCAAGAAAAATGTCAGGAAGTATTTTTTCACGGAGAGAGTGGTAGATACTTGGAATGCCCTCCCGCGGGAGGTGGTGGAGATGAAAACGGTAGCGGAATTCAAGCATGCGTGGGATAAACATAAAGGAATCCTGTGCAGAAGGAATGGATCCTCAGAAGCTTAGCCGAGATTGGGAGGCGGGGCTGGTGTTTGGGTGGTGGGGCTAGTTCTGGGCAAGACTTCTACGGTCTGTGTTCTGAAAATGGGGCTAATTCTGGGCAAGACTTCTACGGTCTGTGTCCTGAAAATGGCAGATACAAATCAAGGTAAGGTATACACAAGAAGTAGCACATACGAGTTTATCTTGTTGGGCAGACTAGATGGACCGTGCAGGTCTTTTTCTGCCGTCATCTACTATGTTACTATGTTATATGTACTATAAGGTGTGACTCCGGGGCTACTGTGGGGGTGATTTTCAAAGCACTTAGTCTTTCAAAGTTCCATAGGTGAAAGAAACAGTACATACCAGCCTGTATGAGAGTCTGATTAGAGCAGCAAGAAGGTCCCTGGAATAGCCTAGTGATCAGTGCACTGCACTGTGGAGAAGGGGACTTGTAAGTCTAAGTGCTTTGAAAATATGCCGCTATATGCCCTAAGAAGCAGAAAGATATTTACTTGTACAGATCATTCAGGGGTACTGCTTACCCTTGCTTCAGTATAGAGTTAACAGAATCTAGGAATTTTCTAGCTGGGTTGGGTACTGGCTATATCAAAGTAAAGGGATTTGAGGATGCTCTTAGCCCCAATGAAAATACAAGAATGGAAGCACGGATGACTTAAGAGTTTGAGAGAGAGAGAGAGAGAGGTGCTCTTCCCGTTGAAGCAGGTTGAAGCTGGTTGAGACAGTTAAGAGGCCTCTGAGAGTAAACAGGAGAGGAGGGATTTATACTGCAGAAAGCAGGTGATGCCCTACACACCATCCCCCATATTCTATACATTGCGCTGAGATTTCTGCGTGGAAATCAAAGCATATTCCATAACAATGCACATAGCCTAATTGGTTAACAAGCCAATCAGCGCTGATAATTGCTACTTAACAAGCAATTGTTGACACTAATTGGCATTAATTAGAATTTACAGGCAGAATTGTCTAAGTGTATTCTATAATATGCTGCGTGTAAATTCAAAGTCACATAGTTGAAAAGGAGGCGTGGACACAGGTATGGAATGGGCAGGTCATGAGTGTTTCTAGTATCTATGTGCATGGTTATAGAATATACCCAGTCCACGCCTAATTTAGGTGTCAGCATTTACACCAAGTTTTACCTGATGTAACTGCCCGCGACTAGATGTAGTCACATGGTCTGGCATTCAGTGTATTCTATAAATCGTGCAGAAATTTAGGCTTATTCTATAAAGTACTCCTAAATTAAGGTGTACTTTACGCTTAGGTGAATTTCAATTCGGTGCCAATTTTTTAGGCGTGATGTATAGACTCTAGTCTTACAGGGGCTAATTCTGTTAAGTAGGCGCTAACATTTATATGCCAATTACACATGTAAATGTTTAGAATATTAGCACATACACACTTAAATGCCAACATTCCATCTAAGGGCTATTCTGTAACCAGCTTGCAGGTAGCCATAAACGTGGGTGGAGGCTGGGCAGTGCATGAGCTGGGTGCACTGTTATTCACATTCCCCCAAATTCTATATATGGTGCCTTAAGTTGTGCATGCTAATTTGGCAGCATGGCCAAATTGCATGCCCAACTTAATTGATTAACAAGTCAATCAGTGCTGATAATTGGTACTTAACAACCAATTAGTGGCACACATTGGCTTTAATTAGAATTTACACGCACAACTTTCTAGGCATATTCTATAATGCGGTGCGTATAAATTCTAATACGTGCAGTCAAAAAAGGGGCATGGCCATGGGCATGGAATGGGCAGGTTGTGGGCATTTAAAAAACTATGTGCACTATTATAGAATACTAGTAAAAAAGGCCCGTTTCTGACCCAAATGAAACGGGCGCTAGCAAAGTTTTCCTCGGAGTGTGTATGTTTGAGAGAGTGTGTGTGAGAGTGACTGTGTGTGTGTGTGAGATAGAGAGAGTGAATGTGTGAGTGTGTGTTTGTGACAGAGAGAGTGAGGCTGGGTGCGAGTGTGTCTGTGAGAGAGAGAGTGAGACTGGGTGCGAGTGTGTCTGTGAGAGAGAGAGTGTGTGTGAGAATGAGAGTGTGTGCCAGGGGCCCCCCTTCCCCCTCCCTTCCTTCCCCCCGCCCCAGTTCCAGGGTCATCCCCCACCTCCCTCCCTCCCAGTTCCAGGGTCATTCCCTCCCTCCCTCCCTCCCTCCCTTCCTCCGATTTTCAGGGTCGTTCCCTTCCTGCCTCCCTCCCTCCCTCCGACTTTCAGGGTCATCCTCTCCCTCCGACTTTCAGGATCACCCCCTCCCTCCCTCTGACTTTCAAGGTCCCCCCTCCCTCCCTCCGAGTTTCATGGTCCCTCCCTCCCAGTTTCAGGGTCCCTCCCTCCCTCCCTCCCGAGGAGGCATGGCGGCTGCTCACACACCCTCCCATGGGGCCCAGAGGGGCAGCCGCGGCCGTCGCCTGCTTTTCTCCTCTGCAGCGCCGCTCCGACTCCTGAGGTCCCCCCTCCCCCGTGCAGGAATGCACGAGCGCACCTGCGTGCCGGCTCGGCACAGCAGCACGCTCTCTGTGGCTCTGCCCCCTCCGCTCACGCCCAAGGAGGACTCCAACCTTTCCCTGCCATTGGTCGCGATGCTGTCGGCTACTCTGCCCCTCAACGCTTCTTTTTCTCTTTCAAGCTCCACCTCAGCCCCGTTGCCCTGCCCCTTTCTCCCCTCCTCCTCTAGCTCTGGCGTTCTACGTGACATCAGCCTGATCTACGGAGCCTAGCAGACCAACTCGGAAGAAAGCCACGGACACAGGCAGCAAGACGCATAGAACGTTGGAGGTGAGAATTATTATATAGGATACCCGATCTGCACCTAACTTAGGTGCAGGTATTTAGGCTTGGTTTTAGGTGGCCTTCATGGGTGCGCCTAAATTTTAGTTGCAAGAACTGCAAGTGAGCATATTCTATAAACTACATGTAACTTTAGGTGTAGTTTATAGAGGCGCCATTTATAGAATTCCCCCCATTACCTACAGAATACTGTAAGTTACAATCATATCACTAGAACTTAGGCATGTTCACTTATACCAGCTCTATGGCTGGTGTAAATGTTCATTTCTAAGTGCATAGATACGTGTATGCACCATTAAGCTACTATTTTATAAAGGTATGTATGCGCCTACATTCCTGTATAGAATAGGCTGTTACCAGGTAGTTTTAGAACTACCCCCATCTGCCTGATGATCAACCCAAAGAGATGTTCTCCACACTTCCCTCCCCCTACCCTTTGTTTCTTTATCTGCTGCTATTGCATTAGTCCAGGGCTCCCTTCTCTCCGAAATGGCACACAGTAAGTGTTTCACTTATCACACAGCCATGTCTTTTTTTCAGAAAAAGACAACCTTTTATCTTAGGGGGCCTCAGCACGCGTGAAAAACATGCACTGACACTAGTGCATGCCCCCTTTTAGTAAAAGGACTCCTCAAGGACCTGGGAGGAGAGGATCTCACCCATAACTGAGACAGTCAGAGACTGTGTGTGTGGAGCGAACCCATTCCTTCTAGAGATTCAGAGGAGAGAGGGAGATTCAGATTTAGGAAGAGAAGAAACAGGAAACGAAAAATGCTTGAGGCGAAGAGAATATCAGGAGAAGGTGTTCATCAAAGTCCTGAGAGTTCCTTTAGAGGTGGAGTCTGAGAATTTTTCCATCTTTTCAGTTTGTCCATACCCTGAAACTGTGAGTTAACAGATGAACTTGTATTATAATTTTATTAAATCCAGTACATTTTTTTAACCAACTCTTCTGGGGTGTGGTTTATGTGTTAATGGTGGAAGATATCTAGGAGTTTGAGGAGGTTAAAGGCATCAAATTTGGGCATAGGACCTTGAAGACTGATTCGCTCCCCCCCACCTTCTCAGGACCCTAATTAAAACAAAACTCTCTAAAATCTATCCCAAAACCCAGTCAAAGAACCACCCCTGGGTTAGCAGGTGCTGTTATCTGCATACGTGTTTATGGATATTGTCCCCCCCCCTCCCCCCCCCCTGATTTTTGAAACCAGAGACTTAACGCACGTGAGAGGCAGATTTTACCAATATGGGTGGCAAAATCAGCTCTGCATGTGTATCTGCCACTTCTTACTTGTTCAATGCCTGAGCGATGCTGCTCTTTGTTTCTTTGTACAATGGTTGTTCCTTCTATCCATGCCACCAATTACTTATGTCTCTCCTGCGTTCAATGAGTCTTTTATAAAATACTTTGCAAATGGTGAATGCCCAGATTAGGATGTCTCTTTTTCTATTTTATTCTGTTATGAGTCTTGAATACCGACCGTTCTTCCTCAAAAAGGATTTGCAACAGTACACAGAGCAAGAAAAATGTCTACAGTAAGAAAGAATAACAAAATCAAAAACAGTACAACTTACTAATGTAAACTCAAAAACTAAAATTCATATAAATAAGTCTTTAGGATATTCTTAAAGGCTAAATATGAAGGCAGAAACTTCAAATTGGCAGGCAATGCATTCAATAATGTGCCCCCTGATAAGTGAAGGAATTCTCAAGAATTGATTTAAACCTGACGTTTTTCATTATAGGAAAACCTAATATAAGAGCTTGATGAGAACAGATTTCTCCTAGAAGATGGAATAACCAACAAATCCACCAATCCTTCTGCATTTAATCCAAAAAAGTGATTTAAAAATTAAATAATAACATCTTAAATCTAATGTGTTGACATACTGGTAGCCAATGTAATTCTCTAAGAATAGGTGTCACACTGTCAAATCTACCCACACCAAATATTAATCTACCAGCTGTATTCTGCAGAAACTACAATCGATTTTTCTACTTAGGCAACCTATGCAAGTTAGGCTTTTTGGATGTTAAATTAGGTGCATAGTGCAAAAATCAGATCTAAAATGTTTTTCACCTTAATTCAACTTCCATAGCCACCTACTTCTTAGGGAACTAAATTCAGGTGGTCTGACAATTTTCAAAGGGAGTAATTTAGGTACTTGACTCCCATTGATGCCCACTTAATTTGCTTATTTTTCATGTAATTAATATCAACAAGGATGTGATTAGAGACAACCCATGCTTAAGATTTATAAAAAAGTGCATTATTGGGTAGGACTTGAATATGGCCAGAGAGGGGACAGGATGCACCAGTTTAGGAAGCCTGGCTCAGACAGATTTTGCAGCACAAGGAGACTGCATTGCTGGGATTTAGCAATGAAAGAGAAATACACAGATAAGAGCAGTTTTCCAGATGAAAGGAGGTGGTGGTGGGGGACATTGTAGAGATAAGAGAGGCAACTAGGATCTGCAGATTAGATGCACTGGTATTTGATTAGGAGAAACTTGAATTGTGAAAAGAAATGAATGGAGAACCAATATAATGATGTGAAAAGAGGATTTATACATCATAAAGGCACTGAAGGTAAATAGCTGAAAGGTGATAAGCAGAGTATCTCAGGGATCCATTCTAGGGTCTATTCTGTTCAGTATCATTGTGAGCATAATTGTGATGGGCTTAGAAGGAAAAGTTTGTCTTTTGGTGGATGATACAAAGGTCTACAAGTGTGGACACTCCTGAGGGAAGAGACAGATGACCCGATGCTCAGAAGTAAATGTGGACACTAGAGGCGCACAATATACAAAGGCCCTTACTGCGGGAAAGAAGGAGCTTGCAAAGGAACAGCGCAAGTAGGATGCTAATGTAGGCAAAAGGATGCAAATAAGGACATTTCCTATTCCCTCTCAATGCTCAGTGAACAAGGGCACCCTTACTGCTGGAAACCCTACGCCAGCATTAGGGTGCCCACACAAGCTGGTAAAAGGCAACTCATAGCCCTGGACCTTCAGCGACAGGTGCTGCCCTCTGCACAGCACAGCCCTCTCTCTTCTGGGCTGCTGGGCTCTTCTCTGCTGCTCACTTTCACATGCTCTCCCCAGGGCATGTTTCCAATTCAGGGATTGCTCGCCACTGGAGCCCAGACTCCCCTCGCTACCCAGACAAGGAGGGTTTTCTGCAACATGAGCCCTGCCCTAAGCAGAGAAAAGAGCCAACCGAGTCCCCATCCCAATAAGCCCCTCACTGAGCCTATCTCATAGACACCTGATGGTCCAGTGGGGTCCAAAGGGCAAGAGCAAAGTCCCCAAGTACCTAAATTCCAGTCAAAAATCTAAGACCTCACTTTCTCCACTCTTCTCATCCAGGTTCAACATCTCCCTTCTCTGTATCCTCTCCTGTATCTAGCATCTACACATACACACACACTCTCTTTCCTCCCCGTTTAACATCTATTCTCTATCTTTCTCCACCCCTGTGAATTCAGTATTTACCTTGTCTCTGTGCACTTTCCTTTCCCATTCTGTATCTGCCTTGTCTCTTTTTCTCCCCTCCCCAATCTAGCATCAATCCCATTTTCCCCTCACTCCTTTATCCTTTATATGGTATAGAACCCCCATCCAGTGCTACTCCCACCTCTGTCATTTCGAGGTGCACGGGGGTGCTAGACCACAGGGTGGGGCTAGAGGGCTGGAGGTCCACTGGACCTCAAGCCCTCAGGGGGACCGGGTTTGCTTCTGGTGGGCAGGTTTGCCTCTGTCGGGGATGTCAGAGGGGGGTTGGGGGTTGCTCTGTCGGTCTTTAATTCCCTATGCTGTTCCTGCACTAAGGCCCTCATGATCAAAAGCAAATTCTGGTGCTAGAGGCTGTTAACGCCATACTAGCGCCAGAGTTTGCAGCCGACCCATGATCAGAGCCCTCAAGCGCCTGAAACAGTGCACTCGAGGGCTCTCAGCGCAAGTAGCATGCAAATGCATGCTAAACAGGGCTTCTAGCGCAATTAGCTTGCAAATGCATGCTAATTGGCGCTTAACACATTCATCCCCAATGATCAACGCCAAAGATTGGGTCGCTGGCCGCAGCAAAATCAACGAGCTGGCGTTAGATTTTGCGGATCATTGGGGAGGAATGGTGAGCCCTGTCCAGCATGCAGTTGCAACCAAGTCGTCTGGGGGTTCGTGGGGGGGGGGGGGGGGTGGCAGGAGAACCACCGGATTTCCAGCCCTCCGTGAACATGGGGGGGGGGGTCGTCGGGGGGACCGGAGGTCCACCGGACCTCCAGCCCCCCCCCATCGCTGGGTGGGAGGGTGGGAGTCGGTTTGGCCGCCGCTCTTTGTTGGGGGATCGGCAGGCCACTTTGACAGTTTTGGGTTTTTGACAGCCCAGACCTGTCAAAGAAGTGCAGGAGGATTGTGCTGAGCGCATGCTCGGGCGCAAGTCTCCCGCACTTCAACATGATAATCAAAGATAATAGCGCTGCTTAGATTTGCATGCATTATCTTTGATCATCGATGCAGAAAAGCCCTGCGCTGTCCCGGCGCTATTTTTAGGGTGCTGTTTGGAACAGCGCAGGGCTTTTGATCATCTGGGCCTAATTTTTCAGCACTGTTTGGAACAGCACAGGGAATTTGATCATCGGGGCCATAGGGAAGCATCCATATGACTGTTAGCTAAGTACTGTAAAAGCTTTTGTGTTATATTAATTTTCTACAGGGTTGTCACATAAGAAATCCATATAAAAATGATATGGATCAATGATTACAAAAGCACACGAATTACCCTGTAGACCTGTGTTCTGACCTCTCACTGGGTGCCTGGCATGCAGTTTAAACTACAGTACAGAACATCACTATGAGAAGACTCAGAACTCTTGAACTAAAGACTTCTTTAACAGGGAAAAATAACTTACAGTTCAGATGTGCTAGACAAGAGTTTTTGTCTTGCAAACTGTTCTCCACCAGCTCTTCCTCTGTACAAAAGAGAAGCTGGGAGTAATTCAACAATACACTGAGTAATGTTGTTTATATTTTTGCGCTGGTGAAGTCTTGATAGAATCAAAGAGTACAGCATAGGTAATGACGAGCTTTACAATTGGTCACCCCCTTATTTTTTTGTGTGCTTGGTTTTGATGTGTAAATGTACATATATAAACATCTCTATATATAAAAGGCACCACCAACGTTCTAATGAAGCCTCCAGCTGAAAGTGTTAAGCGCCAGAGATATCCGGTTTCCCCATGAGTGTCTGCCCCACCCTCGCTCTCTCTGTAACACAAATAGTGAAGGAAAACAGCACAGCACGAAATCGCGCTCTCTGTAACAGTGAAGGAGTCAGGGGGGGAGGGGCGTGAGACGCCCTCACTCTCTCTGTAACACAAACCCAGCAACACAAACACAGCACAGCAGGAAACCTAACACTGAAGGACTCGACTCGGAGGGGAGGGGGGGAGGGGACAGACAACACAGGGGACGGGAGAGAGGGCAGGGACACACACACTCTGAAGAAAACCTTGCTAGCCCCCATTTCATTTGCATCAGAAACGGGGCTTTTTTACTAGTTTCATAATATATTCAAGGTACAAAATACATACAGCAAAAAACAAACAACAAAACAACACACCCTATTCTATAAGTGCAGAGCATAAAACTTAATAATGATAGTCAAAAGATTTGTCCAAGTTGTTCTGCCCTCACAGTTGTGCGTACATGTTCACATTTGTCTTGTATTTATAGTTGCAGCATGGAAACCAGGTTAGCAGTAACTTCCTGCTACAGTTTGTAATCTCTGTTCACGTAGGTCAAATGTTGCATTTGAACCCATTTTCTCCAGTCACTGGGAGACCTGCCAGGTTCAGGCTTCAGCCCAAGATACATCCTCTGATTCCACTGGTCAATCTACAGCCCCCTAGCCTTTCTTGGGTATTCTATGCACCCCTCCTCCATTCAGGGCAACTCTCCATTTTGGACTTGGGAACAAACAGCCCACAGCCTCTCTCTCTCTCTCTCCACCCTTGGAAATATGTCCTCCTTTTACTCTGAAACTCAATGTCCTTTTTTCCCTAAAAGCTTAACATCCTTCAAAGAGGTACTCAGCATCTGTCCATTTAGAAATCCAACATCCATCTCATTAGTCTGACAGTCAATTAACTCAGCATCCAGTTACAAAGGTTCACCTTGCCAGACTGGAACTCTTCTTTCATTCAGTTTACTTATTTGAAATAAGCAGTTGGAAATCAAGAAAAGCAAGTCTTCCTTTAGGATGTTGGGTTGGTTTAGTTAACAGTTTACTAATGCGTGGAATACGTGCTATGAGAACAGTATACAGGTATATTGGGGAGTTGCACAGACAAATCTTAAATATTTTCAATTACAGCTTTGTCACCTCGGACTGAGAAAGATTTTCCAGTTATGTTGACGCAGGGTTAGAGGTGTTCTTAGGACACAGTTTTAGTTTACCAGTGATATTCAGCAGTCCAAATTAATTGGTTTAACTGTGCTGAATGTCTACTTAAAGTTATCCAGAGTAGTTACCCAAATACCTTTACTGAGACACCAGTTAGCTGAATATCAATCCTATAGTGACACAAAGTCCAATGAACGCAAAATAGAAAGCAAAATAATTACGTATTCATCATCATAATGACGAAAGCAAACTGTCTAAAACCTTGCAGGAATTATGCAAGACACAATCATTTAGTTCCATAATGAAGATTACTTTAAAAACATCATACATAAAAATCATACATAAAAATGCTTTTAAACGCTTATGAAATCATCAATAACCTAAATTGCCTTGGAAAGATCATTCTGTGAGAGAGACAGCCTTCCTCCAAGCTCCTTGCAACTTAGCTATAGATGAAGAGGGATTGTACAGACTTTGCAGGAAGATAGAGGCACGATGGTCTCTCAATAATCAATGTAAGTAGGATGATCTTGAAATAGGTATGAGCACTAAAGGGAAACTATGATAGCATTTCCAATGTGGGTTTTGTGTGATTGTCTAATTTTAAAACCCATCAAAAAAATAGGTGGAGGCATTCTGAGTTAATTGAAATCTGTTAACAAATCTTAATGTACACCTATATAGATGAATTTAAAGTAATCAAGTTATGATAACATAGAGGTCTGTATCACTGTAGCAAGAGTTATTTATTTATTTATTTATTGTGATTTATTAACTGTCTATCTAGAGATTAGCCCAAGGTGGTGTACAGCAGGTAGTACTACTAATCATTTCAATAGTGCTACTCGAAGTATGCAGTGCTGTACACATTATATGCAGGTTCTTTCTCTGTCCATAGAGGGCTCACAATCTAAGTTTTTGTACTTGGGGCAATGGAGGGTTAGGTGACTTGCCCAAGATCACAAGGAGCTGCAGTGGGAATTGAACCCAGGTTGCTAGGATCAAAGCCCGTTGTGCTAACCATTAGGCCACTCCTCCCTAAAACTTAGACTAGTAAAATGAGCAATTACATGGCAAATTGAAATCTAGTAATAGGACTAGCATGATACAGTATCAGAAATATACATACACACACTTAACAGCACTGTGGAACAATCTTATAATAGAGATATGATAATGTCAGTACAATAGAAATGATACTCTAAATAACACGGAAAAACATTCACATAACATAGGTATGATCCGATGTCAGTGTACTACCAATGAAACAGCTAATAAGCATGTATTAGAACATTTAAATAACATAGATATGATGTTAATGAGATAAAGGAAATGGTCTTATCATTTATTAAAATGTAATATACTGCCTGGCTACCAGATCTAGGCAGTTTACACAACAACCTAAGGGCCCCTTTTTCTAAGCTGTGGTAAAAGGGGCCCTGAGCTAGCGGCAGCGTGAGTTGATTCCCCTTTTACCGCATCGGGTAAAAAGGTGGAAAAAAGAAAAGGCTGTGCAGTACGTTCGCATTTGCCGTGCGGCCATTTCGGATGGAGCACTTACCACCACTCATTGAGATGGCAGTAAGGTCTCATGCGCTAACCCAGTGGTAACCAGGCAGCGTGAGGAGCTGCCCGATTACTGCCGTGTGGTGATAATTTTAGGAAACTTCTGGCAGCGCCGGAAATGCTACACGATGGGTCGGAACTACCTCCTGTTGCCGTGGTGGGCTGGCAGTAGTTCCAGATTGCCGTGCGGCAAGCCTGTAGCCGCGTGGCAACCCTTTAGTAAAATGGCCCCTAAAATACAGTAATAAAAGAAAGGAACTCCATTAAAAGACAGGAAAGACCTACACATTCATACCAAGATAAAAATAATAGCAGGTACCTTAAAATACCCCATACGCATGCTCAATGAATCCTTCCCTCTCCTTCCAGTTCATCCCCATGCAATTGCCACAAGAAGAGATCTATTGTGGGAGGGGCCAGGTGCAACTCTCTTCTGCCTTTCACTGAACCGGGGTTCCCTACAGTACAGCAATGGCAACACAACACCAGGCTGCTGCTTCTTTTTCTGCAACTTAGAGCTGGAAAGTTGCAATCTGAACTGTGTGCACCAATGTCTCCAGTAGTTCAAAGAGCGACATTCCAGCTCTTAGTTGCACAGAAACAGGAAACAGCCCAAGGCCTATGCTGCCCAGATCCACATATGGGATGGGAGTCTATGGGGGTCACTTTCAAAAGAGAAAAACATCCAAAAAGTGGCATAAATCTGCATTTGGATGTCTTTCTTACAAAAAAAGTCAAAATTGGTATTTTCAATGTTGCAGGAATGGATGCATGAATTTATGATACTTCAGAAGTCAGACAGCACACCAGAATGAGAGAGAAATCTTCTTTATTTGCCAGCAAACAAAGTAGAACATCAGCATTAAGTCTCTTCTTCTCTTTCTCAGCTCTCTTTGTCTCTCTCTCAGCTCTCTGTGTCTTTGTGGCTTCTGTCTCAGCTGCTTCTCTTCTTATGCTGTCTTCTCCTTCTTCTGTCTGTTCCTTCTGTCCTTCTCTTTCTTCTGAGCTCCTTCTGACGTAAACTGCTTCTTCTCCCACTTAAATACAGTTCTATCTAGCCTAGCCCCCTTACTCTCCAATTGGTTAAGGAATAGATTGATTACCTTGCCTCAACCAATCAGCTCCATACAAATATCAGTTACATAGGTTCCAGACATCCTAAACTGACCTGTGACCTGGGGCCCCTTACACCAGACATTTGGGCTCCAGTCTCTTACATGTTATTATGATTGATTTCTCATATTCCTAGTACTAACTGCTAACTAAACTCTGGTATTCATTAAAGGGGTCAAGGGCCAATCTTACTTAATAGCATACATATCAGGTTATTACTTTCAAGACCATTTCTACATTTTACCTATAATTAATCAAGGAGAAGAGAGCTGACTAGTCCTGACCTCTTTCACCTATCAGCTTCCTTCACAGAACTTGCTAAGACCACAGAAAACTCAAAACACATGTTGGCCTCTTCACTGCAGTCCTTGCTTAACCTCTTAAACAGCAGACAAAGAGTAATACAGAATTTAACAGACATTCTACACAGAATTATTAATTTACACAAAATACAGCATATTCTAAAGTAAGCATCCTTATAAGACATATTCTACATACTTATAATGGTCTATATATCTAAGCTATCTCCTTATAACAAAATCTACATATTAAGAACTTCTGAAATTATTTCAGCTTTAAACTACAGTATGCCTAACAGTATACAGATGTTGAGCTAGCATTCATCATTCACAAGGGTGAAAGAAATTCCTGTCTCTGACCTTTCTAACCTTTTGCTCGGCAAGCTAGACATTGAGTAATTAACCTGAACCATCTGGCATTCCTTCATTTACAGAGTGAAAGTTAAAATTAACAAATATGATTTCTTATATATATTATGCCCATGGCTGCCTCATTCCCCCCTTTGAGACTAAAATCAGCTTATGCAGAGATAAGTCTCACTACTCAAACTCTGGAGATTATAGTGATCCTAACTAGGAATAGACTCATGAACCACCATTACCCTACTTGTTAAGGTCCGACGGCATACTGCCGAAGCACATGAGGCCAGGAAACAAAACAACAACCCTGCTAAAACTAAGACTATTAGGGAAATAAACAAAGGACGTATCCAGGAGGTCAATGACCACCACCAGGAGGTAAGGTCTAATCCTCCTCGGTAATCCTCCACATTAAGGCTGGCCAACTGTAGGACTTTATCCATAGCATGCCTAACTACATGCGTCCTATTTATGACAATAGTACAGCACTCTGAAGAATTTAGCACTGTGCAGAGACCACCCTGGGCTGCAAAGAGATAATCAAGACCCATACGGTTATACCGAGAAACTATACTTAATTCATTAATTTGATCCTGCAATGCATTGACTACCACGTTCAGCTCATGAACTAGAACATGAAGTAGGGATTGAAGTCTCCGGGTAGCCATACCTAGTTCAGTAATACCCGCTACCGGGCCCCCAATTGGAATCCAGGCCGTGGCAGAAAGGGCTACAAGTCTCTTTTTAGTCAGAGGATAAGTAGAGTTAATATACTGGAGGGCTAATTCAATCGCCTCATCCTCTGTGGCAACGGAGGAGGGTAAGGACAAGGCCTCTCGCTTAGAGCGGTGCGGGGATGGTGGTTTGAGAAGAGGAATAACTAAGGAAAATAATTCAAGGTTACCAATACACAAAAATCATATGTGGGGGGAAGAATCATGTGGAGGACATTATCACAGAGCCAGTAATGACCAAGGAGAGGGCGACGAAAGTTCCCAATAAATGTAGGCACAGGATGGAGATTAGGATGCCCATAATGCGAGCCCCTATCCCAGGGGGAACGAAGAAGAAATGGAGACTTTGTACACCATAGGTGCCAATCCCCAATTGTGACAGACCGCTCATATGATGCAACCCCTTCATACCCCGGGGACTTATGAAAGTAGAAAATAGGATGGGACACTATAGTCTTCTCAGTAGTATAGTTAGGAGCCAGATAATCACCTTGGTCATAATCTACAGGTATGGTAGTAGGGCACATAGGAGTACCTGGAGAAACTACCCACACAGGTTCCTCCTTCTCTGGGAGAACATTAGTATAATTACAGGGAATGGGAAGAACAGTTGAGATGTCTCTTGTTAAACAAAACACTCCAGAAGCTGGATAGGGAGACGTAAAAACTGGCCTTAGAGAAGAGTCAGAGAGGGAAGTAGCATTATAAAAGGACCACCAAGTATAATCCTGGCTCCAAGGGCCTGAACTCGAAAAATAGGGAGGTATAAGAGCTGGGAGTTGCACAGGAACAGGAACAGCTGGGACATCTGTAGTATAAGGAGAAAATCGGGAACACACAATACAAGGGGAAGTAATCTTTGCCTGGCTAATTAGTTCCTGGACAGAGTGTAACCAAAGGTTAGAGCGAGTTGGGGTATTAGGAACAAGGAGGCAAGGAGTAGAAAACAACAAAAGCATCCAAATTACTAACATTTTCTTTCTTCCTAATCTAAAACAAATACAGCAAACTAATTAAGCAATAATATTTCAACAGTCTGTGCTAATCACAGATTACTCTCATATAATGTTCTCAGTCTTTGAGTTCTTATACCAGTTGGGATAGACCCTCAACTGACAAGGATCAAGCTCTCAAATTCCAAGAAAGCCAGAATCTGGACAGAAAGAGTCTCAGTGTGAAGCCGAAGTTCAGCAGCTCCTGCAGTATGCAGTTGACCCTTCTTTTCAGCTAGTAGATTCTTTGGTTCGGGTCAAGCGCAACTTCAATGGCTCCGCTGGATCACTTTCTGCTCTCCACTGTCTAGGCTCCGTCTGATCCGTGCTGGGCTCAGTCTGGTCAGCAGACTTAATTCGAGACCAATGGACCCATGGAGTAATCCCTGCGACCTTCACAGCTGCAGGGGTAGAAAGCAAAACAGTAAAAGGTCCTTTCCACCGGGGCCCCAAAGGCTGGAGCCTCCAGTCTTTCACCCAAACTCTATCCCCTGGCAGGAAGGAATGTACCTGAGCCTGGAAGGGGACAGGGTTTATTTCTCTCACATAAGACTGAAGCTCAGAAATTATCTTACCCAAGAGGGCTACCTGCTCCTGTACCTGGGCAGACCCTAAAATCCCTATGTCTCCCTTAATTCCCTGCAAAATGGCTGGGGGCTTCCCATACACAATTTCAAAGGGAGAGAGGGCTGTTCCTTTAGTTGGAGTGCATCGGAGGCGGAAGAGGGCTAGTGGCAGTGCCTGTGGCCATTTCAGTTGGGTTTCCTGACAAATCTTTGCTAGGCTATTTTTCAAGGTTCTGTTTGCCCGCTCAACCTGCCCTGAACTCTGGGGACGATAGGCACAATGCAATTTCCAGGTAATGCGCAATGCGCGGGACAGGGCCTGAAGTGTAGCTTCAACAAAGGCGGGACCATTATCTGAACCTATGGCAAGGGGCAGTCCATACCTGGGGATGACATCCCTAAGGAGGGCTCGAGCTACTTCTGTGGCTTTCTCAGTAACTGTAGGATATGCTTCCACCCACCCAGAAAAGGTACAGACCATGACCAAGAGGTATCGGAGCCTACCACTCCTGGGCATTTCTGTGAAGTCTATAACTAGAGACTCAAAGGGTGTTAGTCCTCTAGACTGAACTCCTGGTGGAATACGGGGTCCCTGACGAGCATTATTCTGGGCACAGAGAGTACATCGGGCAGAGGCAGTGGCAACCAGACTATCCAATCCTTCCAGCACCACTACTCGACTGAGTAGGCGGGCTAGTGCTGTTTTCCCTAAGTGTGATAGGTCATGAGCTTGAGACACTACAGGCCAAGCTAGGTGGCGTGGCACCAGAACTCTGGTATCAGGGAGATGTAACCAGCCATCAGGTCTCCTTACTGCACCTTCCTCTTGAGCCCATTTCTCTTCCATTTGGGTGTACATAGGCGTCCATTCTTGCAATCGAATTTGGAACAGGGGAGTCACAGTACTTGCTGGGGGTCCTCGAGCAGCTTCCTTGGCCACCCGATCAGCATGGCGGTTCCCTCGGGCCACTGGAGTATCTACCCTTTGGTGTCCCCTGCAGTGAATAACAGCTACCTTCTTAGGGGCCCACACAGCCTCTAGCAGCTGAAGTATTTCGGGTCCATACTTAACAGGTTGGCCTGCAGCATTTATGAGTCCCTTTTCCTTATACAAAGCTCCATGAGCATGTAGGGTTGTGAAGGCATACTTAGAATCAGTATAAATGTTGGTCACCAGTCCTGCTGCTAGCTCCAGAGCTCGTATGAGGGCCACAAGTTCTGCTTTCTGGGCTGAAGTTCCTTGGGGCAGGGCTCTTGCTTCTATCACCTTGTCTTCTGTCACCACAGCATAGCCTGCCAATCGCTTGGAGTTCTCCACATAACTGCTTCCATCTGTGAAATAAATTACATCTGGGTCCCTCCACGGAACATCTTTAAGATCTGGTCGACTGGAGTACACTTCATCCATGGTTTGGATACAATCATGATCCGGTGGTCCCTCAGATGCTGGCAAAAGAGTGGCGGGATTAAATGTAGCCACTGTTTCCAGGTGTATCCGTGGATTCTCACACAAGCTAGCTTGGTACTTAACCATGCGGTTATTTGTAAACCAGTGGTTGCCCTTATACTCCATGAGGGTAAGAACTGCGTGGGGGACTTTAACAACCAGTTCTTGCCCCAAGGTCAGCTTGTCAGCTTCCTGGACCAGTAAGGCTGTTGCTGCAATGGCCCTCATGCAGGCTGGCCATCCTTTAGCCACTCCATCCAGCTGTTTAGACAGGTATGCAACAGGCCTCTGCCAGGATCCCATCATCTGGGTCAGCACTCCCAGAGCAACCCCCTGTCGCTCATGGACATACAGTGAGAAAGGTTTCTCCACATCAGGAAGGCCTAACGCAGGGGCTTGGAGTAGGGCTTTCTTTATGGCAATGAAGGATTGTTGAGCAGTAGGTCCCCATTCAAATGGTTCCTTTTCACCCCCCTTTGTGGCCTGGTAAAGGGGTTTCGCCATCAATGCAAAATTTGGAATCCAAATTCTGCAGAATCCGGCTGCTCCCAGAAATTCCCTAACTTCCCTTCTGGACTTGGGTTGGGGAATTGCAGCAACTGCTTGCTTCCTACTGACATCCAGTCTCCGACTTCCCTGGGAAATACAGAAGCCCAGATACTTCACTTCTGACTGACAAAGTTGGGCCTTTGAGCGTGAGACCTTATAGCCTGCATCCAAGAGTAACTCCAGCAATTCTCTGGTAGCCTCAAAACACTCTTCCTGAGTCACTGCTGCAATCAGGAGGTCATCTACATACTGGAGTAAAACTCGCCTGGAAGGCTCAGATTTAAAAGTCTTAAGGTCTTGTCCTAGGGCAGTCCCAAAAATGGTGGGGGAGTTCTTGAACCCCTGTGGCAGGCGGGTCCATGTATACTGAAGCTTCCTTCCTGTTACTGGGTTTTCCCATTGAAAGGCAAAAAGCAGTTGACTGGCGGGGGCCACCCGAATACAAAAGAAGGCATCTTTTAGGTCTAGTGTCGTGAAATGGGTAGCTCCAGAAGGTATCAATCCTAGCAGGACATATGGATTAGGCACTACAGGGTGTAATGAGATAGTGGATTTGTTGACCACTCGTAAGTCTTGGACTGGCCGGTAGTCCTCAGTCCCTGGCTTCTGAACTGGCAATAGTGGCGTATTCCATGGAGACTGGCAAGGACGAATAATTCCATGGGATAACAAACGATTCAGATGTGCTTGAATCCCTTCTAGAGCCTTTCTGGGAATTGGGTATTGGCGAAGATGGATTGGCCGAGCACTTGGAAGTAAGTCTACATGTACAGGAGGAATATTTCGGGCCAACCCTGGGGGATTATCTTCTGCCCATACCCCACTGACCTGAAAGCTATCTGCCAGGGGTAGGTCAACTTGGCCATGTGACTGATGCAGCCGCCATTCTTCTTCAAGAGGGCAGCAGAAACTCAATATACCCTTTGGGCTAGATGTCGGGGGCCGAAAGGAGACTGAAGTCTGGCCATCAGAGTCAAAGGAAATTTGGGCCCTAAGCTTGGACAGCAGGTCTCGACCTAACAAAGGGATTGGACAGTCTGGCATATACAGGAATTCATGAGTGACTGTGTGTGAGCCTAACTGGCATCTACGGGTCGTCAGGAAGGGCCTCCGGTTCTGCACCCCCGTGGCTCCCACCACTCGGACAGTTTTTCCAGACACAGGCGCTAATCGCTCCGTCACAACAGAATGTTCAGCTCCTGTATCAATCATGAATGGAATTGAGCGGCTCCCTATAGTTAACTTGACCATAGGTTCCTGGGAGCCCAGTTTGTAGGAACCCGGTCTGTCCTATTCGTCCCATTCTGCCATCTCGGCTATCCCGATGATGTCAGATTCAGGAGGCTCATATCTTCCCTCTCGAACTCGGCCTCGGCTTCCTCGATCTCCTGGTCCCCTTCTCAGTCCCTGGCGCCTCTGGGGGCATTCATCTTTCCAGTGCCCTCTTTCCTTACAGTAGGCACACTGATCCCTCTCCAATCTTGGTCTGGGATTCTCCCCCCTTGGCCGGGATTGATTGAAGGAATCTCGGGGCCTGGCTGGTGGTCCGGGGTCCCACTTTGGCTTCCCATTAGCTAGAGGTCGACCTCGATTAAGGGTGGAATTAGTAATGGCTGCCGCTAAAAGGTCGGCCTTCTTCTGCATCTTCCGGTCAGCCTCTCGGCGCACCTCCTGATCTCTATTAATGAAAACCTTGGTTGCGATCTCAATTAGCTGGGTGGTATTCATCCCTGCGAATCCCTCCTGACGCTGCAACTTCTTCCGGATATCTGGCATACTCTGGGCCACCAATGCACTATTCACCATTCTCTGGTTTTCTAGGGCTTCAGGGTCAAATGGGGTGTATGTTCTGTAGGCTTCAATTAGTCGCTCTAAAAAGGCCCCAGGGGATTCAGTTGCCCCTTGGAGAATTTCAGAAACCTTTGCCAGATTAATGGGCCTCTTTATGCCTTTCCTCATACCTTCCAGCAAGTCCCGGCAATAGCCAGACAACAGTTCATAGTGCTGCCCATCATTTGGATCCCAAACTGGAGCTGCGCGAGGAAACCGAGCTCTAACCCATTCCTCTAGGTTCTGTGTCCCCTCGGGGGCACGCGCTCGCGTGATGGCCTCAGCATTTTGCAAAATCTTCCGCCTCTCCTCAGTTGTGAAGAGGGTCAGGAGAAGTTGTTGACAATCAGTCCAGGTTGGGTTATGGGTGGCCATAATGCTAGCCACTAGGTCCACCACTGCCTGAGGCTTTTCAGTATAAGAGGGGTAATGCGTCTTCCAATTCAGGAGATCGGTGGTTGTGAAGGGTACATACTGATAGGCCTGTGCCTGTATAACCTGACCCTGATTATTAGGATCCGGTCGAGTGGTAGTTACCTGTCGGAGTGGCAGAACTCTCGAGGAGGTGGGAATGGAATCTGAGGTAGAGCTAGGAGCTACCCTCCTATCATGCTCAAAGGTGATTGCAGCGGGTCTAACCCATTCAGGGGAGGTAGGTTGAAACCCTGAGGGATGGGGAGGGGTACTCATAGACTGAGAGGTGGTCACAGGTGATTCAGTCCATTGAAAGAGATGCCGGGCCCCTGATGAGTGGGTAGGGGTACTAGAGGGAGAGGCTGGGCTGTCAGGAGTTGAGGAGTCAGGGAGTGGAGCCCAAAGCGGGTCTTCGGAGGTTAACAGGGAAGGATGTGGCAGAGGAGGGTAGAGACTGGCTGAAAAGTCCAACCTAGGATGTGGTGGGGTTCGCACAGTGGGGGAGGAACTATCCGGAGAAGCCTGTACTGGAGAAGCTTGGGCTGGGCGGCGTGGATCTCTAGGGGCGGCAAGAAACCCCAACAATGGGCCATAAGGTGGTGGCTCAAGATCTGAGGGGTCATCAGAGAGTATGGGTTTCTCAGGCAGGGTAGGGGCGGAAGCCACCGATTGGGTGGTAGGCTTCCTGGGGCTCTTTCCCTCTTCTAGTTTAGATTTTCTAATCTTTCTTTGAGCACGGCCTAACATGAATTTTACTGGGGATCCCATATAAGTTTTCAACCAAGAGGGAGGGTCAGTCACAAGGCTATCCCAGGAATCTATATAAGGGAGTTGTTCAGAATATTCTGGTTCTCCTACAACTATGCTGTAGACCTTCCGGATTACTTCAATATCTAAGCTGCCACTAGGGGGCCACCCCACTCCCATAGATGGCCACTCAACTTCACACAAGGTTCTTAGAGTACTTGAGCTTAAAGTCTGTCCATAGTCATTAATTAAAAATCCTTTTTTAAAATTCTTAAGCATACAATCTAGGGGGGTAGCAATTTGTCTAGATGATGTCCCACCCATAATGCTTACAGTTACAACACACAAAGAGGGAGGGAATTTTTGAAAGTGCAGTAAGGGGTCCGCACTCTCGAGACACTAGGTAGACAGACAGCAATCGCTTCCTTCCGTTGCTGGCCAATTGAACTCGCGTTAATTGGAAACGCAGCTATAAGAAGTCCGCACTCGTTTAACATTCACGCATCACACATTCTGCACAAAAAATCCCACCCAACAATTTCAGATTTCTCAGATACAGATAAGCTCAAGCGGTTTCGCTTCTAATCTCCACTAGACTAGAAGGTACTAGGGCCTTCGCTGAGAGTTGATCAGGCTCTCCTTCCCCCAATTTTTGAGGGGCTGGTTTACAACTTTCTAGCTAGAATTATAATACAGAATACAGAATACATACCCGGCGAATGTTCTCCAGTCAGTTGGGTGCTGGGATTAATGCAGGATTCAGGATCCCACCGCTGCCACCAAGAATTGTTGCAGGAATGGATGCATGAATTTATGATACTTCAGAAGTCAGACAGCACACCAGAATGAGAGAGAAATCTTCTTTATTTGCCAGCAAACAAAGTAGAACATCAGCATTAAGTCTCTTCTTCTCTTTCTCAGCTCTCTTTGTCTCTCTCTCAGCTCTCTGTGTCTTTGTGGCTTCTGTCTCAGCTGCTTCTCTTCTTATGCTGTCTTCTCCTTCTTCTGTCTGTTCCTTCTGTCCTTCTCTTTCTTCTGAGCTCCTTCTGACGTAAACTGCTTCTTCTCCCACTTAAATACAGTTCTATCTAGCCTAGCCCCCTTACTCTCCAATTGGTTAAGGAATAGATTGATTACCTTGCCTCAACCAATCAGCTCCATACAAATATCAGTTACATAGGTTCCAGACATCCTAAACTGACCTGTGACCTGGGGCCCCTTACACCAGACATTTGGGCTCCAGTCTCTTACATGTTATTATGATTGATTTCTCATATTCCTAGTACTAACTGCTAACTAAACTCTGGTATTCATTAAAGGGGTCAAGGGCCAATCTTACTTAATAGCATACATATCAGGTTATTACTTTCAAGACCATTTCTACATTTTACCTATAATTAATCAAGGAGAAGAGAGCTGACTAGTCCTGACCTCTTTCACCTATCAGCTTCCTTCACAGAACTTGCTAAGACCACAGAAAACTCAAAACACATGTTGGCCTCTTCACTGCAGTCCTTGCTTAACCTCTTAAACAGCAGACAAAGAGTAATACAGAATTTAACAGACATTCTACACAGAATTATTAATTTACACAAAATACAGCATATTCTAAAGTAAGCATCCTTATAAGACATATTCTACATACTTATAATGGTCTATATATCTAAGCTATCTCCTTATAACAAAATCTACATATCAAGAACTTCTGAAATTATTTCAGCTTTAAACTACAGTATGCCTAACAGTATACAGATGTTGAGCTAGCATTCATCATTCACAAGGGTGAAAGAAATTCCTGTCTCTGACCTTTCTAACCTTTTGCTCGGCAAGCTAGACATTGAGTAATTAACCTGAACCATCTGGCATTCCTTCATTTACAGAGTGAAAGTTAAAATTAACAAATATGATTTCTTATATATATTATGCCCATGGCTGCCTCATCAAAACCAATTCTTAGAAATATTTCTATGCAGACCACCAGAAGTGTGTTCAAATCATAAGGGGGCATGTCAGTGGCATGTTAAGGGTGGGATCTGGGCATTCCTAACATTTGGAAGTTTTTCTGCTATAATGGAACAAAACAAAAACATCCAAGGCTATAAGTTGGACGTTTTGGTCTAGACCTCTTTTATAAATAAACTAGTAAAAAAGGCCCGTTTCTGGATGAAATGAAACGAGCACTAGCAAGGTACCCCCCCTTTCCCCGGTCTCTCCCTGTGTCCCCTCCGAGTTGCATGCAGTCCTCCATGCCCTCTGTTTGTTGTACACAGGAGTGGACGTAAGGCTAGGTAGTGCAGTGTAGGAAAGGAAGGGAATCGCATTAATCCCAGTTTCCCCAGCCCTGTGTAGCCGTCATCTCCATACACTCAAAGAAAAGCAAACCTCAGAGGTGCTGCATCGACGTTGTCCCTCCGACGTTCACTGTATCTGGCTGGCTGGCTCCCCCCAGAAGCGGTTTTGTCACATAGTTGTACGGGCGTTTGAGGGGCCTTGTTGGTGTCGTCGGCGCCGTGGGAGCTGATTGTGAGGCACAGCGTGTTTCCGCATTAATCTCAGTTTCCCTTGCCCCGTGTAGCCGTCATCTCCATACACTCAAAGAAAATCAAACCTCAGAGGTGCTGCATCGACGTTGTCCCTCCGACGTTCACTGTGTGTGGCTGGCTGGCTCCCCCCAGAAGCGGTTTTGTCGCATAGTTGTACGGGCGTTTGGGGGGCCTTGTTGGTGTCGTCGGCACCGTGGGATCTAATTGTGAGGCACAGCGTATTTCCCTCCTTCTCCCTTCGCATTGCGTGACTTGCATCCCTTTCGTTCACTCCTCCCTTCCCGTCGCGTCCATTTCGTTCATGGTGTCGATGTCATCACGAGGGTGTGTCAGAGAGAAATGGACAGATAGTCGGTCGGGAGGCTTCACCACCATGAATTTACGAACCCTTCGTGGAAGTGGGTGGAGCTTGATTGGCTTCATTCGAATGTTGGGGTTGCGAATTATGTCCGGAAGGGGCGTGGCTGAGGGCGGGTGTATGAGAGTGAGAGTGAATGGTGCTGACAGGCTACAACATTACAGAGCTTCACTGTTTCCCTGCCACACTGTGAGCTTCAGTGAGCTTCAGAATTGGAGGTGAGAATTATTTATATAAATAAGCCAAAAAAAGTACCCTAAATGACCAGATGACCACTGGGATGACCTTCCCTTATTCCCTCAGTAGTCACTAACCCCCTCCCACCCCCTAAAAAATGTGATTAAAAACAATATTTACCAGCCTGTATGCCAGCCTCAGATGTTAAGTCCATTAGAGCAGCATGCAGGTCCCTGGAGTAGTCTAGTGGCGGGTGCAGTGCACTACAGATGGAACCAGGCCCATACGGACCCCTATCTGTTACACTTGTGGTGGAAACTATGAACCCTCCAAAACTGACCAGAATCCCACTGTATCCACGTATAGGTGCTCCCCTTCACCTATAAAGGCTGTTGTAGTGGTGTACAGTTGGGGTTAGTGGGTTTTGGGGGGCTCAGCAGACAAGATAAGGGAGCAATGGTGAGATGTGTACTGTGCCCTTTAGGGTGCCCTATTGTTCTCCTGGGATGTCTGTTACTGACTCCTCCTACATCGCGATGGTATGATTTTGTGCAGTTTTCACTTGGACAATTTTTTTTTTTTGAAAATGGACCAAAAAGGTAAACGTACAGATCACAAAAACATCCAGTAAATAGCTATTTGTGAAAAAAAAGATAGACATGGCTATATTCCCCACTTGAATTTTGGATATTTTTAGCAAAGCATCCAAATTTGACGTAGACATCATACCAAAAATGCCCCTCCACATGAGTAATAGTAAAGGGATCAAAGAGCATGTAAGGGTGAGGGAGGAGATCAGAGAAGGTGTGGAGTGTGCATGCGTGGAAATGAGTGAGGTGATTGGTGGGCTATGGGTAGATGTGAGACTGAGTGAGGGGATCAGACAGGGTGTAGCATGTACATATCAGAGTGATAAAGAGGATCAGAGGAGATGTGGCTCATATGCTGGAGAGGGAGGGGATTGGAGGTGGTGTGGAATGCATGTATCTAAGACTGAAGATATTGGAACGTATGAGTGAGTGAGGGGATTGTGGGAGGTGTAGAGAATATGTGTAGGTGAGCAAGTGAGAAAAGGGATCACTGGAAGGAAGGATATGAAAGTGGATCTGTCCTCCCTCTATTTCCTGATCTGAGATTCTCTCTTTTTCTCCCCTCCCCCTACATCCCACACCTTCCTTGTCTCTGTTCCTGCTTCCCCTGTTCTCTTCCTTTCTATCTTCCTCCATCCATCATCAATCTCTCTGCCCCTTCTTCAGGAGATCAGTTCTCTATCCCCTTCCTCCCTTCTGATCACTAGAATTCTTCCCCCCCCCCCCCCCCCCCAAAAAAAAGACAGAATAAATTATCTGGCCACCAGAAAACATACATTAATATGCAAATGTGCCACATGATTGCTGCAGAATTTCTGAATCTTAGCCACAGAAGGTGTAATTTTATAACAGATCCAGGGCTGTAGTTAGTTATGTTTGGCCAGAGCAGCTGCACAGGGCACAAGGGGAGTCAAAATTTCCCCTTTGTCCACTGGCATGAATCATGTTACGCCTCTATTTTGTAAACTTCACTGGCCTCTTTCAGTTCAATCAAGGATATCTTATAAGTAATTTATAGTCAGTCTAAAAAGCTATTTTTTTCATATAGCTTTTGACGATGCTGGAGTGCTGAGGGAGGGGGGCAGTGGTAACATTGCAATGAATGTCACGATGATTGCTGTGGACAAAATGGATTCTGTCTTTCTGGTATGATTGTGTCTATTCTGTTTTTATTACAGATCTTATTCTGGTTTCTGATTTTTAAATACTGTATGTACATCTCCTCGATTTGACCTTGGCCAAGATTGATGATTCATCAAGCTTTAAATAAACATAAGCATAAAAGACCTTTTACACATGAGAAAAGTTTACAAAATTTTGCCAGAATGTCCTAACTCTTGCTGTAGAATTTATACTTCATTTACTGCAGGAAACTGGGGACTGTGGCCATAGTATTTCTGGTTTTATAACATTTAAAGAGGGTATTTTTTTCATTGTAGCCATTTGGAAATTGTTATGGATCAGCATTATGTTACAATCTACTCACACATTCACACAATTGACAGCTTTTCCAGTTCTGTGGCCTCCAAAACAATGAAAAATAGAAGACCAGTCACTGCAGTTCAAAGCAACATTGCAATTAAAAAAAACATAAAAAAGACGACACAAAGCCACAAACAAAAATCTAACCTTTACTAATGCAGTCTTTGAAAACCTATTGAACTGAAGGGTGAGGTGAGACCAAGCATTGAAGGAGAGAAAAGTCTAAAGAAAACATCTCCTTTTCCAGTGTGTGAGAAAGACATTGTTTTCATCAGCTGGGCATATTTAAAGCTGGGTTTGCCAAGTTTCTTCCCAGAAGAGGCTTTTATGATTCAGGCTCCCAGTGGCGCTTGGAGTGGTTCCTCCATTAAAGACTGCATAATTGTATATATCCTTGACTGTGCTCCATAATAAACCAGGGTTCTCTGAATATGATCTTGATCTGGGGACCTGCTTGTATAGTACCCTGACAGTGGCTCTTCCCTTTTACTATAACACAGCATCTATAGCTTAATACAATAACATCACTTGAGTTAAAAAAAAGTCAAGAGTGGCAGGCATAACTAAGTTCAATGGACACAAACATTGAATATAGCTAGGTGGGTTCAGCAGGCATAGATCTGGAGCCTATAGTTAGGCATGGGAATTGGCTCTAAATGGATGCCCTTTTAAGAACTGCACTTAGCGCCGATTTTTCTGGCACCAAATTTAGAGTGTATATATAAATGGAAGAACTATTATAAACTACCTAAGTCAAAACAAATACAACTATAATACCTTAGATCAAATACAATAATCCATACACACCAGGTGACGTCTAGTCACCGCTACCTTTTTACCTTAAACTATATAAATGTGTTATAAATGTGCTCAGTCCATACCCATTACAACCATTATATCCCCAAGAGGAATATGTGGTAGTGTCACAGATGGAACCATCATAGCACATTAAATGTTCTGCCTCCTTATGGTGTATGTACATACATCTGAACCAGCTGAGCGTTTTTAGTATCTATATAAGGTGCCTAAAAAATCCATATGGTAAACATTTCTGCCTAAGCATATTCTATAAGTGGCACCTAGATTTAGGTGCGGTATATAGAATATGCTTAGTTGATATTCCAGTGCCTAAAACTATGCACCTCCATTTACACCAATGAAAACATGGCATAAATCCCTGCACATAGATTTACTCACACTGGGCCATATTCTATAACTACGCACATAAAACTGGGAACACCAGTTGCCCTTCCCATAGCCATGTACCTTTTGAACTGCACGCATTAGAATTTAGGCGCAGAGATTGTAGTAGATCGGGTATCTTTAAATAACAATAAAAATCAGACAAAATATTGCCAATTAATACTGTCAAGTACTAAGCATGATGTACTTAGGAACAACAAACATAGTTTGAAATGTCTATATGCGAATGCCAGGAGCCTAAGAAATAAGATGGGGGAGTTGGAATATATTGCACTAAATGAAAAATTAGATATAATAGGCATCTCTGAGACCTGGTGGAAGGAGGATAACCAGTGGGACACTGTCATACTGGGGTACAAATTATATCGTAGTGATAGGGTGAATCGGATTGGTGGAGGGGTAGCATTGTATATTAACGAGAGCCTTGAATCAAATAGATTGAAAATTCTGCAGGAAACAAAACACTCCTTGGAATCACTGTGGATTGAAATTCCATGTGCAAAGGGGAAAAGGATAGTGATAGGAGTGTACTACCGTCCGCCTGGCCAGGACGAACAGACGGATGCGGAAATGTTAAAGGAAATCAGGGACGCAAACAAACTGGGCAACACAATAATAATGGGGGATTTCAATTACCCGCATATAGACTGGGTTAATGTAACATCTGTACACGCAAGGGACATAAGATTTCTTGATGAAATCAAGGACAGCTTCATGGAACAGCTAGTTCAGGAGCCGACAAGAGAAGGAAAAATACTAGACTTAGTCCTTAGTGGTGCTCATGATCTAGTGCAGGGGGTAACAATACGAGGGCCGCTTGATAACAGTGATCATAATATGATCGGTTTTGATATTGGCATTGAAGGAAGTGAAACTAGGAAATCAAGTACGCTAGCGTTTAACTATAGAAAAGGTGATTACGACAAAATGAGAAAAATGGTGAAAAAAAGACTGAAAGGAGCAGCTCGCAGAGTAAAAAACTTGCATCAGGCGTGGATGCTGTTTAAAAACACCATCCTGGAGGTTCAGGACAAATATATTCCACGTATTAGAAAAAAGGGAAAAAAGACTAAACGTCAGCCGGCGTGGCTAAACAGTAAGATAAAGGAAATCATTAGAGCCAAAAAACAATCCTTCAGAAAGTGGAGAAGAGAACCAACTGAAAGTAACAGGATAGATCATAAGGAATGCCAAGCCAAATGCAAAGCGGAGATAAGGAGGGCAAAAAAGGACTTTGAGAAGAAATTAGCGTTGGAAGCAAAAATACATAGTAAAATTTTTTTAGATACATTAAAAGCAGGAAACCGGCCAAAGAGTCGGTTGGGCCGCTGGACGAAAATGGTGTTAAAGGGGCGATCAAGGAGGACAAAGCCGTAGCGGAGAAATTAAATGAATTCTTTGCTACGGTCTTCACCGAGGAGGATTTGGGGGGGACACCGGTGCCGGAAAGAATATTTGAAGCGGGGGAGTCGGAGAAACTAAACAAATTCTCTGTAACCTTGGAGGATGTAATGGGTCAGTTCAGCAAGCTGAAGAGTAGTAAATCACCGGGACCTGATGGTATTCATCCCAGAGTATTAATAGAACTAAAAAATGAACTTGCGGAGCTACTGTTAGAAATATGCAATCTGTCCCTAAAATCGAGTGTAGTACCGGAAGACTGGAGGGTAGCCAATGTTACTCCGATTTTTAAGAAGGGTTCCAGAGGAGATCCGGGAAATTATAGACCGGTGAGTCTGACGTCGGTGCCGGGCAAGATGGTGGAGGCTATTATTAAGAATAAAATTGCAGAGCACATACAAAAACATGGACTGATGAGACAAAGTCAGCACGGATTTAGTGAAGGGAAGTCTTGCCTCACCAATCTAATGCATTTTTTTGAGGGGGTAAGCAAACATGTGGACAATGGGGAGCCGGTTGATATTGTATATCTGGATTTTCAGAAGGCGTTTGACAAAGTGCCGCATGAAAGACTCCTGAAGAAATTGCAGAGTCATGGAATCGGAGGTAGGGTATTATTATGGATTAAGAACTGGTTGAAAGATAGGAAGCAGAGAGTAGGATTGCGTGGCCAGTATTCTCAGTGGAGGAGGGTAGTTAGTGGGGTCCCGCAGGGGTCTGTGCTGGGTCCGTTGCTTTTTAATGTATTTATAAATGACCTAGAGATGGGAATAACTAGTGAGGTAATTAAATTCGCCGATGACACAAAATTATTCAGGGTCGTCAAGTCGCAGGAGGAATGTGAACGATTACAGGAGGACCTTGCGAGACTGGGAGAATGGGCGTGCAAGTGGCAGATGAAGTTCAATGTTGACAAGTGCAAAGTGATGCATGTGGGTAAGAGGAACCCGAATTATAGCTACGTCTTGCAAGGTTCCGCGTTAGGAGTTACGGATCAAGAAAGGGATCTGGGTGTCGTCGTCGATGATACGCTGAAACCTTCTATTCAGTGTGCTGCTGCGGCTAGGAAAGCGAATAGAATGTTAGGTGTTATTAGGAAGGGTATGGAGTCCAGGTGTGCGGATGTTATAATGCCGTTGTATCGCTCCATGGTGCGACCGCACCTGGAGTATTGTGTTCAGTACTGGTCTCCGTATCTCAAAAAAGATATAGTAGAATTGGAAAAGGTACAGCGAAGGGCGACGAAAATGATAGTGGGGATGGGACGACTTTCCTATGAAGAGAGGCTGAGAAGGCTAGGGCTTTTCAGCTTGGAGAAGAGACGGCTGAGGGGAGATATGATAGAAGTGTATAAAATAATGAGTGGAATGGATCGGGTGGATGTGAAGCGACTGTTCACGCTATCCAAAAATACTAGGACTAGAGGGCATGAGTTGAAGCTACAGTGTGGTAAATTTAAAACAAATCGGAGAAAATTTTTCTTCACCCAACGTGTAATTAGACTCTGGAATTCGTTGCCGGAGAACGTGGTACGGGCGGTTAGCTTGACGGAGTTTAAAAAGGGGTTAGATAGATTCCTAAAGGACAAGTCCATAGACCACTATTAAATGGACTTGGAAAAATTCCACATTTTTAGGTATAACTTGTCTGGAATGTTTTTACGTTTGGGGAGCGTGCCAGGTGCCCTTGACCTGGATTGGCCACTGTCGGTGACAGGATGCTGGGCTAGATGGACCTTTGGTCTTTCCCAGTATGGCACTACTTATGTACTTATGTATTACAGAATATGCTTAGCGAGTTGTGTGCTTAAATTCTATTTATTTATTTATTACATTTGTACCCCGCGCTTTCCCGCTCATCGCAGGCTCAATGCGGCTTACATAGTAACAAGAGAATACAATCTGTAGTATCAGAATCAACAAAGGAGGTATGTGATAGGACAAATGAGCAAGGAGTAAATGGGATAAAAGAGGTATGAGAGAAAGGATATGGATAGGTAAGGTGGAGTGATAAAGGAGAAGTTGGGAAGAGCATGGAGGGTAAGAAGGATTGGTAGGAGATATTTCTGAGTCATGTTGTTAATGATAAGATGAACCGGTAAATAGATGGGTTCTTTGTGTTTGCTTATGGTAGGTCAAGTCATTCGGGCAAACCTGTTTGAATAGATGGGTTTTCAATAATTTTCTAAAGGGAAGGTATTCACTAATTGATTAGTGCTCATTATTGCTTGTTAAGTGCTGTTATCAATGCTATTTATTTATTCATTTATTAGGATTTATTTACCACATTTTGGAAAAAATTCACTCAAGGCGGTGTACAGTAAGAATAAAATCAAACATAAGCAATAGACAATTACAGCAGTAAAAATATTCAAATAATAATATATTTTAATAGACAGCATAGGATATAAGCAAAGAAGGTAAGAGAGTAAGAGGAGTTAGAAAATAAGATGACTAATTTAAAGAAAGTTGCACATGAAATCAAAGAGATGATTAACATATAGGGCCCTGTTTACTATGCAGCGTTATAGGTACGTTAACATTTTTAACGCGCATTAACCATGTATGTGTGATAACCATGTATGTGCCTACAATATCCCTATAGGCACCTACATGGTTAGTGTGTGCGCTAAGTGTAGGGGCACTAAAAACATTAATGCACTTTAGTAACAGGGCCCATAGATAGGAGGAGTTAGAGAATAAGGTGACTAATTTTAAGAAAGCTGCACATGAGATAAAAGCGATGGTTAATGTATAGATAGGCAAGAGAGTAGGAGGAGTTAGAAAATAGGATGACTAATTTAAAGAAAGTTACACATGAGGTCAGAGAGATGGTTAACATATAGATAGGTATGAGAGTAAGAGGAGTTAGAAAATAAGGTGACTAATTTAAATAAATTAACTGGTTAAGCCAATTAAGTTGCACCCGTTGTTATACAATATGCCTGGATTTCAGTGTGGATCTGTAGGCATGCTATATAGAATCTGGCAGATAGCATATAAATGCAAGGTGATGTTCACATGGTCAGAGCAAGGGAGGGACAGTATGGCAAGATCTTGCTTGGTTGTTGAAGTTTAATCCTCACTGTAGTGATTTGTTACCAGTCCAGGAAATTTGGATTTTTCTCCAGGTTCTGATAACCAGGGCTTTTTTTAAGGGGTACTTGGGGTTACTGAGTACCTGCACCTTTTCCACTGTCTGCTAAACTTGACCCATGGTTCTCGTATTTTAATGAAAGAGCTCAGGTTCTACATGCAAATTCTGCCTTGTCATAGATTCTATGGCTGGTTGCAGGGGTCCTGGCTATTGTGGGGTGAGTCCCTCAATGATCACTCTACCCCTGAAGGATGGCCTTGTATTTGAGCACCTTTTTTGCTAGACAAAATGCACTGCTGATAACCATACGATGTTGACTTGGGTGCAGAGAGGTTTACTACTACTACTACTACTTTATGTCAATTGTATCATTTTCTTACCTTGGGTAGCTCTCTTCATTTAGCAGCTGAGTTATTTTCAGGGGAGCAGGACTTTGCAACCCTTTATGCCTTTCAACAACTTATTCATTATATTGTATCCTGAATACGTGGGGTTATTGGACATAGGGTGCCTTTTGTTTTGCATATATTTACCTGTTTTGTTCTTTATTTTTGGCTGGATTGGAGGGATGGTTGGGAGGGCGGATGGGTTTCAACTCATACTAGGAAACATGGTTGATGGAAGGGCTGTATTCGGCTCCTTTGTTCAGCCATTAGCATTTTTGCTTGGTTTAAGTTTTTGTACTCTTTGTTCTTTGTTTGCATTGTCATCAATAAAAAAGTATGACAATAAAAATAGTCATTGCAAATATGAAGGGTGAGGGGGTTGGTAGGAGATGGGGGGATTACACTTGTTAAAAGTTTGATGACACAACTTTCATTGTCTTTTTACTTTTATATATGCATATTTTGCGATGTGATTTACTGAGTACATATGTAATGTTGGCTGTATGTTGACTCTGAATTGCCATCAATAAAAATTTTGAAACATAAAATGTGTCATAGATGTTACCACCAGACCAGGCCTGACTTAAGTACCTGTAATTCATTTGTGACCCATTTGCTAGTGTCACAGTTGAGTTACAGTAGGCTAAATATTGCTGTCTGTGAGCTGCTGCTCAATGCACTTTGTCTATCTACAAGGGTTCATTTTAGAATTTGTGATCTATGCGTACACATATATCACATGGAGGGGCAAAATGGAAAGATCGTCCAAGTACGAATTAGGGCGTTCTTACGATAACGTCCAAAAATAGACCTGTATAATGGAAAAATAGTGTGGGCGTTTTTCGATAATCGATTATCCCTGTAAGAAAACAATCAAATGACGAGCGCATAAGCGTGACTAAATTGGGCGCCCTAACACGGTCGACTATTGCAGGTGCAAACGACCAAATCACGTGGTGTGTAAAATAATGTACATAGGTGTATCGCAAGTACAGTACATGTTGTTCAGGCCATCCAGGTACGGAAATATATGACGAACGCATATATGTGTCAACTACAGACATATCATGCTGCTCCACCCATACATTCATCATATGTGCCCATCTGAATGTGCGGATCTGCATGCACTGTACACCTACTGAACATGCAGTAAATGTATATTGTGTATATGTGAAAAGGGTCGGGTGGGGTGCGTCATACTCATCTATAGAAGCCACGTTTCACACTCCTGCAGGCATGTGCACGTCAAAGACGTCTATGCTTACGAGGGCGTCCACGTGCTGATAGGGGCCATATATGGAATGGTCATCCATATATGGAGCTGTGCGTGAAACGACGTCCCTCACGCAAGGTCGTCTATATAAGGCACTTCTTTTCCAACACGTGGAAAAATGGCACAACGAAGGGAACCCAACTTCGGGCAGGAGGAGAGCCTGATGCTGGTGCGGCTGTGTGTAAGGCACCGGCACAGGCTCTTCATTCAGCACCATCACCTGCCCCCCAGGCTGCAGGCCATGCGAGCCTGGTCCCGCATCCGGGAAAGGTTAGAGAGGTAAGGTTATGGCCCAACCCCCCTCCCCTCCTGTACCTACACATATAACAGCTCCGTCATCAATGTTACCAGCAGTAACTGGAGTGTCCATGCAAGGATCATGAGTAATATAGGAACATGCACAATCACTAATAATCTGTATGTTATTGAAACGACCACCATTCCCACATCCCTACAAGAATGTATTTCGTTAGGTTAGGTATGTGACATTTGCTATTAGTGTTATGTGACAATTTCGTTAGTTATGTGAAGGCCACATTTTCCAACCCCTCTTTGGAGCCTCCGAATAGTGGAAGCATGAGACCAATGAAACCTATACCATACTTTATAACATGGTCATGATAACACATATAAAGTAGTTTAACAAGCATACATTATAATGTATACAAACGGTACTGTCTGGCCTCATGGCCACCTCTCTGGCATCATCTGCATAGGAACCAACTCGGTGGCTGCTGTGGGTGCTTCACCACCCCACCACCAATATCAAATATGTATGGAGGGAGGGGTCATCTCCACTGGGGGTTCCACCCCCCCAAAATGGAAAAAAGGTGGCTCCTATGATTCACTACCAATGGAGGTGCCCCCCCCCCCCCCAACACTGTAGACCCTCTCTCTCTGGTATGTGAATAGCAAATGAATGTGTGCAGAGGACAAAAAGGACCAACACCCCTGACCCCTGCTCTCCAAACTTATATCTTACAGACGCTTTGGAGTCCACCGGGACCTCGAGTCCCTCCGGAGGTGGTTCCGGCGGGTGAGGCGGGAGAGGCCCGACCTCATCCGGGCGGTGCGAAGGCACCTCAGGGCTCGCCGTAAGTATTCAAAAACAGGACACCTGTACAGATTACTACATACATTTCATGAATAAAGCAAATGTGTTGTACAATATCACTTCCCATGTGCCTAATAGCCACCTAGTAATACCAATCTGTCCCAGATCAAGGATGCAGGTTGCAGGGGTTCTCCCATGAGCGTGCCTGCAACGTCCGACCATCCCCCCGAGATGAATGAGATGATATGCCACACTTTACTATTCCCCTTATTGTGGTGGCTGATTACTGTGTCCTGGTACAGCTGCCTGAGGCCCTACTTGTACTGCATGTTATGTCCTAAATCACATAAAAGAATTGTGCTCAACACCCTTCCCACTGCCCCCCCCCCCAATAGCTCCTACAACAACTGCCCATCAACCCCTCGTTGCATCTCACAATGCAAACATGCTGGTCAGCAATGAATTTGGTATGGCAACATGTCCTGCGTGGTGTGTGTCAGAGGAGGGTCCAGGGTTCTGTTTCATGTCATCTGATGCAGCTCATTCCCCATGGGCATAGGCTACGCCTTACCACACCCTGCCCCATCCCCTGCCTCACGCCACCCAGCTACTGCACTATGCAAGCCATGGTGTATGCACTGATCTCAATCACACTCCTTTTTACATACACAGGGCTCCACCAGCAGGAAGCTGAGCGGCAGGATGAGGAGGGCCACCACCTCCAGGAGGAGGAGGAGGAGCAGCAGGAGGAGGAGCAGGAGCAGGAGGAGCAGGAGGACATGGATGAGGAGGAGGAGGAGCAGCAGCCAGACCAGGAGGCGGCCCACCAGGAGGAGGAGGAGGAGGACTCGGACTCGGAGGAGGGAGTCCTCATCATAGATGAGGACAATCATGAGGGCCCCTCCCCACCTGCAGCTCCGTGTGAGGCCTCTCCCTCCCCTCAGGCAGCGCCATCGCCTGGGCCACCTCCATCCCCTGGGCCAGCGTCCGTGTCCCCTGGCCCACCTCCATCCCCTGGGCCAGCGTCCGTGTCCCCTGGCCCACCTCCATCCCCTGGGCCAGCTTCCGTGTCCCCTGGGCCACCTCCAGCCTTTGGGCCAGCTACTGTGGTCCGCCTCCTGCAGCAGCTGGTAGATGGCCAGCAGCAGCTTCTAGTTGGCCAGCACCAGCTGCTGCAGGAGGTGAGAGCCCTACTGTAACAAGGGGTTAAGGGTAGGAAGGGAAAGGGAAAAATATTAATTTAAATTATAAATACTTACCTGGGGTCCAGTTTGTGGGAGCGGAGGTCGTCCCCGGGTGAGAGGAGTTGGGCTGGGGTTTTTTTTTTTCCTCTCCGTCGGCGGTTCCGGCGGTTCGTGGGGGTTTGGGGCCCTGGTTTGGGCCGGTGGGAACCTGGAAGCGCTGCAGGGAGGCAGCGCTGAAATTTTGGACTCCTGGGGACGATTGGTGTGTTCCCTGGAGTGAGGAGGAGGTCCGGGGCATGTTTGGGCCGGGTTCGGGCCGATGGGAGGCCGCACAGCGAATTTCGGGGTCCGGGAGCAAGGGAGCGTGTTCCCGGACCAGAAGAGGGGAACCGGATGCCGGAGGAGCGCTGCAGGAGGCAGCGCAGAAGTTTTCCGGCTGGGGGGAAGCGCTGGAGTGGGTTTTTTTTTTTTAAAAGATGGCCGGCGAAGGTAGAACGTCGGCGCGAGTGTGCATGAGGCGGCGCGCCTCATACACGAATCGCGAACGCGCGTCTTCGCGGCTAGGCCGAAGCCGGGGCCTAAATTTTGGGCCGGCTTCGGTTGTTTTTTTGTTTTCAATCCGGTTTCGTGTGAGGACATCCGGGACCGGAACCAGGGGAAGTCTACAGGTGTGGGGAAAATCGACAATCAGGTAAGGGGGTTTTTAACCCAAAATTTTAATTTATTGATTTTTAAATTGTACAAATAGGGTTTTTGATTTTTAAAAAATCAGGGTTTTGTTTAATTTAAATTTGGTTTTCACTTTCGGGTTTAGGGGATTTTTCCTGATTTTTCCAGTGGGTTACATTTTGAATTTTAATATTTTAAAGGGGTCTTTTGGGAGGGGTCTGGTTTTAAGGGGTTAATTAAGGGTTAATTTTTTAAATTCGATAGGGTAGGTCCGAGAGGGGAGTTGGAAATTTTTGGGATGGTTTTTGGGTGGATTTAGGGATTTTTGAGGGATTTGGAACAGTTTATTTGAGGGCGGACATTGGAATTTGGGATTTTTAAAATTGAAAAACAGGGATAGATAGAGAATGGGGGATTTAATTTTTGGGCCAAATTTTAAGGGTTTTGGGTAAACGGTAGGGGGGCTAGGATTTTTGGAAATATTTTTACATTGAAGTCTATGGGGTTTTTTTATTCAAAATGGTGCTGGAGCAGTGCTGGTCAACATTCCGCAGGTCAGCTTGGCCAGTTTAGAATTTTAAAAAAGGATGGTGATTGGCTGAGCTGACTGCGGAATGGCAAGCCAGTGCTGGTCTCCTTGGCAACGGGGTTTGGGCAGTTGGGGAGAATGTGTTTGGGAGTCAAGGTGAGAGGAGGTGTGATCTGTGTTGGGAGTGTGTGAGAGTGGTTTCAGGGAAGGAAGAGGTAGAAATTTGAGAAAGACTTGGGAAAGTATTGAAAAATAGGGTATTGGTTAGAGTATAGGCTGTATAGAGTATAGGTTAAAGTTAATATTCATTTTTATTGGGATTTAGGAATTTGGGATATTTTTAGGAAGTTGTGGGGTTTGGAATAGGGAATATAGTATATGGGAAGTTGGGGTATAGTGAATAGTGAATTAATATTAGAATTTAGGAGAGTTACTGAGTTTAAAGGTTAAGTTAATAGAGAGGGGATAGGTGTAGGGGTATAGTAGGGAATATTAAGATTATAATTAAAAGTATAGTAGTGGAATGAGAGGTATGTTTGAATGAAGACTACCAAACATATTTGATATAAAAGTTAGATAAAATAAAAGTTTAATTAGAGAGTGTAAGTTTATAGGATAGGGAATTGTTTAATTATTTTGATTTTATTAGCTAGATGGCCCCAGTATAAAATTGTTACGGACACTAGGTATCCTGGTACCTGGTCAGTGCAGGGAGAGGATTGCTTCCATTTATTTTATTAAAGGGTGAGGTTTAGGAGGAAGAGCCGTCATCTACAAGGAATCCTGAAAAAGCTGACACTGCAATTACAAGGGCCCCAACGCAAGCAAGGTTCACCGGCGCACTGGAAAAAGAGGAACATCCTACAGCTAAGTGACTGTACAGAGAATTCTGTGACTGGGGGTAAAGGGAAAACAGTGGGGTTAGGTACTCTGAGAAAGAAGAGAAAACAAATAAAACAAAATACTTACCTGTACCAGGAAAAGTGGGGTGTATACTCTGTAAAACAGAAACGGGAACACAAAGAATCACATTCTATGAAAATACTATTTAAGGGAATACTTAAAATTATCAGGAAAGGGTAAGGAAATAAAGAGGAAAAGAAAACAAAATACTTATCTGATATATAAGCTGGTGAAGTACGGAAACTCGACCTGTAAGAAAAAGAAAAAGAATGTATGATAAATTTGAGAGAGTTTAAGAAATATTTATGGTTTTTGTTGAACTGTTTTTATTATTATATTGAAATGTTTTTGAATAAATGTTATTTGATTACATGAAAAAAAAAACATCTGATCACTATCTGATTTTGGGAGTTTGGGCAGGAAAAATCCTAACATTTTAGTTTATTTTCCTCTCCTGGTCTTAGAGATCAGGAGACGAGGTTAGTGATTGTACCCACCCTCTGGCCTTGGTGATTGGGATCTCAATTTAGCTGTCACGACTACAATCATCTGGCTATTGAGACCCCTTTACTTGATTACAGCATACCCTAGGCTGAGGGGGTGTGGCACATTTGGCGTAGTCGGCAGGATTTTTCTTGCGTTAAGCTGCCAAACTGACAGATTTTAGGAGGGAAATTGGTTAAAGAAATTTTGGGAGGTTTGGCTGGGTTAAAGAGGTAAATAATTTGGAAAACTTCCTTTGCAGAAACCACTTATTGTGAAGTCAAATAAAAAAAATTGGTGGAGACAGTAGTCTTTGGTAATTTTTGGGTGGGGTTTTTCTGAACTTCCTGGATCTTTGGCTTCCTGGGGGGTCCTGTTTTTGGAGTGACACTCATCCCCTGGCTAAGAAGATGGAGGGCGAAGGATCCGGAGCTCGTGCTCAGCCACAAATCCTAACTCACACAATTGTGATTCCCCAGGACCGAACAGTGCCAGATTTCTGTGGGTTTCCAAAAGGACCAGAAGATCTCCAGGTAGAGGAGTGGATAGATAAGATTAAATCACGCCTGAAGATTCTGAGAGTTCCTGATGTGGATCAGGTGGAAGTGGTGAGGGATCACCTACGAGGGATTGCACTAGACACCGTGAAGTACTCCTTACCCAGGGACAGTACGGTGGAGGAAATATTTGAATTATTACGGCAAGTGTATGGGGATAAGGTGTCGTTGGGTTTGCGGCTACAGGAGTTTTACAACCACCGACAGGGTGAGAGGGAGTCAATACGGGTGTTCGCCTACAAATTGCAAGAACGTTTGGAGTCCATTTTGAAGAGGGATCGGAGGAGAGTGGGTAACCCGGATGAGACCCTGCGTGAGCAATTTATTATCGGGCTGAGAGATGAGAGTCTAAGGAGAGAAATCGCCAAAAGAAATGAAGATAACCCAAATATTTCTTTTGCTGAGTTGATGCAAGCAGCCATCCGCTGGGCTGGTGAAGAAAAGGGGTTATTGACTGGGGAATTTGCCCCGAGAAGAGTGTTGCAAAGATCCATAGAAGAGGCAGGAGAACAAGTAAGGCCGGAAGAGTCAAGAATGATGGCCATGATGCAACAGATGTCGGCGATGTTTTCCCGTCTCTGTGAAAGACAAGAGGAAGAGTGGGACCGACAGAGACGGGAGAGGAATAGTTGGGCATATTCGAGTCCAGCCCCAAGAGGAGAGTATCTGAGAACAGGAAGACCCTCCAGAACGGATGCGGGGCAAGTAATCTGTTTCAGGTGCCAGGAGCCGGGTCATTATGCCAGAAATTGCCAGAGCGAGAGAGTTAATCGTCCTGGTTCTGGTGAAGACAGAAATAGACGAGAAGAGCCAAGCACCAGTGGTGTACAGGCGAAAGCTGGGGATTCTCGAGGTGAATGTCCCTCGAAAGGGGACGGAGGAAAACCGATGGTGAGATTACAGAAGCATTCAGAAATGGAGGGAATGCGGGAAGAAAAACTGCATGGGGAGCGGGCTATAGGATCAAGCCCGGTTCTAAAGGTGAAGATTAATGAAGTCGACACTGTGTGCACGGTGGATACAGGATCTAGCGTGTCAACTATTCTGGCCAGTTTTTATTATAAGAATTTCCCGAACACAGAACGCCTTCAGGATGCCAGCCAGTTAACTCTGGTGGCGGTGAATGGGACGGAGTTACCAGTCCTTGGTTACATCGATGCTGATGTTCGCTGTCTGGGACAACTGGTGCCGGAGAGGTGCATATTCATTGTAAAAGATAATTTCAGAGATGGGCAGGTGGAAGATTGCTCTGTACAAGGCATTGTCGGAATGAACGTCCTACAACACCTGGAGGGACTGTTCAGAGACCTGTCATGTTTTACGCTTGAGCCAGTGAAAATTGCTAGTATCCTGTCCAAAATTCCAAAGAAGAAGTCTGTCAAATCTAACAGTGTAGAAGGCATGGTGAAACTGCAAGGAAATGTGGGGCAGATAATTCCAGCCATGTCGGAGCGAGTGCTGGTGGGAAAATGCCAGAGGATCAGAAAAAATCTGGATGTGGTGTTGGTGACTGCTTCACGGAAGATCAGCTTACCTGATAAAGTGATGGTCGCTAATACCTTGGTTAGGCAACAGCGTGGGAATGTGTATGTACGAGTAATTAATGTGGGAATGCGGGATGTCACTATTCCCGGGAGGTGTCAAATTGCAGAAGTACATACACCTGAACAAATTCTCCAAGGTGCAATGCCCGAGTTATCGGGAGAAAAGAGTAAGAATTGGGAAACAGAAATCCCGAAGGTTAAAGTAGACTGGGAGGATTTACTTCCGGAACAGGCATTGAAATTGAAAAATCTTCTATGGAAGCATAGGGACGTATTTTCAAGCAGTGATACGGACATTGGCTTCTCAGATTTGGTCTCACATAAAATAAATACTGGGGATATACCACCAATCAAGCAGCCATACCGAAGAGTTTCACCACATATCTTTGAACAATTTAAATCCCATGTTCAAGATCTAGTGAGTCAAGGCATTTTGCGGCGAAGTTTCAGTCCTTGGGCATCACCAGCAGTAGTTATTAAAAAGAAGGACGGCAGCCTTCGTTTTTGCTGCGACTACAGGAAGCTGAATGCCGTGACAATCCGGGATGCCTACCCACTACCCCGGATTGATGAATCCTTAGATGCTCTGGGGGCGGCAAAATGGTTCTCATCCCTCGACATGACTTCAGGTTATTTTCAGATGGGAATGCACCGGGCGGATAGAGAAAAAACTGCGGTTACCACACCCTTCGGGTTGTTCGAATGGACCCATATGCCGTTTGGTCTCTGTAATGCGCCGGCAAGCTTCCAGCGTTTAATGGAGACTGTCCTCAACGAATACGTTCTTGACATCTTGTTGCTGTATTTGGACGACATACTGATCTTCGCTTCAACATTTGAAGAACATCTTCGAAGATTGGAGTTAGTTCTTTGGAGAATGAGGGAGTGCGGCCTAAAGCTTAAACCATCCAAGTGCAGACTGTTGAGTCGAGAAGTGCGGTTTCTTGGGTACATTGTGTCGAGTAAAGGAGTGTCAGCGGACCCCGATAAAGTGAAAGCATTACAAGAGTGGAAAGTTCCGTCCAGCAAAACTGAGGTGCGAAGCTTCATGGGTTTTGCTAGTTTTTATAGAAGATTCGTGGAAAATTTTGCTCAGATAGCGGCTCCTCTGCATGCTTTAACGGGGAAGTGTGTGAAGGAGGGAGAGCCATTGAATTGGAATGAAGACTGCCAAAGAGCGTTCAATATTTTGAAGGAAAAGCTATCATCTGCTCCGGTTTTGGCTTATCCTGTCTTCACTCAACCATTTATTTTGACGACTGACGCAAGTTTGAGGGGTCTGGGAGCTATTTTAAGTCAGATGCAAGATGGAACAGAGAAAGTCATTGCATTTGCGAGCAGGGGCCTTAGAAAGTCGGAGCGAAACCCGAGTAATTATTCAGCGTTTAAGCTAGAGTTGTTGGCACTGAAATGGGCCGCAACCGAAAAGTTCCGGGAATACTTAATTTACCAAAGATTTATCGTAAGGACGGACCACAATCCCCTAAAGTACCTGGAAACTGCGAAGGTACAGGCTGTGGAGCAGAGGTGGCTGGCTCAGTTAGCTGAGTTGGACTTCCAGGTTGAATACAAGCCTGGAAAGAGCAATGTGGTAGCAGATGCACTGTCTCGATTACCGGAGGTTGAGGAGCCGGAGAAGGAAGAAAGTGATGTAGAAAAAGATTTCCTGAGATTACCTTGTGCTGGGATTGCAGTGAAGAAAAATAAAGGAAAAACTCGTGCTCGCAAGGAATGTAATAGAGTGTTCCTAGAGGGGAAGAACATGGAAATTTTTAGAGCGCAGCATGAAGATGATGTTTTAAAAACTGTTATATTCTGGTTAGAGTCCAATCATCAACCTGAAGGGGAAGAATTGAATGTTGCTGGGAGAAGGTCCTTGTGGAAGCACCGAGCAAGACTGCGACTGAAGGAGGGTGTGTTGTTCAGGTCATATGAAAACTGTCGACATGGGGCGGATATATTGCAGTTGGTGGTGCCGGAAAGTCTGAAAACTGAAGTACTGGAGAGATATCACGATAATATGGGACATTATGCCATAGAAACAACGTTTAAGAATCTCAGAAAGGACTTTTTCTGGGTCAACATGAAAAAAGATATTGAAGATTGGATTCAGCGTTGTAAGAGATGCTGCTTTGCAAAGGAACTTTTCCCAAGAGAGCGAGCGGAGTTGGGCTGCTTCAGTGTAGTAAGACCGCAAGAGGTCGTAGCAGTGGATTATACGATACTGGAGAGAGACAGCGCGGGATTCGAGAGCGTGTTGGTTATGACAGACATGTTCTCCAGATTCGCTGTGGCTGTGCCGACCAGAAACCAAACGGCTTTAACAACAGCTAGGGTGTTGGTAACGAAATGGATTGCAGTGTATGGGCCCCCAGAGCGAATACATTCGGACCAGGGACCAGCATTTGAGTCTGCAGTAATCAAAGAGTTATGCACCTGGTATGGCATCCAAAAATCAAGAACGACACCTTATCACCCGCAGGGTAATGGGAGGTGCGAGAGGTTCAATCGCACGTTACATCAGATCTTGCGCACCTTCCCTGAATCAAAGAAGAGAAGCTGGTCAAAGTGCTTGCCGGAGCTGAACCAGATCTATAACAGCTCAATTCACCACTCCACTGGTTTCACTCCAGCGGCTCTGTTCCTGGGTAGGGAGTCCATACTTCCTCAGCACTTATTGGTGAGGAAAGAAGAGGATTGGAATGCGGATGAAAAGATTGAAAATTTGGAAGATTGGGTGCGGTCTCACCAGAAAAAGATGGAGAATGCGTATGAAATAGCGAGGAAGTGGGAGCTACAACAGAGCCGACAAATGAAACAGCAGTACGATAAGAATTCCGGAGCTGAAACCGTAAAAAAAGGGGATTGGGTGTTGCTTCGGAGGCAGAGATTCTTGGGGAGACATAAGATCCAGGACGTTTGGGAATCTCGTCCATATAAAGTGGTGGAAGTTTATGGGGAACAGTCAAATGTATTAAATATTCAAAATGTTTTGGGGGAGAGGAAAACAGTGCATAGAAACACTGTGAAAAGGTATGTTTGCGAAGAGGGAGAACTCGAAATGAATTTAGGCTTAAGTAAGCAAAGGTTGAGGAAGGAGTCTCCTGTGCCAGTTACTGAACCAGAGACTAAACCTCTCTGGTATACCATTCATACCGAGTTTATTTTTAATCCGGTAGGGGTGGTGAATGAGGTCACAGATACTGGTAATATAAGGGTATCTAGTAGAGAGAACAAAGGTGTGAGTTCAAAATTTTTGCAGGGAAAATTATGTATTAGGTTAAATATGTGATATATATTCTGTTTTGTAATTTATGGGGAATGAAGTTGGTTACTTCGTATCCCTGCTAGGGGAGAGCTAAGCTGGTGGGTACGGGGTGTAATTATAACAGGGGGTTGAAGAATTTTGGGGTCAACATTCTGTTCCTGTATTCACACGTATTCTTAATCAAGGGAATACTGGTTGAAGAAATGATGATTATTGTACTGTTGTAATGTTAAAGTTCAATTTATGTGAAGAAAAGTTTAGTTATGTGAATATTTAAAGTAACCTGGTTAGCTGGGTTGGGGATTAGATTGGATGAGATTAATAAAGAGGGTTGAGTTTATTGGTAGAATGCTTGGAATGGGTTGGTTGTTTGGAAAGGATGGATGAGTAAGAGATAGGGTGATTTTATGAGGATAAGGTATGATTGAGGAGAGAGTTTAAAAAGATGATGGGGGATGATTGGTTGTTGAGTAGGGTTGATAAAAGAAGTGGCTGTGAAGGTTTAAGATGTGTTGGTATAAAGGAGAAGTTTGTGGTTGAATTTAAAGGATGATGGTGTGGGGGAGAATATTGGGGACAATATTCATTTTAAGTCCGGGTGAATGTAACAAGGGGTTAAGGGTAGGAAGGGAAAGGGAAAAATATTAATTTAAATTATAAATACTTACCTGGGGTCCAGTTTGTGGGAGCGGAGGTCGTCCCCGGGTGAGAGGAGTTGGGCTGGGGTTTTTTTTTTTTCCTCTCCGTCGGCGGTTCCGGCGGTTCGTGGGGGTTTGGGGCCCTGGTTTGGGCCGGTGGGAACCTGGAAGCGCTGCAGGGAGGCAGCGCTGAAATTTTGGACTCCTGGGGACGATTGGTGTGTTCCCTGGATTGAGGAGGAGGTCCGGGGCATGTTTGGGCCGGGTTCGGGCCGATGGGAGGCCGCACAGCGAATTTCAGGGTCCGGGAGCAAGGGAGCGTGTTCCCGGACCAGAAGAGGGGAACCGGATGCCGGAGGAGTGCTGCAGGAGGCAGCGCAGAAGTTTTCCGGCTGGGGGGAAGCGCTGGAGTGGGTTTTTTTTTAAAAGATGGCCGGCGAAGGTAGAACGTCGGCGCGAGTGTGCATGAGGCGGCGCGCCTCATGCACGAATCGCGAACGCGCGTCTTCGCGGCTAGGCCGAAGCCGGGGCCTAAATTTTGGGCCGGCTTCGGTTGTTTTTTTGTTTTCAATCCGGTTTCGTGTGAGGACATCCGGGACCGGAACCAGGGGAAGTCTACAGGTGTGGGGAAAATCGACAATCAGGTAAGGGGGTTTTTAACCCAAAATTTTAATTTATTGATTTTTAAATTGTACAAATAGGGTTTTTGATTTTTAAAAAATCAGGGTTTTGTTTAATTTAAATTTGGTTTTCACTTTCGGGTTTAGGGGATTTTTCCTGATTTTTCCAGTGGGTTACATTTTGAATTTTAATATTTTAAAGGGGTCTTTTGGGAGGGGTCTGGTTTTAAGGGGTTAATTAAGGGTTAATTTTTTAAATTCGATAGGGTAGGTCCGAGAGGGGAGTTGGAAATTTTTGGGATGGTTTTTGGGTGGATTTAGGGATTTTTGAGGGATTTGGAACAGTTTATTTGAGGGCGGACATTGGAATTTGGGATTTTTAAAATTGAAAAACAGGGATAGATAGAGAATGGGGGATTTAATTTTTGGGCCAAATTTTAAGGGTTTTGGGTAAACGGTAGGGGGGCTAGGATTTTTGGAAATATTTTTACATTGAAGTCTATGGGTTTTTTTTATTCAAAATGGTGCTGGAGCAGTGCTGGTCAACATTCCGCAGGTCAGCTTGGCCAGTTTAGAATTTTAAAAAAGGATGGTGATTGGCTGAGCTGACTGCGGAATGGCAAGCCAGTGCTGGTCTCCTTGGCAACGGGGTTTGGGCAGTTGGGGAGAATGTGTTTGGGAGTCAAGGTGAGAGGAGGTGTGATCTGTGTTGGGAGTGTGTGAGAGTGGTTTCAGGGAAGGAAGAGGTAGAAATTTGAGAAAGACTTGGGAAAGTATTGAAAAATAGGGTATTGGTTAGAGTATAGGCTGTATAGAGTATAGGTTAAAGTTAATATTCATTTTTATTGGGATTTAGGAATTTGGGATATTTTTAGGAAGTTGTGGGGTTTGGAATAGGGAATATAGTATATGGGAAGTTGGGGTATAGTGAATAGTGAATTAATATTAGAATTTAGGAGAGTTACTGAGTTTAAAGGTTAAGTTAATAGAGAGGGGATAGGTGTAGGGGTATAGTAGGGAATATTAAGATTATAATTAAAAGTATAGTAGTGGAATGAGAGGTATGTTTGAATGAAGACTACCAAACATATTTGATATAAAAGTTAGATAAAATAAAAGTTTAATTAGAGAGTGTAAGTTTATAGGATAGGGAATTGTTTAATTATTTTGATTTTATTAGCTAGATGGCCCCAGTATAAAATTGTTACGGACACTAGGTATCCTGGTACCTGGTCAGTGCAGGGAGAGGATTGCTTCCATTTATTTTATTAAAGGGTGAGGTTTAGGAGGAAGAGCCGTCATCTACAAGGAATCCTGAAAAAGCTGACACTGCAATTACAAGGGCCCCAACGCAAGCAAGGTTCACCGGCGCACTGGAAAAAGAGGAACATCCTACAGCTAAGTGACTGTACAGAGAATTCTGTGACTGGGGGTAAAGGGAAAACAGTGGGGTTAGGTACTCTGAGAAAGAAGAGAAAACAAATAAAACAAAATACTTACCTGTACCAGGAAAAGTGGGGTGTATACTCTGTAAAACAGAAACGGGAACACAAAGAATCACATTCTATGAAAATACTATTTAAGGGAATACTTAAAATTATCAGGAAAGGGTAAGGAAATAAAGAGGAAAAGAAAACAAAATACTTATCTGATATATAAGCTGGTGAAGTACGGAAACTCGACCTGTAAGAAAAAGAAAAAGAATGTATGATAAATTTGAGAGAGCTTAAGAAATATTTATGGTTTTTGTTGAACTGTTTTTATTATTATATTGAAATGTTTTTGAATAAATGTTATTTGATTACATGAAAAAAAAAACATCTGATCACTATCTGATTTTGGGAGTTTGGGCAGGAAAAATCCTAACATTTTAGTTTATTTTCCTCTCCTGGTCTTAGAGATCAGGAGACGAGGTTAGTGATTGTACCCACCCTCTGGCCTTGGTGATTGGGATCTCAATTTAGCTGTCACGACTACAATCATCTGGCTATTGAGACCCCTTTACTTGATTACAGCATACCCTAGGCTGAGGGGGTGTGGCACACTACGGCAGGGCAATGAGCAGCTCCAGGGCCCACTAAGGGTACTGCTGGGGCTGCTCATTGCCCTGCTACAGAGGGCCTTGCTCAGAGGACGTGGCCGCCCTTAACTGAAATAGGGGGGGGGGACTGTTGGGGGTGTGGGGAGTGGGTGGGGGAGGGAATTGTTGGGGTTGTGTGTGTGGGGGGAGGGAAATGTTGGGGGTTCTGTGGGGGGTGGGGGAGGGAAATGTTGGGGTTGTGTGTGGGGGGAGGGAAATGTTGGGGGTTCTGTGGGGGGTGGGGGAGGAGGGAATTGTTGGGGGTTCTGTGGGGGGTGGGGGAGGGAATTGTTGGGGTTGTGTGTGGGGGGAGGGAAATGTTGGGGGTTCTGTGGGGGGTGGGGGAGGGAATTGTTGGGGTTGTGTGGGGAGTTGTGGGGGGGAGGAGGGCATTGTTGGGGCTTATTTTGTAGGGGTGGGGGTGGGGGGAAATAAATGTTTTGTTACAATATAACTATCAGTGTGTGTGTGTGTGTTTGTCTCCCTTGTGCATTACATATCACCAAATGGTGCTGTTGAGTTGAGAGGAAGGAGGGCAGCAATATGCATAGCATTACATGTGCTGTGTGAATGAGAAGGTGATGTATGTCTGAGAATGTTGGCCAGACAGAACGCCACCTGTTCATTCCAACCTGCATGCCCATATGTGCAGGGGGGTTGGCCCAGGGAGGCTGGATGGATATTTGTGTTCATTAATAAAAATGGCCAGCCAGCATCTCTCTCGCCCTCCCTCCCACCCCTCCACCATACTGACCCACAATACAGAGTGCCATCAATAAGAGAGTAATAGTGTACCACGACGTGTGATCTACCAGGTACACACTTCCACATAACTCCAGGTACCACATACACAGTGTTTGCTGTCTGATGGACACATATCCTTACCCACAATCAATCCACATTGGTGGGGGGGGGCCAAGAAGGACCTACAAACAGCTGGCTCATATTTTCACATTGAATACATCAGCTATGGTATATAATGCTGAGGAGCAAAAGGGAAACAATGGGAAACCCAATAGATGGATGGTTACTTCATCACAGTTGCAATGTAATACTTGTGTTAGGGAAGGGCACAAATAAAAATGGTGCTCATTATTTGCAGGTGTGATCACACTTTCTCCAGTAGTTGATCAAGGTGTGTTACATTCAAGTATTCTGGGTTTGTGTCAAACTTTGTCCCTGAAGTGACTTGCCTTAGGTGGGATTTGAACCAGCAACCTTATGATTATAAGGCTGGTGCTCTAACCACTAGACCACAGCAGCCACCAGGCTTTAGCCACCACCAGTTACTTTGGGTTGGTACCTGTACACACACCCCTCTCCCTCACCACCACGTAGCCACCTCGATCATTTTGTCCAGGCTACCGATTAAAAACAATGTAATGTGCATGTTCCCTACCCTACTACCTATGGAGCAATTTAGGAGGGGGAAGTATCTCTGGCTGTCTTTATGTATATTAACAGGCCACCTTTATGATGCTGTTGTGACCTGGTAACCCCTACTCCCTAGCTCTCTACCCTTACTCCCTATCCCAACCGTTGTCATTGGGTTTCCTCTTACCTGTCCTGTGTGCCCATATTTATTGAATTAATTGTAAGCTCTATTTGAGTAGTGGTAGTGGTCATGTGTGTTATAGGAGCAAGCAGACAGGGTGGACAGGGTGGGTGCTGTGTGTGTGTGTGAGCACCCCCAATAATGAGGAAAGATCATGTAGCTGTGCAGGGAGGAGGGTTGGTCACTGGGCTTAGCACCCCCAATACTACTTTCCAGTTGGCTCCTATGGGTGTGTGTAGGTTACTACTGTGGCAGAACTTTGGGGGCCGTCCTTCCCTACTACTCCTCTATTTTCCCATTACCAACCTGTGCCTAGTTCCTCCTGTGACCTCTGTGCTCTACTGAGTGTGGGCCACATGCATTCAACTGAAGGAGCCTGTAATGGGGGTCATAAAGCAGTTCTATGCAGTTTAGCAAGTCAGTAGTAACACAACACATGCTGCAATGTTGTTCAATTTAACATTTATACAACTAACAGCTTGAGCACAACGTTGTGAGTGGTGTCCTTCTCTTGGCTGCTCATCCACCACCTCTACCCAGCTGCCTGCGGGGCTCTCTCTTTCGTACCCGTGTCAATTCCATTCCTCCTCACCATCTCTTTGCTGGGTCATCAGGTTGGGGGACATACCAATGTATATGAATGCTGAAAGACAAAAGTGGGTTATTTGCACCAACACTATTCCTCACTCTTGTGCTATACAGGTGAAGACTCGGAGGAGGCCGGCCCTAGTGGCCTGCAAGGCCAACGCCCTACACCATCCGTCCAGCCTCAACCTCCACAGCCTGCAGCACCAGCAGTCCAGCCTCCACCACCTGCACCAGCTATGCATCCTCTGCGTCCACCACCACCTGCACCAGCTGTCCAGCCTCTGCCACCACCACCTGCACCAGCTGTCCAGCCTCTGCCACCACCACCACCACCTGCACCAGCTGTCCAGCCACCACCACCACCTGCACCAGCTGTCCAGCCTCTGCCACCACCACCACCACCTGCACCAGCTGTCCAGCCACCACCACCACCTGCACCAGCTGTCCAGCCTCTGCCACCACCACCACCACCTGCACCAGCAGAGGCCGCACCTCCAGCACCGGAGGACTTTGTTGAGGAGGAGGAGGAGGAGGGCCCAGCTCCCCGCCAGAGGCCATCTGGCCAAAGGAGGCAACTCCTGCGGCTGGCCACGGAGCTACTCCGCCACAACGTGCGCTTGGAGGAGTACCGGCAGCAGAAACTGGAGCTGCAGCGCCAAGCACTGGAGGCACAGCAGCGAGCACACCAGGAACTCCTCCAGGTGCACCGTGAAGGCCACCAGGAGGTGCTCCAGCAACTGAGACGGCTGGAGCAGAGCATCCAACACCTGCGCCCTCAGGGCACCGCGCCTACTCCAGCCCCAGTGCTGCTGGAGCAGCCCCTGCCATCAACATCCTCCTCCACTGACCACCAGCAACCACCAGCTAAGAGGTGGGCATTGCGCTCCTCAGCCTCCGCACCCACTCCTGCAGCACCCGCGAAATCTGCTCCCATTCTGGGTCCTGTGGCCAGACCACTAGAAGCAAGAAGGTGGCCCGATTTCCACGGTGCAGCCGAAGCCGCAGGCTGCCGTGGGGATACTGAGGAGGACACTGGGAGCAGCAGCTCAGAAGAGACTTCCCATGCAGCACCAGCTGCAAAGGAAGGGCGTGGGAGGGGTAGGAGGGGACGGGGGAAGGGAAGGGGAAAATGATGGGACATGCTGTAGGGTGAGGGTTGGTGGGAGGGGGGTGGGTGTGGGAGGGGGGTGGTGGTGGTGGTGGTGGTGGGGTTGACCAAACACATATGCACTGTATGTAAAAAATAAATGTTCACTTACATTCACCTAAAACTTGTTTCAATGAGTCTTTGTCTTGCTCTTACGCCAAGCTGGTAGGCATTGAGCTCTGCTCTGTGGGCTGGGGGTGGAGGGGGCTCCTCTTCCAGCTCATCTGGGGCCTCTTCTGGTGGTGGCTGTGGCTCCTCTGGGAGAGGCTGTCCTCTGCGCTGGGCCAAATTGTGTAACATACAGCACGCCACAAAGATCTTGGCCACCTTTTCTGGACTGTAGAGCAGCTCTCCTCCAGACCGGTCCAGACAGCGGAAGCGGTTTTTCAATAAACCAAAGGTGCGCTCAATGATCCCCCGGGTGCTGCGATGTTTCCTGTTGTAGGTTTCTTCTGGCCCTGGTTGTGGGTGGATCAGGGGGGTCATAAGCCATGTCCTCTGCGGGTAGCCTCGGTCACCTTTGCGGAAAAGCAGAATGAGATAGATGAGTGTGTATCGCTTGGAGCAGGTACAGGGGGGGGGGGGGGGATTTGGATAGTGGGTTGTGGTGGAGGAAGCCAGGGAGGAGGGTTGCCCAGTGGAGGAGGTCTAGTATGGGTGGTACATGCATGTTGCACTTACCTAGTAGCCATCCACCAATGAACTCCCCTCGCTCGAACCTGCGGAAGATGCCCGAGTGCTGTAGGATGTAGGCATCGTGGCTGGAGCCGGGGTACCTGGCACACACGTCTAATATCTCCCCCTGGGCATCACATACAACTTGCATGTTCATAGAATGAAATGCCTTCCTATTTCTGTAGGTGGCTTCGTGTGCCCGGGGGGGTCTGAGGGCTACGTGTGTGCAGTCTATCACACCGATGACCGAGGGGAATCTAGCAACAGCATAGAAGGCGGCCATGTTGTTGTGCAGGGCCTGGGGGGTGGTGGGGAAAGTGATGTAGTGTGAGGTGTGAGTTATGAAGGCATCCAGGAACTGGGTGAGACAGTGTGAAATAGAAGCCTGGGTGAGGCCTGTGTTAGCAGCTAATACGGATTGAAAACTGCCAGTGGCCAGGACAGAGAGAGCGGAAGTGATTTTGAGGTGGGCAGGGATGGGGTTACTCCTACGTGTCTGGGGCTGAAGGAGGGGGTTCAGCTGCTCACACAGCTGACGAATGGTGGCCCTATCAAACCTGAACCTTGTTAGACACTGCTGGTCAGTGAGTTGTAGGAAGGTGGTGCGGGGCCTAAACACTCGGGGCCATGAATACCTCCTGCGGTGGGTGGCCTCTTCGTGTAGCATGCATGCCACAAGTGCATTAAGTGCATCCATATCCCCACCACCAGTGCAAGTATTAGGACTAGTAGTCAAACAAACAGCAACACACACAGATCTGTCACTTCCCAGCCACCACGCCCTCTGGCCACTCACTCGCCAAACAGTACAGGCACACAGAGACAAACGGAGGTCAGGGAATAGAGTATACACGTGGGAAGAGTGAATGGGGAGGGATAGGGGAAGGGGAAGGGGGCGATGGAGCAAAGGAGTAGGAGTAAGGAACGGTGAAAGGGTAAGACACAAAAAGAGGCAGGGCACACAGACGACCGTCACAGGTACTCAACACGCTCGGCTTTCTCTCTGCAACCACCACTTCAGCTCTTCCACCAACAATATCGCCACTCTCCAACTACACACAATCGCTAATGGGTCTAAAGACGATTTCCTCCTTGCTCTGGTCGCTTTTATTTCGGGTCCATCATATTACGCCCATCTTCCCGCTCAACCAGAGCCATTTCGCTATTCGTTATACGTTGTACCCGCCCACGTCGTATCACCGCCCCTAACACGCCCCCGACACGCCTCTTATTTGGACGTTTTTACGTCCACGTACGAGCGACACGGACGCACTGAAACATTGCTTTCAATTATATGGATTTACTCGTTTTTGTGAGATTAACGTCCATCTCCCGATTTAGGTCGACTCTTGGGCGTTTTTTTCGTTCGATTATAAGCAGGATAGAGATGTAATCTATTACATTTGTCACAAGACATACTTCATGTATCACTTACAGATATAGATACACGTGACACATTTCACTAGACATGTGATATATACCACAGATACAGACATAGTGCATTGGAAGGATAAACCTAACATATGTTTATTCTGTATTTGTATGTATAAAATAGGATATGTCTTTAATTCTAAAAATTTGTGCACAAGTTTTGACACTAAGGAGGTCATTTTCAAAGCAGATAGCCTTCTCAAAACAGCCAAAAATACATCCATTTGCTGAAAATGTCTAAATTGCGATTTTCAAAAATGCAGAATTTAGACCGTTTCTACTTTGTTCATCCAAATAACAAGGGTGCATGTTGTGGGCATGTTTCGGGAAGGAATAGGGCGGGCCCAAAATCAGGACATCTTTCAGTAATAATAGACCAGAAAGACACATCCAAACCTAAAAAGAATGTTTTTCTCCAGATCGGTTTCAATCACATCAAAGTTAAAAAAAAGATGTTCTGAATGACCAGCTGACCACTGGATGGATTAATGCTTGACACCTCATAAGTACATAAGTATTGCCATACTGGGAAAGACCAAAGGTCCATCGAGCCCAGCATCCTGTTTCCAACAGTGGCCAATCCAGGTCACAAATACCTAGCGAGATCCCAAAAATGTACAAAACATTTTATACTGCTTATCCCTTAATTCCCCAGTGGATGCTGTCCCCTCCCACCTCCCTAAGAACTGGAATGTGATACCAGGTGGTATGACAGCATCAAGTATAATGGGAATACTTGACAGAGCAGCAAGCAGCTTTCAGGAGTAGCCTAATGGTTAGTGCAATGGACTGTGAACAAGGGGATCCAGGGCCAAATCCCACTCCCCCTAGTATGTTTGTGGTGGAAACTGTGAGCCCTCCAAAACCAGCAAATTACCTGTACTGTAAATATAGGAGACACTTGCAGGGTGGAAGGTGATTGTAATGGTGTACAGATATTTACCACATTGTGGCTGAACACAACAATCCCGCAAAGAGAGTAACGAAGAAAAGAAGAGTGGGAAATGGAAGAAGGCTCAACAAACAACGGGACTTAAAAATATGAAACAGTTCTTTTATTTATGTTGTATGAAAGACTCATAAAACAGTTCCTTTGTTTCTGTTACATAAAAGACTCGACATGGCACCCAGTAGCGTTCCTAGGGGGGCTGGCACCCAGGGCGGATCGCCGATTCGCCCCGCCCCCCCGGGTGCAGCACCCCCCGATGCAGCACGGACCCCCCCCCCCCGGCGAAAGGACACCCCCACGAAGGAACCCCTCCCGGCCGGGTGCACGCCGCCGGGGGGGTGCCACGCGCGCCTGTCCTCCGTTGTTCCATGCTTCTTCTCTGCCCCGGAACAGGAAGTAACCTGTTCCGGGGCAGAGAAGAAGCATGGAACAACAGAGGGCAGGCACGCGCGGCACCCCCCCCCCCCCCCCCCGGCGGTGTGCACCCGGGGCGGACCGCCCTCCCCTAGGAACGCCACTGATGGCACCTTGTTTTGGCCTGGAGTGCCTGCCTCAGGAGTTTTTAAAATCTCTGTCCGAAAAAGGGAACTAAACAGCTACAGATAAGGATATCTTGTGGAAAGAAAAAAAAAAGCTATTCAGCAATCTTGTAAATGCCTATCCCCAAAAAAGGGCATAAACCACTACTGGTAGTGATGCGTGGAGAAGTGGCCTACTGGTTATAGCATCAGTCTTGATATCCAAAGGTGCCTGGTTCAAATCCCACTGCTGCTTCTTGTGATCTTGGACAAGTCACTTAACCCTCCATTGCCTCAGGTACAAACTTAGATTGTGAGCGCTCCTGGGATAGAGAAATACCCAGTCTACCTGAATGTAACTCACCTTGAGCTACTACTGAAAAAGGTGTGAGCAAAGTCCAAATAATTAAGGGCCCTGTTTACTAAGGCACACTAACATTTTAGCACACACTAACGATAGAGACACCCATTATATTCCTATTTTTAGTGCACGCTAAAAGGTTTGTGTGCCTACAGCGCGGCTTAGTAAACAGGGCCCTATGTGTCTTGTGATCTCTAAAAAGATCATGGAGAAAAGTACATAAGTAATGCCACACTGGGAAAAGACCAAGGGTCCATCGAGCCCAGCATCCTGTCCACGACAGCGGCCAATCCAGGCCAAGGGCACCTGGCAAGCTTCCCAAACGTACAAACATTCTATACATGTTATTCCTGGAATTGTGGATTTTTCCCAAGTCCATTTAGTAGCGGTTTATGGACTTGTCCTTTAGGAAACTGTCTAACCCCTTTTTAAACTCTGCCAAGCTAACCGCCTTCACCACGTTCTCCAGCAAAGCGAGCGCTGTCTAGCAATCTGCGGAATGCATGACTATGATTACAAAAATCAGGATCTACAGCTGCTTCCAGGTTTGCATAGGTTTTGTAAAATTTCTCATTTTGGGCAGCACTGTACAGGAGAGATTAAGAGTTTTCCCTTTAATTATCCAGTATTCCCTTTAATTATCCAGTATTCCCCCACCCCACAATTGATAGCGCAGATGATTGTGGCCCTGAACCTAATTGGAAGTATTTATTTAAAAAACTCATATACCACCAATAACTAGGTGGCTTCCATAAAAAACACTCACAATCAATAAAACAATACTAAGAAAAAAATTAAAACAAGACATAGCGACATTGCCCAACATTAAGTAACATGTTCGTATACAGTTACATGAACATAGTCACAAATAATTGTGCTTTCAAAAGTTTTCTGAACTGCATAAAATTAGAGTAATGACAAAGCTGGCCAGGTAACTCATTCCATAAAGAAATTCCAGCTGGAACAAATGCTGAAGCTCATGTATCAGCATGGCGCAGTTGCATCACTACATCAGTGGAGAGACACATAGCAGACTCTGACTGTGGTGCACGCCTTGGATGGTACACGTTCAATGCTTGCTTCAAATAAAATGGAGCAGTGACAAATAACGCCTGATATACAAGTGTCAGCACCTTAAATTGTATTCTTTGTACAACAGGAAGCCAATGTGTAGGTTTCCATATGGCAGACATAAATATCTCTGTGTCAGTGCTTGCATGTCTAGGGTCTGAATTACCAATTTGTCTATGTCAGTACCAACACATAGAGGTATAAGTTGCCAAGTTCCCTCCTCTAAAAAAATGTTTGGACAAATTCTGGAGGAAAAGTCCATAGTCTGCTATTGAGGAAGACAAGGGAAGCAACTGCTTGCCCTGGGATTTGTAGTATGGAATGTTGCTACTCTGAGTTTCTGCATGGAATCTTGTTACTCTCTAGGATTCCAGAATCTTGCTATTCTTTGGGGTTCTACATGGAATGTTGCTACTCTTTGAGTTTCTGCATGGAATCTTGTCACTGTCCAGGATTCCAGAATTGCTATTCTTTGGGGTTCTACATGGAATGTTGCTACTCTTTGAGTTTCTGCATGGAATCTTGTCACTGTCTAGGATTCCAGAATCTTGCTATTCTTTGGCGTTCTACATGGAATGTTGCCACAATTTGGGTTTCTGCCAGGTACTTGTGACCTGGCTTGGCCACTGTTTGGAAAACAGGATAGTGGGCTAGATGGACCATTGGTCTAACCCAGTATGGCTGCTCTTTAGATGTTTTAGGCATTGGCAAATGAAAAATGGTTGCACCAGCCACATGTAGCTAGTACATACAAATACATTCCTGCATGTATTTTAGAAAAGGTTCTATGTTGGCAGATCCTTTTCTAAAATACTGCCAGAACTGGGTATGTCCTGACCTGGATGTCTCAATTCCATTTTCTACCTTCTGTCTAAAAGGGGGCTGCACAGCTCTTGTCTGCACTCTACAGATGCAATATGTATTCAGTAGTGGTCCTCAAGGGCCACAAACAGGTCAAGTTTTCAGGATACCACTAATGTTTATGCTTATTACATAAGATAGATTTGCATGTGTAGTATTTCCTACAGAGTCATTCATGAAAATGAACCCATTTGTGGCCCAGGTGGACTGTAAATATCTTCACAAATGCAGTTAATCCTAATAAAAAAAAAAAATATATATATATATATAAAATACATAAATACATACTACCACTACTACTTATCATTTCTATAGCGCTACTAGACAAACGCAGCGCTGTACACTTGAACATGAAGAGACAGTCCCTGCTCGACAGAGCTTACAATCTAATTAGGACAGACAAACAGGACAAACAAGAGATAAGGGAATATTAAAGTGAGGATGATAAAATAAAATACATGAATAACAGAGGCTTGTGTGCTAAGGAGCACCCAGCACTTGCTACTCTGCCCAGTTTATGACTAGAAATATCTAACAGAACCTGATTTATTACCAACATGTGAGACTGTGGACACACTGCTCCAGACAGGAAGAGCAGATAACAGAAAGGCAGCGTCTTCAACTTTGTTTATATATTTTTCTCATTTGAAAGCTGACATCATATGACTTGATTGCTCGGTGACTTGGTTTCTTTCTGTTAGAAGTGAATTTAAAGTTCTTCATGAAAGAATTTCCTGTGTCCTTGATAAGTCTGTGGTTGACTAATGTTTATGACCTCTATGGAATCATGTTTCTGAAAAAGAGAAGAGAAAGATGTTAGTTCTTATTGAAACATGGCTGGGTTCCCCAGTCAGTCAGGTTTTCAGGATATCTGCAATGAATATTCATATCCTCCCCTAAGTAACCACATTTATATATGCTTGTTACTTTATTATAAACTTATATCAAATCATTTGTGTACAATAATTTCCCAATAGACTTTCCATATCTTTCTTTTCCTCCACCAATCATTCAATTGAATATTCATTGTGGATATCCTGAAAACCTGACTGTCTAGGGAGCCCCAGGACAGGTTTCGGAACAATTGGTTTAATACATAGACCTGTGCAATCAAAACATGAATAATAATCATAGTCATCATCATAACAATCTTAAGTTCAAAAAAGGCCTGAAATACTCCCTATAACTGTACTATATGAAAAGTTTGTATTGATTCTTTAACAATCTAACCTTAAAAATTAATAAATTTAGGTTTGATCTGATATGATCTCAGTGACATGAATCATAAAACTATTCTGCTGGTTAGTCAATGGAAACCTTGTACCTATGGGGATAATGTAATCCTGGCCCCATACATTGAACATGTAGCTTACAACTTCCTTTCTTTATAAATATTTGATATACTGCTCTTCATTACAAAACAGCAGAGGAGTTTACAATATAAAATATAACATGTAATAAATATAACACGTATAACAATTTTTACAAAAGACAACCATCAGGAACACTCAAAGATATACATTAAAGGGAACCAGCCACAAAGAAAAAGACAGAAGAGAGAACCCCCCCCCCCCCCCACTGAATGTCACTAGCTCATTTCAATCTGGCTGAACCCCAAAAGACTATGGGGCAATTCATAAATTGGCTTCTCAGCTTAGGCACCCCAATGCTGTGTGCCTAATGTCAATTCTATAATGGCATTTTGGTGGCAAGATTACATTATAGAATACTAGTAAAAAAGGCCCGTTTCTGACACAAATGAAACAGGCGCTAGCAAGGTTTTCCTCGGAGTGTGTATGTTTGAGAGAGTGTATGTGAGAGTGACTGTGTGTGAGAGAGAGAGAGTGAATGTGCGAGTGTGTGTGTGTGTGTGTGTGAGAGAGAGAGAGAGAGTAAGTCTGGGTGCGAGTGTGTCTGTGAGAGAGAGAGTGTGTGTGTGAGAATGAGAGTGTGTGCAAGTGCGTGTGTGAGACACAGTGTGTGAGAGAGTGTGTTTCACACAGATACAGTGTGTGCGAGAGAGACAGTGTGTGTGAGACACAGACTCTCTGTGAGACTGAGTGTATGAGACCAAGAGAGTGTGTGACACATAGAGAGTGAATGTGATACAGTGTGAGACATACAGTGTGTGAGAGACAGTGTGAGATTGAGAGAGAGAAAGACATTGACTGTGAGAGAGAGAGTGCGTGAGAGAGAGAGTGTGTGTGTGACAGAGATACCTCCCCCCCTCTGGTGTCAGGCCCCCCCTTTCTCTCTCTGGTGTCTGAGTGTTAATGTGTAGTACGCTGAGCTCTGGCTGTGCTTCAAGGAACTGACCAATCCTATTTAATAGAATGCACCTCCAACATTCTGAAGCCGAGAAACCTCGTGTGGTTGGTCACTTCTGCTTGTGACATCAATTCAGGAGATGGATACAGAGAGCAGGAATGCCTCAGCCATGCAGTCAGCTTCAGAATGTTGGAGGTGCGTTTTATTATATAGGATAAGGATATGTTGGCCTTGGTAGGCATAAGCTGGTACCCCCAGGTATAGGTATACCTAGTGACACGTAATTATTCTATAAACTAAACCCCACATGGCTGGCAAAGTTTAAATCCCAGCAAAAGCTTTACATCAGACACAAATGGTGCTGGAACCAATCAAGCAAAACTAGTACATGAATTTTTAAAGACCTCAGCAGTCCCACTGGATAAGCATAGGTCAGCCTCGTCGAGATTTAAGCACCATATTTGCCACTGGTCTTTTAAGAAAAAAGTATTGCGTTTTCAATTATAATTATTCAACAATAAAGTTGGTTTAACATTTATATATATACAGTAATTAACTTATTAGCTATAGGGTGGTAACTGCTGCAGTGGGATCCATTCATATTTGTCTTCCTCAGCATTCAGCTTAAGGACTATATGACAGAGAGATAATGTTCACTCACCCTCCTAGAGAGTCCCATTGAAAAAACACATATGACTACGGATCCACAAATAGCAAGTTCTTCAGTAAGGTGGCAGGATAGAGATCTAAGGTACAATTGTCATTATTAAATTTGATAATTAATCACTGAATTTCATTAAAAACACAAACCTAAATTCCTCTTAGATGCAGTCGCTTAGATTACCCAGCTTTGATCCAGCTAAGAAAGCTCAATGGGGCTATATTCTAATAATCTTTTGTGCCTGTTAATTAGTCAAAGCAAGGCATGGTACACTAAGGGCAGGATTAAGATATGGGCAATCTTTATCTGTCCCCTCATCAAAAGAAATTGTACGATGTGATACTTGCCAATGTGCTTTCTCAGGAGTAGCACCCACGCTCTGGAATTTACTCCCAGAACGGTCAAGTATAACTACCTCTACTTCAGGAAGCAGGTGAAAGCCTGGCTCTTCTCCCAAGCCTTTAATACATAGGGTGACTGACTATACACTCGTTCTGCACCTAGACTAGTTTGCTACACACACTGTAACTGAAATCAGTTCCTTATATCTTGCTTAACTGTACACTGAAGTTGTCTTGAGTTTAGCCACCCATTCCCAACTGACTCTGTACCACCCATCTTGTCCCCACCTATATGTCTGCACTTCACCCCTCAGCTATATGGTAAGCTGTATTGTAGAAAAGCATTAGTATCATATCTCTGTTATTTGAATGTTCTAACGTGTGGTTATTAGATGTTTCATAAGTATTATGCTGACATTTTATTATATCTCTGTTAATTAAATTTCACTGCTGTCAAATGTGTATATTTTTCATCCTGTTTCATGGTAGTCCTATTCTTAGGTTTCAATTTGCTGTTTTCAAGTTTACCTCATTTATTGTATTCAACCCTGACACCAGGGCCCCTAAGGGATGTTATGCAAAACTATATCCAAGAGGCTTGTATGGTGGTCAGATGTCAAAGTGGTAACTGATGGAAGGTTTGAAAAGCTGGTTCCTCTAAATCAGGTGGCCTCCATCGGGAGAGGTTACAGACTAGTGAGTCATTAGCTGTACGGCTGCCTTTCTAAGACAAATATTTTCACTTAAGCAGATCAGCTTCTACAGCAATGAATCTGATCAAGGCATGGGAGCAAAAGGTAACCCTCTTGCAAGCTTTATAACTGCTGATCTTGATATGTTTGAGATCTAGTCTGTTGTTGCTGTTGAAAACCTTGAGTGGGGAGGGATGGATTGATGGATGGAGACCCTCCTTCAGAGCAGGCCCCACTTTATGCTAAAAGAATTAAATTGTAGACAAAATAATGTCATGCTCATTCATAGCTCTTTGGTCATCCTTTCTAGATATGCTTCCCCCACACTTGTAACAGGATGAAAAGTAGAATGGGGGGGGGGGGGGGGGGGGGGGGGAGGGGAGGCAGAAATCTAATTTGTCTCATTAAAAATGTCAGATTTCATTTTTCTTAAGATTACTCCAAAACATACTTATCTTCTCTTGAAAATAGTTTGGTTACTCGTACTGTTGGCCCAATATCACAAATTTTATCTGAGACTGTATCTTTAATCTGTGTGCATACACTTGCATTGGATTTTTCAGCAGTCTGAATAATCACAATTCTTAGATCTATGCTACCCTGGTTCAGGATAATGTTCCAATTGGCCACAAACATTTGGTTTTTCACTCTACAGTTTCAGTTCTTTTTGAATCCTTAAGCCTTGGAGATGTATTCAGTCAGCAATATGTGATCAGACTTGTTGTTCACCATTTTGGGTGAATTTCTTCATTAAAGGCAGTTAATAAAGCTCAATAAATAAATAAATACAGAGTGCTTGCAAATAATTCCATGTGGACAAATCAGCGTGTAATTCTGTATGGATTAAAAGATGCTCAGTGATCGTCTACTGAGATTAATATAAAAAAAAAGGATGGTCTCTCCATAGTACATTTACATTTATTTACACTTATATAGCGCTAGTACCAAAGGTTCAATAAAAAATACCAAGCAGTCCATAGCTATGGCTTCTCAACCTTGGGACACACCCAGCTACTGTTCTTTCTAAGCTGAGCGGGTGTGCTCCAATTGCATTGCTGCCAGTAGGTGGTGGTGCATCAATGTTGTGTTTTCAGTCACTAGGGTCAGGCAGGTTCTTTGGAGTCCTGCAGAGCTTGCCGGTCCCTCACTATTAGAAATGTGATAGTGAAACAGCACCCCCCACTGGCAGCACTGTAGCTGGAGGACTCCTGCTCAGCTTAGAGGGACCAGTGCACACAACCAGTCAGTCAGGTTTTCAGGATTCACACTTTTCCTCCGATATTTAGAACCATTTAATCAGCCAGGAGCCATGCCTGGCCGGTTAAATGGCACTTAACCGGCTATCCGGCAATATTCAGTGTGAAATAGCCGGTTATCTCCTGCTGAATATCGACGGTTAGCATTTAGTGGATAACTAGTTATATCTCATGAGTTACTGGTGCTAGTAGAAGTGTATGTGAGTGCTTGACTGATTGACATCATGAGTGTCTGTGTTAAGAGTGCTGGATTTCTTTCTTTTTATCTACCAAACTAATTTGCCTTTGAGGTCTTCTTCTTTTTTCCTCTTGCTCTGGCAGTGCATCCAGTAAGTTCCTGAGAATTTTCATTCATCAACATTATGACCACGTTGGGTTCGTACTAGACCTCTATTCTCCCTGCTACTCTACCATAACTAAAGCCCTTGATTCTGTATGCAGCAAATTAACACTGAGGATAGGGAAATTGTGAAGATCACATCACGTGGCAATATTTTGAAACATGTCTTAGATCTTGATTAAAATGAACTGTATTAGAAGACCACCTTGGCCAGTCCAATGGTTCAGATGGCAAGTGTCATCCAGAAGGACTTGATACAACTCTAATTGGGTCTTCGGTCCCTGGATCAGCTAAGGCTGGGGATGCTACAGAGGCAGTGTTCATAGGGCTCAGGGGAGGGACATTAGTAATGGTGATACCTGGTGGCCAGATTCAGCACTGAAGATTGCAGGGGTCTAGAAAGAGCCCTAGTGCATGGCCCTACTCATCCCGGAATGAGAGGAAAGTGGGAATGGTTTTAATCGATAGACTCCTGATGTAGGCTTTTTTGGCCGAAACATAACGTTGTGTCAAGTCATTTCGTATTCTAATAAACCTTCATTTACTTTATTACTACTGTGGTCCTGTCTTTGGATATCCTGGTTCTCATTCCCACTTTCCTCTCATTTTGAGCCTCTCCGTGGGACCTCTTGAGTTCTCCACGCACGTGGATTCTCTTTGGACCTACTCATCCCGGACCATCCTTGCAACAACAGATTAGGCATGTTGGGAACAGAAGGAAATAAAATAGAAAGATAAAAGGAGCAAGGAGGAAGCTGCTAGGTCAAAAAATATCTTAAACCAACACAATAGTATGTGCAAAACACTTTGTACAACCCAAAATGACTTCAACAATCCCAGAAAGGATGTATTGCTTTGAGCTGTGCACAAGATTTTGTAGCCTTGTTCTTGGAACACTCCCAGTTCTGATTCAGGTCTTCCACATGGCAGCTACACTTCACAATATGCAAACCAACCCGATATATGTATTTCTCCTGCACAAAAAGATTTTTTGCTGTCATATTTCAGGAGGTAATCACTGATGCATCTTTGCTTAGCTTATCTGAACTATGATAAAATTCAACATATTACTGTTTGTCTTGAAGAAACTGTATCAGGTGGACAACTGCCACAATTTAACTTTTTTAAAATTTTTTTGAAGCAAGTGTTGCAATTGGCAACGCTAATAGTGGTACATATTTATCCAAACTCCATCTTATGCAGACCCAGATACGTGCTTAGGACTTGTGTCCCTGAAAGAAATAAAAAAGACTTGCAGTATTCTAGATCTGCACATTCTTAGGGGCTGATTTCATTACAGGAAGGCCATTTGAAAAGTTCAAAAAGGCACTTATTTTAAGCCTAAATCAGGGCCGTGCCAACACGGTAAGCGAGGTAAGCATGGCAGGAGGGCGCCATCCTCTGGGGGGCGCCCCGCCGCACCATGCTTACCTCACCCTCTTCTCCCCAGATCCTTTTCCTTTTTTTTTTGTTTAAATTTACCTCTGTCCGGCGGCGTAGCGTCAGTGAGAAGGAGGCAGCGCTCCCCCGCCCCGACGTGTCTACTAGTCTTCCCTTCATTGTGTTCCGCCTTCTTCTGATGTCAGAAATGACGTCAGAAGAAGGCGGGACACTTAGCGAAGGGAAGAAGACTAGTAGACACATCGGGGCAGGGGAGCACCGCCTCCTTCTCACTGACGCTACGCTGCCGCCGGACAGAGGTAAATTTAAACAAAAAAAAAAAAGGAAAAGGATCTGGGGAGAAGAGGGCGGGCAGTGTAGCGATCATTTTCGGAGGGGGGGAGCGGCGCGGTGCCAATGGGGTGGCAGCGGCGGTGCGGTGCCAACGGGGGGGGGGGGCGCCGGAGACCCTAGGCACGGCCCTGGCCTAAATTATAAAGGAAAGATAGGTGCCTATAATAGGGACTCATTTTCAAAGCACTTAGACTTACAAAGTTCCATAGGTTACTATCCTGCTTATAATCGAACGAAAAAAACGCCCAAGAGTCGACCTAAATCGGGAGATGGACGTTAATCTCACAAAAACGAGTAAATCCATATAATTGAAAGCAATGTTTCAGTGCGTCCGTGTCGCTCGTACGTGGACGTAAAAACGTCCAAATAAGAGGCGTGTCGGGGGCGTGTTAGGGGCGGTGATACGACGTGGGCGGGTACAACGTATAACGAATAGCGAAATGGCTCTGGTTGAGCGGGAAGATGGGCGTAATATGATGGACCCAAATAAAAGCGACCAGAGCAAGGAGGAAATCGTCTTTAGACCCATTAGCGATTGTGTGTAGTTGGAGAGTGGCGATATTGTTGGTGGAAGAGCTGAAGTGGTGGTTGCAGAGAGAAAGCCGAACGTGTTGAGTACCTGTGACGGTCGTCTGTGTGCCCTGCCTCTTTTTGTGTCTTACCCTTTCACTGTTCCTTACTCCTACTCCTTTGCTCCATCGCCCCCTTCCCCTTCCCCTCCCCCTATCCCTCCCCATTCACTCTTCCCACGTGTATACTCTATTCCCTGACCTCCGTTTGTCTCTGTGTGCCTGTACTGTTTGGCGAGTGAGTGGCCAGAGGGCGTGGTGGCTGGGAAGTGACAGATCTGTGTGTGTTGCTGTTTGTTTGACTACTAGTCCTAATACTTGCACTGGTGGTGGGGATATGGATGCACTTAATGCACTTGTGGCATGCATGCTACACGAAGAGGCCACCCACCGCAGGAGGTATTCACGGCCCCGAGTGTTTAGGCCCCGCATCACCTTCCTACAACTCACTGACCAGCAGTGTCTAACAAGGTTCAGGTTTGATAGGGCCACCATTCGTCAGCTGTGTGAGCAGCTGAACCCCCTCCTTCAGCCCCAGACACGTAGGAGTAACCCCATCCCTGCCCACCTCAAAATCACTTCCGCTCTCTCTGTCCTGGCCACTGGCAGTTTTCAATCCGTATTAGCTGCTAACACAGGCCTCACCCAGGCTTCTATTTCACACTGTCTCACCCAGTTCCTGGATGCCTTCATAACTCACACCTCACACTACATCACTTTCCCCACCACCCCCAGGCCCTGCACAACAACATGGCCGCCTTCTATGCTGTTGCTAGATTCCCCTCGGTCATCGGTGTGATAGACTGCACACACGTAGCCCTCAGACCCCCCCGGGCACACGAAGCCACCTACAGAAATAGGAAGGCATTTCATTCTATGAACATGCAAGTTGTATGTGATGCCCAGGGGGAGATATTAGACATGTGTGCCAGGTACCCCGGCTCCAGTCACGATGCCTACATCCTACAGCACTCGGGCATCTTCCGCAGGTTCGAGCGAGGGGAGTTCATTGGTGGATGGCTACTAGGTAAGTGCAACATGCATGTACCACCCATACTAGACCTCCTCCACTGGGCAACCCTCCGCCCTGGCTTCCTCCACCACAACCCACTATCCAAATCCCCCCGCCCCCCCTGTACCTGCTCCAAGCGATACACACTCATCTATCTCATTCTGCTTTTCCGCAAAGGTGACCGAGGCTACCCGCAGAGGACATGGCTTATGACCCCCCTGATCCACCCACAACCAGGGCCAGAAGAAACCTACAACAGGAAACATCGCAGCACCCGGGGGATCATTGAGCGCACCTTTGGTTTATTGAAAAACCGTTTCCGCTGTCTGGACCGGTCTGGAGGAGAGCTGCTCTACAGTCCAGAAAAGGTGGCCAAGATCTTTGTGGCGTGCTGTATGTTACACAATTTGGCCCAGCGCAGAGGACAGCCTCTCCCAGAGGAGCCACAGCCACCACCAGAAGAGGCCCCAGATGAGCTGGAAGAGGAGCCCCCTCCACCCCCAGCCCACAGAGCAGAGCTCAATGCCTACCAGCTTGGCGTAAGAGCAAGACAAAGACTCATTGAAACAAGTTTTAGGTGAATGTAAGTGAACATTTATTTTTTACATACAGTGCATATGTGTTTGGTCAACCCCACCACCACCACCACCACCACCCCCCTCCCACACCCACCCCCCCTCCCACCAACCCTCACCCTACAGCATGTCCCATCATTTTCCCCTTCTCTTCCCCCGTCCCCTCCTACCCCTCCCACGCCCTTCCTTTGCAGCTGGTGCTGCATGGGAAGTCTCTTCTGAGCTGCTGCTCCCAGTGTCCTCCTCCGTATCCCCACGGCAGCCTGCGGCTTCGGCTGCACCGTGGAAATCGGGCCACCTTCTTGCTTCTAGTGGTCTGGCCACAGGACCCAGAATGGGAGCAGATTTCGCGGGTGCTGCAGGAGTGGGTGCGGAGGCTGAGGAGCGCAATGCCCACCTCTTAGCTGGTGGTTGCTGGTGGTCAGTGGAGGAGGATGTTGATGGCAGGGGCTGCTCCAGCAGCACTGGGGCTGGAGTAGGCGCGGTGCCCTGAGGGCGCAGGTGTTGGATGCTCTGCTCCAGCCGTCTCAGTTGCTGGAGCACCTCCTGGTGGCCTTCACGGTGCGCCTGGAGGAGTTCCTGGTGTGCTCGCTGCTGTGCCTCCAGTGCTTGGCGCTGCAGCTCCAGTTTCTGCTGCCGGTACTCCTCCAAGCGCACGTTGTGGCGGAGTAGCTCCGTGGCCAGCCGCAGGAGTTGCCTCCTTTGGCCAGATGGCCTCTGGCGGGGAGCTGGGCCCTCCTCCTCCTCCTCAACAAAGTCCTCCGGTGCTGGAGGTGCGGCCTCTGCTGGTGCAGGTGGTGGTGGTGGTGGTGGTGGCAGAGGCTGGACAGCTGGTGCAGGTGGTGGTGGTGGCTGGACAGCTGGTGCAGGTGGTGGTGGTGGTGGCAGAGGCTGGACAGCTGGTGCAGGTGGTGGTGGTGGCTGGACAGCTGGTGCAGGTGGTGGTGGTGGTGGCAGAGGCTGGACAGCTGGTGCAGGTGGTGGTGGACGCAGAGGATGCATAGCTGGTGCAGATAGTGGAGGCTGGACTGCTGGTGCTGCAGGCTGTGGAGGTTGAGGCTGGACGGATGGTGTAGGGCGTTGGCCTTGCAGGCCACTAGGGCCGGCCTCCTCCGAGTCTTCACCTGTATAGCACAAGAGTGAGGAATAGTGTTGGTGCAAATAACCCACTTTTGTCTTTCAGCATTCATATACATTGGTATGTCCCCCAACCTGATGACCCAGCAAAGAGATGGTGAGGAGGAATGGAATTGACACGGGTACGAAAGAGAGAGCCCCGCAGGCAGCTGGGTAGAGGTGGTGGATGAGCAGCCAAGAGAAGGACACCACTCACAACGTTGTGCTCAAGCTGTTAGTTGTATAAATGTTAAATTGAACAACATTGCAGCATGTGTTGTGTTACTACTGACTTGCTAAACTGCATAGAACTGCTTTATGACCCCCATTACAGGCTCCTTCAGTTGAATGCATGTGGCCCACACTCAGTAGAGCACAGAGGTCACAGGAGGAACTAGGCACAGGTTGGTAATGGGAAAATAGAGGAGTAGTAGGGAAGGACGGCCCCCAAAGTTCTGCCACAGTAGTAACCTACACACACCCATAGGAGCCAACTGGAAAGTAGTATTGGGGGTGCTAAGCCCAGTGACCAACCCTCCTCCCTGCACAGCTACATGATCTTTCCTCATTATTGGGGGTGCTCACACACACACACAGCACCCACCCTGTCCACCCTGTCTGCTTGCTCCTATAACACACATGACCACTACCACTACTCAAATAGAGCTTACAATTAATTCAATAAATATGGGCACACAGGACAGGTAAGAGGAAACCCAATGACAACGGTTGGGATAGGGAGTAAGGGTAGAGAGCTAGGGAGTAGGGGTTACCAGGTCACAACAGCATCATAAAGGTGGCCTGTTAATATACATAAAGACAGCCAGAGATACTTCCCCCCCCCCCCACCACCACCACCACCACCTACCTCCCTCCTCCTGCCCCCCACTCCTCACCTCCCTCCCCCTGACCCCAACATAAGTGTAGTGCAGCACAACAGATACCCCAACTGCATAATGAAACACCTACCTGAATCCTCAGCCTGGCCCGAGGTGTCCAGGGAGCCAATCCCGTGGATGCCCTCCTGGGGTAGGAGGGAGTACACCATCAGCTCCATGGGTGTAAGGTTGGCAGTGTCATTGCCTGGGGGATTGGCCCCCGCCTTCCTGCGAACATCCCTCCTCAGCTTCCGCCACTTCCTCTTGCAGTCCTCCACGTCTCTCCCAGCATGGAAGACAGCATTCAGGCTGTCCCGTACTGCCTCCCATTCCCGCTGCTTTACTGTTGCTGCCAGCCTCTGCCCTGTAGGAGCAAACAGACTCCGGTGCCGCTGTACAATTTCTTGCACCAGGAGCTCCACCTCTGCCTCGAGAAAATTACCCTTCCGGGTCGGCGGCATGCGTGGTGGCATTGTACCAATGGGGTTTTCGAAAATACGGAGTGGGCGTTTATATAGGCGCCAAGAACGCCCATTGAGACGGGGGAATAGGCGTTTCTGATTTGGGCGCTACTTTTTCAATTATACACATAATTCCTAAGCGTGCCCAGCTCAGATAGCGATTAGGAACACATGGTTTCGATTATGAGTAGATAAGTACGGGCGTCTCCACCTGCCTTCCCTTTCTTCATTGCCATATCACCTGCCATTTCCTGCACTTAGACCTTGCCCGTTGTTCGTAATAATCATTTACAGGGTTTTACCCTCACTTATATGAAGGTATGTGTTTAGCTAAGTATGCTTGGGTACACCTGTGTATTTAGGGGGGGGGGGCGGAATTATTGTTGGCCCTCAGCCACCACGCCTTCCGTTTCCTGTCTTCCACATCCCCTGATGCTCCCTTCCTTTCTCCCATTCTCTCTGCCTGGTTGTAGCAGGCAGTGTGTGGGGGCCAAGAATTTAGTACAGTCGGCCCAAATCAAGCACCCCTCGGTGAGGGTCATTTCAATCAGGGAGATGTGCAGCTAATGTTCCAGAACATAAAAGGCGCACTACACAGTCTTGAAACAGACGTTCATGGTAAGCTCTCATTTGTCTGCCACCTCTTCTCTTTGTGCTCATAGTCAAGGAGTGTGCATTCACTGTATGTATGTATGTAGTCTGGAGTCAGATGTTAGGTAGCTCTCGTTTCACCAGGTTCCTGTGCACTGTACTGTGGGGTTGGCAGGTTCTCAGTGGTGTGGGCCAGCTGTTGGACGTGCTGTATTGGTTCCCGGTAGTTTCCATCTTCCTTGTTTATGTGGTGTACCCCAGTCCCCATTTATCAAGTGGCCACCCATTCTCAAGGTCCATAGGCGGGGGAGGGGAGAATGATTAATGCAATGGATGTGTATAGCACATTATGGAACACCTTCCTAAATTGCTCCATAGGTAGTAGGGTAGGGAACATGCACATTACATTATTTTTAATCGGTAGCCTGGACAAAATGATCGAGGTGGCTACGTGGTGGTGAGGGAGAGGGGGGTGTGTACAGGTACCAACCCAAAGTAACTGGTGGTGGCTAAAGCCTGGTGGCTGCTGTGGTCTAGTGGTTAGAGCACCAGCCTTATAATCATAAGGTTGCTGGTTCAAATCCCACCTAAGGCAAGTCACTTCAGGGACAAAGTTTGACACAAACCCAGAATACTTGAATGTAACACACCTTGATCGACTACGGGAGAAAGTGTGATCACACCTGCAAATAATAAGCACCATTTTTATTTGTGCCCTTCCCTAACACAAGTATTACATTGCAACTGTGATGAAGTAACCATCCATCTATTGGGTTTCCCATTGTTTCCCTTTTGCTCCTCAGCATTATATACCATAGCTGATGTATTCAATGTGAAAATATGAGCCAGCTGTTTGTAGGTCCTTCTTGGCCCCCCCCCCCCCCCCCCCACCAATGTGGATTGATTGTGGGTAAGGATATGTGTCCATCAGACAGCAAACACTGTGTATGTGGTACCTGGAGTTATGTGAAAGTGTGTACCTGGTAGATCACACGTCGTGGTACACTATTACTCTCTTATTGATGGCACTCTGTATTGTGGGTCAGTATGGTGGAGGGGTGGGAGGGAGGGCGAGAGAGATGCTGGCTGGCCATTTTTATTAATGAACACAAATATCCATCCAGCCTCCCTGGGCCAACCCCCCAGCACATATGGGCATGCAGGTTGGAATGAACAGGTGGCGTTCTGTCTGGCCAACATTCTCAGACATACATCACCTTCTCATTCACACAGCACATGTAATGCTATGCATATTGCTGCCTCCTTCCTCTCAACTCAACAGCACCATTTGGTGATATGTAATGCACAAGGGAGACAAACACACACACACACACTGATAGTTATATTGTAACAAAACATTTATTTCCCCCCACCCCCACCCCTACAAAATAAGCCCCAACAATGCCCTCCTCCCCCCCACAACTCCCCACACAACCCCAACAATTCCCTCCCCCACCCCCCACAGAACCCCCAACATTTCCCTCCCCCCACACACAACCCCAACAATTCCCTCCCCCACCCCCCACAGAACCCCCAACAATTCCCTCCTCCCCCACCCCCCACAGAACCCCCAACATTTCCCTCCCCCCACACACACAACCCCAACATTTCCCTCCCCCACCCCCCACAGAACCCCCAACATTTCCCTCCCCCCACACACACAACCCTAACAATTCCCTCCCCCACCCACTCCCCACACCCCCAACAGTCCCCCCCCCCCCCTATTTCAGTTAAGGGCGGCCACGTCCTCTGAGCAAGGCCCTCTGTAGCAGGGCAATGAGCAGCCCCAGCAGTACCCTTAGTGGGCCCTGGAGCTGCTCATTGCCCTGCCGTAGGGCTCTCACCTCCTGCAGCAGCTGGTGCTGGCCAACTAGAAGCTGCTGCTGGCCATCTACCAGCTGCTGCAGGAGGCGGACCACAGTAGCTGGCCCAAAGGCTGGAGGTGGCCCAGGGGACACGGAAGCTGGCCCAGGGGATGGAGGTGGGCCAGGGGACACGGACGCTGGCCCAGGGGATGGAGGTGGGCCAGGGGACACGGACGCTGGCCCAGGGGATGGAGGTGGCCCAGGCGATGGCGCTGCCTGAGGGGAGGGAGAGGCCTCACACGGAGCTGCAGGTGGGGAGGGGCCCTCATGATTGTCCTCATCTATGATGAGGACTCCCTCCTCCGAGTCCGAGTCCTCCTCCTCCTCCTCCTGGTGGGCCGCCTCCTGGCCTGGCTGCTGCTCCTCCTCCTCCTCATCCATGTCCTCCTGCTCCTCCTGCTCCTGCTCCTCCTCCTGCTGCTCCTCCTCCTCCTCCTGGAGGTGGTGGCCCTCCTCATCCTGCCGCTCAGCTTCCTGCTGGTGGAGCCCTGTGTATGTAAAAAGGAGTGTGATTGAGATCAGTGCATACACCATGGCTTGCATAGTGCAGTAGCTGGGTGGCGTGAGGCAGGGGATGGGGCAGGGTGTGGTAAGGCGTAGCCTATGCCCATGGGGAATGAGCTGCATCAGATGACATGAAACAGAACCCTGGACCCTCCTCTGACACACACCACGCAGGACATGTTGCCATACCAAATTCATTGCTGACCAGCATGTTTGCATTGTGAGATGCAACGAGGGGTTGATGGGCAGTTGTTGTAGGAGCTATTGGGGGGGGGGGGGGGCAGTGGGAAGGGTGTTGAGCACAATTCTTTTATGTGATTTAGGCCATAACATGCAGTACAAGTAGGGCCTCAGGCAGCTGTACCAGGACACAGTAATCAGCCACCACAATAAGGGGAATAGTAAAGTGTGGCATATCATCTCATTCATCTCGGGGGGATGGTCGGACGTTGCAGGCACGCTCATGGGAGAACCCCTGCAACCTGCATCCTTGATCTGGGACAGATTGGTATTACTAGGTGGCTATTAGACACATGGGAAGTGATATTGTACAACACATTTGCTTTATTCATGAAATGTATGTAGTAATCTGTACAGGTGTCCTGTTTTTGAATACTTACGGCGAGCCCTGAGGTGCCTTCGCACCGACCGGATGAGGTCGGGCCTCTCCTGCCTCACCCGCCGGAACCGCCTCCGGAGGGACTCGAGGTCCCGGTGGACTCCAAAGCGTCTGTAAGATATAAGTTTGGAGAGCAGGGGTCAGGGGTGTTGGTCCTTTTTGTCCTCTGCACACATTCATTTGCTATTCACATACCAGAGAGAGAGGGTCTACAGTGTTGGGGGGGGGGGGGGCACCTCCATTGGTAGTGAATCATAGGAGCCACCTTTTTTCCATTTTGGGGGGTGGAACCCCAGTGGAGATGACCCCTCCCTCCATACATATTTGATATTGGGGGTGGGGTGGTGAAGCACCCACAGCAGCCACCGAGTTGGTTCCTATGCAGATGATGCCAGAGAGGTGGCCATGAGGCCAGACAGTACCGTTTGTATACATTATAATGTATGCTTGTTAAACTACTTTATATGTGTTATCATGACCATGTTATAAAGTATGGTATAGGTTTCATTGCTCTCATGCTTCCACTATTCGGAGGCTCCAAAGAGGGGTTGGAAAATGTGGCCTTCACATAACTAACGAAATTGTCACATAACACTAATAGCAAATGTCACATACCTAACCTAACGAAATACATTCTTGTAGGGATGTGGGAATGGTGGTCGTTTCAATAACATACAGATTATTAGTGATTGTGCATGTTCCTATATTACTCATGATCCTTGCATGGACACTCCAGTTACTGCTGGTAACATTGATGACGGAGCTGTTATATGTGTAGGTACAGGAGGGGAGGGGGGTTGGGCCATAACCTTACCTCTCTAACCTTTCCCGGATGCGGGACCAGGCTCGCATGGCCTGCAGCCTGGGGGCAGGTGATGGTGCTGAATGAAGAGCCTGTGCCGGTGCCTTACACACAGCCGCACCAGCATCAGGCTCTCCTCCTGCCCGAAGTTGGGTTCCCTTCGTTGTGCCATTTTTCCACGTGTTGGAAAAGAAGTGCCTTATATAGACGACCTTGCGTGAGGGACGTCGTTTCACGCACAGCTCCATATATGGATGACCATTCCATATATGGCCCCTATCAGCACGTGGACGCCCTCGTAAGCATAGACGTCTTTGACGTGCACATGCCTGCAGGAGTGTGAAACGTGGCTTCTATAGATGAGTATGACGCACCCCACCCGACCCTTTTCACATATACACAATATACATTTACTGCATGTTCAGTAGGTGTACAGTGCATGCAGATCCGCACATTCAGATGGGCACATATGATGAATGTATGGGTGGAGCAGCATGATATGTCTGTAGTTGACACATATATGCGTTCGTCATATATTTCCGTACCTGGATGGCCTGAACAAAATGTACTGTACTTGCGATACACCTATGTACATTATTTTACACACCACGTGATTTGGTCATTTGCACCTGCAATAGTCGACCGTGTTAGGGCGCCCAATTTAGTCACGCTTATGCGCTCGTCATTTGATTGTTTTCTTACAGGGATAATCGATTATCGAAAAACGCCCACACTATTTTTCCATTATACAGGTCTATTTTTGGACGTTATCGTAAGAACGCCCTAATTCGTACTTGGACGATCTTTCCATTTTGCCCCTCCATGCAACATTGTATGTCTAAGTGCTTTTCAAATATACCTCATGTACCTTTATAAAATGGGCTTCCAGGACCAGCCCCAAAGGTGTGCAAATACTAACATACACACACCCTTGCTTACACTTATGCGGGTAAGTGTACTCTCACACATGTGCTAGTATTCTATACATTTAGAAGCACAAGGGGAGAGTAAATGTGAGTACCTAGTATATAGACTTGCCCTTTTAATGATCAGAATTCACTCCCCAATGTCCCAGAAAAATGGTGTTATGAGCTGGGCATCGAGGGCATCTGTGGGTGAACAAATATCTTTCAGAAATAATCTTATTGCCACAATAAAATTCCAGTTTCTACTCCCAGTGGGTTTTCTGACTGGATGGATCCTATCAGAAAACAAAGTGTTTTGTTTAGACCCCTACAAGGTTCAGGGATCCACTGAGAAGGATGAAAAAAAGATTCTGGCATGCACTAGATAAAATAATGGTAATGTTTAAAAACAAAACAGAATAAGATAAGACACTAAAATGCTGAAGTTACTTTCTACAGCTCATACGTATCGGGAGTTGTTATGCTGGTACTGTATGAAAATGTTGTATATGTGCTACTGAGCATTTCTGTGTATCACCGATTTTCTTCTTTTGGTTTGGCATGACTGACCTGCCTGTTACTCACTACTCTGGAGACCTACATTTTCTGAAAGCTCTTAGATCAGTTTTATGTTTATGGTTATATTTATTCACTTACATCCCGCCTGGACCAAGGCAGATAACAAAGTAACATGCACAGTCATAAAGCAATAAAACCATACAAAATAAATAAGTACCTGAATATAATATGTAAGCCACATTGAGCCTGCCATGAGTGGGAAAGCGCGGGGTACAAATGTAATATAAAAAAAAATCAAATATCAAGAGCACAATACAGGCTCAGCCAAACTTCACACAAACAGACTCCCCAGTTTGTCGAAATGCCTCGGAGGTTCACTGGGATCGATATTCTTCTAACCTTCCAGAGTAAAATCCTGAGAGAATCAATCTGTCCTCAGGGAGCATCTATGCCCTTTGTTTTTCAAGCTGACTGGAAACTGCATAATATGCATGATCTTCACTGTATGCAAATATATCTCATGGATATATATTGTGGATAACCTAAAACCCTGGCTGAATGGATTATGTCCCAAGAAGTGGGAAAGGAACCCCTTGCCCTACAGTACAGTTGCAGATTTTCATGCAGTGGCCTTGACCCATGGGGAGCTTGCTAGCTATCAGTGGTTTTAGGGTGGTAATATTATTAAGTATTACTAAGGCTAATTTTGTGTGGCATGGTCTTCTCATGTTTGCTATAAAGTGCTGGAATCTGGAATGTTTGCACTCAGAAGATAAGATTTGGGTTGGAACAGTAAACACAAATTTATTTTTTTGGTACACGTCCACCAGTCTGGAAGCCAAGAAAGCACTTTGGCCGCAGTCCGGGAAACTTTGCCCTCTGTTATGAAAAATCCCTCCAAAGGATTACAGGAAAGTGTAGACTCCAGCCTCCTAGTTAAGATCTTGAGCCCCTCGACTCTTCCAGTGAATAACAACAGTGCAAGCAAATTAATGACAATTCCTCTCCTCATCTATGTAGTCTGCAAATGTAAGCTAATCAAACACTGTAATCCATGGAACAATGCCAGCTTCTCTTAGCCAGCATTTTATTACTAATTAAACAAACGTGCCCTGTCATTCTCCTTTTTGCTCTTTGTTCAAAACCAGCCAATATATCAGGGTAACCTCTAAGCAGATTCTGCAGAACAGCCTGCTCCGTTTTTGTTGTCCCTCATAAAAAGAAATTATTGCTTTGTTGGTGCTCATGATGATCATTTGGGGTTTTTTTTTATTGTCACAGAATGGTAGAAGCACCTTTGAAACATTTGTACGTTACTGCCAGGTGCAGTCTTGTCAGTAACTGTGTGCAATCCAGAATCTAGTCTTGTTTTCACAACACTTCATGCGTGGATTTACAGGTCTGATTTTCCTAAGAAAAGCAGCATTACATTCCCATGCATGCAATAGGGTAAACCTTGGACTGGCTTACTTTAAGACAGCGATTCCCAAATCCCAGCCAGTCAGATATTTAAGGTACCCACAATGCATATTAAAGAGGCAGTGTATGCAAATCAATCTCATGAATATTTATTGTGGCTATCCTGAAAACCTTGATTGGGTGGGATTCCCCGAGGACAGGTTTGGGAATCACTGATCTATAATCTAGAATTGTTGGCATCCTTATGTTTATTTATTATTTATTTATTTGTTACATTTGTATCCCACATTTTCCGACCTATTTGCAGGCTCAATCAGGCTTATTTTCGAAAGGGATCGCCAGCGATCTTCAAACACAAATCGGGAGATCGCTGGCAATCTCTCAATCCCGGCCAAATCGGTATTATCGAAAGCCGATTTTGACCGGCCTCAATTGATTTTTTGTTGCAGCGCCAGCCAACCTTCAAGGGGGCGTGTTGGTAGGGTAGCGAAGGCGGGAAGGGGCCGGGGCGGGATTACGAGATGACCGGCTTCACCTTATTATAAAAAAAAAGGCCGGCTCGAACGAGCATTTCGCCGGCCGGACTTGGTCCATGTATTTTTAGGACCAAGTCCCAAAAACGAGCCCCCAACTGACCAGATGACCACTGGAGGGAAGCGGGGATCACCTCCCCTTACTCCCCCAGTGGTCACCAACCCCCTCCCACACACAAAAAAAACAATTAAAACATTTTTTGCCAGCCTCAAATGTCATACCCAGCTCCCTGACAGCAGTATGCAGATCCCTGGAGCAGTTTGTACTGGGTGCAGGACCCAGGCCCATCCTCCCCCTACCTGTTACACTTGTGGTGGTTAATGTTGAGCCCTCCAAAACCCACTATACCCAAATGTAGGCGCCCCCCCTTCACCCCTTAGGGCTATGGTAATGGTGTAGACTTGTGGGCAGTGGGTTTTGGGGGGGATTTGGGGGGCTCAGCACACAAGGGAAGGGTGCTATGCACCTGGAAGCTAATTTTGGTTTTTTTTTAAAGATTTTTTAAGTGCCCCCTAGGGTGCCCGGTTGGTGTCCTGGCATTTCAGGAGGGCCAGTGCACTACAAATGCTGGCTCCTCCCATGGCCAAATGCCTTGCATTTCGCCGGGTTTGAGATGGTCGGGTCCGGTTTCCATTATGGCTGAAAATCGGAGCCGGCCATCTCATCTAAACCTGGCGATCCGCTGGCGATCCTATTCTAAACCCGGCGAGCGATTTGGCCGGCGCCAAGCATATTTTGAAAATACGCTTGGCTCTGCCTGCTTATGGCGCCGGCCCCGAAGATGGCCGGCCATCAATTTCACCGGCGCCATTCGATTATACCCTTCAATGTGGCTTACATAGTACCGTAAAGGCGTTCGTCAATTCCGGTATTAACAAATTCAGTAATGTTGTGGTAGAATAAGGTTCATATGTACAGACACAATACAGAGGAAGAGTTTATGATTATTAAACTTCATATATAGCATAACTTAGATTGTGAGCCCTCCTGGGACAGAGAAATATCCAGAGTACCTGAATGTAACTCACCTTGAGCTACTACTGAAAAAGGTGTGAGCAAAATCTAAATAAATAAATAAAACTATATAGTACAAAGCAGCTTAAACTCTGGTCTAGATTCTATATATCATGCCTAAAAAACCAGCACCGAAATGAAAAAAACTTAAGCGTATTCTATAAAGTATACCTTAATTTAGGTGTATTTTATAGAATAAGCCTAAATTTCCACACGGTTTATAGAATACACTGAGCACCCGTCGATGTGACTACATTTAGTCACGGCCATTTACGCCACATTTTACTTGGTGTAAATGCTGATGCCTAAATTACGCTTGGAGAGGGTGTATTGTATAACCAGGCGCATACATTTTAGAAATTCCCATTCCACACCCATGGCCACATCCCCTTTTCAACTATGTAACTTAGAACTTACGCACATCACATTATAGAATACGCACAGAGGCGTATTTTCAAACCACTTAGACTTACAAAGTTGCATGGTAACCTATGAAACTTTATAAGTTTGAGTGCTTTGAAAATGAGCCCCTTAGTCAGTTGTGTGCGTAAATTCTACCTTACCTATATCAATAATTGCCTATTAATTGGCAATTATCAGCGCTGATTGACTTTTTATCTAATTAAGTTGCGAGCACAAATACAGAATGCGACTGCATTTGTACATGCAACTTAAGTCGCACTATATAGAATTTGGTGGTATAGATAAAACATTAACATTTAACATTTTTTACATTCTTTATGGTCTCAGGCCTAGTTATGTAACAGATTTTGTGATAATTTATACCCCCTCAAGATGTCTCCGTTCAGTGATAGAAATAAAATTGGTTAATTGATCCAAAGCTCTTTGTACGTAGAAATCCATGGAACAACAAATACTGGGCCCCTTTTACTAAGCATTGGTAAGCCCAACACGGGCTTACCGCTCGCTAAACAGGAAGTACCGCTGGGCTACTGCAGCAGCCCGGCAGTACCTCTCACCCCTACCACGCCGTCATATCCGTACTCTTCCCCCCCCCCCCCCACGAAACGGCAGCGCAGCAAGTAATTTACTACTACTACTACTACTACTTAACATTTCTAGAGCGCTACTAGGGTTACGCAGCGCTGTACAATTTAACAAAGAGAGACAGTCCCTGCTCAAAGAGCTTACAATCTAATAGACAAGTGAACGGTCGGTCCGATAGGGGCAGTCAAATTGGGGCAGTCTGGATTCACTGAACGGTAAGGGTTAGGTGCCGAACGCAGCATTGAAGAGGTGGGCTTTAAGCAAAGACTTGAAGACGGGCAGGGAGGGGGCTTGGCGTAAGGGTTCAGGAAGGTTGTTCCAAGCATAGGGTGAGGCGAGGCAGAATGAGCGGAGCCTGGAGTTGGCGGTGGTGGAGAAGGGTACTGAGAGGAGGGATTTATCCTGTGAACGGAGGTTACAGGCGGGAACGTAAGGGGAGATGAGGGTAGAGAGGTAGTGAGGGGCAGCAGACTGAGTGCATTTGTAGGTAAGAAGGAGAAGCTTGAATTGAATGCGGTATCTGATCGGAAGCCAGTGAAGTGACCTGAGGAGAGGGGTGATATGAGTATATCGGTTCTGGCGGAATATGAGACGTGCAGCAGAGTTCTGAACAGACTGAAGGGGGGATAGATGGCTAAGTGGGAGGCCAGTGAGGAGTAAGTTGCAGTAGTCCAGGCGAGAGGTAATGAGAGCGTGGACGAGAGTTCGGGTGGTGTGTTCAGAGAGGAAAGGGCGAATTTTGCTGATGTTAAAGAGGAAGAAGCGACAGGTCTTGGCTATCTGCTGGATATGCGCAGAGAAGGAGAGAGAGGAGTCAAAGATGACTCCGAGGTTGCGGGCAGATGAGACGGGGAGGATGAGGGTGTTATCAACTGAGATAGAAAGTGGAGGAAGAGGAGAAGTGGGTTTTGGTGGAAAGACGATAAGCTCGGTCTTGGACATGTTGAGTTTCAGGTGGCGGTTGGACATCCAGGCAGCAATGTCGGATAAGCAGGCCGATACCTTTGCCTGGGTCTCCGCGGTGATGTCTGGTGTGGAGAGATACAGTTGGGTGTCATCAGCATAGAGATGATACTGGAAACCATGAGATGATATCAGGGAGCCCAGGGAAGAGGTGTAGATTGAGAAGAGAAGGGGTCCAAGGACCGATCCCTGGGGAACACCAACAGATAAGGGGATGGGGGTGGAGGAAGATCCATGAGAGTGAACTTTGAAGGTGCGGTGGGAGAGATAGGAGGAGAACCAGGAGAGGACAGAGCCCTGGAACCCAAATGAGGACAGTGTGGCAAGAAGTAAGTCATGATTGACAGTGTCAAAAGCGGCGGATAGATCCAGGAGGATGAGGATGGAGTAGTGGCCTCTGGATTTGGCAAGGAACAGGTCATTACAGACTTTAGAAAGTGCTGTTTCTGTCGAGTGAAGAGGGCGAAAACCGGATTGAAGCGGATCAAGGATGGCATGAGAGGAGAGAAAATCAAGGCAGCGGCTGTGGACTGCGCGCTCAAGTGTCTTGGAGAGGAAGGGTAGGAGGGAGATGGGGCGGTAGTTGGAGGGACAGGTAGGGTCTAGTGATGGTTTTTTGAGGAGTGGCGTGACTACAGCATGCTTGAAGGTGTCGGGGACAGTTGCAGTGGAGAGAGAGAGGTTGAGGATATGACAGATGGAGGGGGTGATAGTAGGAGAGATGGTGTTAAGTAAGTTGGTGGGGATGGGATCAGAGGAACAAGTGGTGCATTTGAGGAGGAAAGAAGGCGGGGCGGTTTCCTCCTCGGAGATATCAGGAAAGGAGGAGAAGGAGGTCTGGGTTGGTTGGTTGAGGGAGAGGGTTGAAGGGTGAAGAGGAGGAGGTGGCTTGGTAGTGAACTCAAGGTTGATCTTTTGCACCTTGTCGCGGAAGTAGTCAGCCAGTGATTGAGGAGAGAGTGACGGGGGGGTGGGAGCGGAGGGCACTTTGAGGAGGGAGTTAAGGGTGGCGAAGAGACGACGAGGGTTAGAGCTGAGAGAATTAGTCAATTGGGTGTAATAGTCCTGTTTGGCAAGGAATAGTGAGGACTGGAAGGAGGATAGCATGAATTTGTAGTGAAGGAAATCTGAATGGGTGCGAGATTTCCTCCAGAGGCGTTCAGCAGATCGGGCGCAGGAGCGAAGGTAACGGATGCAAGGGGTCAGCCAGGGCTGGGGATTAGTACGCCTTGTGGGACGGGAGGTGGATGGTGCAAGGGTGTCCAGAGCAGAGGAGAGAGTGGCATTGTAAGCGGAGACAGCCTCGTCAACAGACTCGGAGGACATGATGGAGGGGAGGAGATTAGAAATACTAGATGATAAGGTGGGAGGGTCAATAATCTGGAGATTCCTGGAAGTAGTGGTTAATGTTGGGCGGGGCTGAGGGGGAGGGCCATTTCCTGCAAGAAAGAGAGACTTCCCTTTTACCCGCTGCATTAAAAGGGGGCCTCAGCATGCGTGAGAAACATGCACTGATGCCAGCACAGGCTCCCTTTTGCCGCAGCTTGGTAAACGGGGCCCACTTGTTGCTAAGGGAACTGAACTCTGGAATCTTCTTCCACCTTTTATTCAGAATATTAAGTGCTAAATGGTATTTTGGTGTAATTTAAAAACTTGGCTTTTTAATAAATATTTGGTTCTGTTTAAAAGATTGCCCACTCCCAAGCACTGGCAAAGTTTCCCCTAATGCTACCCGCACCAGCTTTGGCATCTTCCCTCTGCAGCACCCCACTCCACTTTGATGTAACTTCCTGTTTTCACAGGGGTGCGGCAGAGGGAAGACGCCAGAGCTGGTATAGGTAGCATTAGGGGAAATGTTGCCAGTGCTTGGGAGTGGAAAACCACATTTAAAGGTAGACCCGGGGGGGGGGGGGGGGGGGGGGAGAGTGGCCTGAGAGAGAGAGAGAGAGAAATAGAGGGGCTTTTGCACTGATGGGGGCGTAGAGAAACTGAACCAATAGTTGGCCTAGTGTGCCAAATTGAAAGTTGGCTTAGGGCACCACAGTCCCTTGAGCTGGCCCTAGTGCTCAGTTAAGTTCTGGGTTGGCAGTCATTCTCAGATATTGCCAGGAGTTGCACATGCCCCAGGATAAATATCCAGGGTTAAGTCAGCCCATGGCTGGAAGTGGCTTATAAACCGCTCACTGTCACAGGATGAATATTGACCTGCAAGTTTTTAACTATTTCCTAAAAGCAGAACATGCTCTCTTCATCACAAATCCAATGGAAGATGGTTCCATAATTTGGGACTTATCACTGAGAAAATTCATTGACAAGCAGATTGCAACCAGTTGCTGTGAAGAATGCAGTTCACATGTCAGTTTGTATATGTGAATAAGACTTCAAATATACTGGGCATCACAAAACAAACTGGAAAGTCAAACACAGCAGCTTAAGTTTGTCAAAATTCCACAGGTAACCAGTGGAGTTTTGTCAAAACAGGGGTAATATGATCAAAAGATTTTAAAATCATCAGAAACCGAACTGCTCTATTTTGGACCAGTTGAAGACACCCTAGCTAATACTTAGGTAAATAAAATATTCAGACATGGTGTGAAAGGAATGAAAAATTGAGTTATCTTAGATGTATGCTTAAATTGTGTTGTGCAAGAAGACTATTCCAAGCTACTTTTATGGCAAGCTAGGTTATAGGTTTCTGTATTTTGAGAATCTGTGCTGAAACTTTTGCTTCATGAACTGATCAGTTGCTACTCAGTGTTACACTGAGTGTCAGAGGTATTCTGTGCTTTAAAGCATCAGTGCATGAGGGTAATTCTGAAGCTACTTTCCTATCCATCAGTGTATATATATTACAGCTAAATTTCTTCATGAAAAACCCTGATTAATCCGAGGAGGTTGAGGTACCTCCTTCTCCTCTCCTCTCTTTTTTCAGGTAAATTTGACTGCAGGAGAGGGTATTACAAGATCCTATCCCTCGGTGTTTGTAGGGAGAGGCTGGGCTAGGCCTGGCTTTATTCTAATTGCATGCAGGCACTTGTATTTTCATTTGCTTAAGAAAGTACATGCAGTCATTGATTGATTGTGCAAGTGTGGAGAGGCAGCAGCTGTACAAGTTGCCTCAGAGGGCTCAGTATCTGACAGGTTTGAGCTGGTTAGACAGGAAGAGAGGGAAACATCCAAAAGGCAATAAAAGAGCTTGTCTCTTTGCCTGCAGGTTAGATGATAGTAATTCATAAGAACATTCAGTATAAACATAAAACTGCTCACTAATTATCACTGCTTTTCTGTTTAATGTGTCACAGGATCTCCACAAAAGTCTCACTCATTAGAAATGTGTTCAGGGCTGTAGGAAACTATGTGTGGGTAGTGCAGCCACATGGGGCCTGGGAGGTGGGGGTGCAAACATTGCACCCCACCCATTGCCTCCCTTTCTTGGCTGTGATGTGGAGCATGAGCATTAGAGTCGCCAAAATTGTACCACTTCCATTGCTTCCCCTGCTTGTCTGCGATGCAGTGGATGGGATGGGAGCATTAAGGGGTGTGTCACACAGTTTCAGCTCAGGACACTCCTCAGTTATGTATCACTTCTTTGACAGCTCTCTCACTCTTACACCCTTTCAGACCCTTCTCTCATTTAGCAGAGGCTCAATGCTAGTACACTGATCCTGACCACTATTATCAAGAGAGACAAGCCAGCAGAAGTCAAGTGACCTAACAATAGGAAGAAATCCATCCCACCCCGGACAGATGATCCAACAAACCCTCATGACACAGCACCGGACACCCCCAGCCCCCTGACAGAGCACCCGACACCACCCTGACAAAGCACTGGACACCCCCAGCCCCCGACACAGCATTTGACACTTTCCTGGTGGTCTAGCACTCCCCAACCCCCCCCCCCCAATGACATAGCAACCCTCTCAACCCCCCTGACAGAGGCAAATCGGACACCCCCCTGACAGAGAGTGTTCAGGGGTTGGAGGTACGGTGGACCTCCAGCCCTCCAGCCCCCCCCCCCCAGTGGTCTAGCACCCCTCCTGAACCCCCCAGTGTACCTCTAATGACGAAGAAGGAGTGGCACTCCCCCTTCCTTCAGTACCTTGTATGGTAGGGAAGCCCCACCCAGCGCATCCCATGATGGACTTGAAACAGGTGGGAAATCAGGAGACGAAAGGCAAATTTTGGTTCCAAACAAGGCAACTTTATTGCTAGCAAGTGAACAGCACCGAGTAGCCTCGGGACACTGTGTGTCATAAATCATCTGACGCTTACATTTATACTTCCCTACTGGGCCTGCGCATTTGGCCCCTTACACGTCATACCTGTCATGCGCAGTAACATTTGTAGTTCTTACAGTACAAAATTGTAGTCCCAGTACGTACACACGTCATAACACTGAAATGATACTGGCAAGAAAAACGAAACTTAGCAGCTTATTCTGTACACACAATGCTCCTTTCTAGCACAGGAGATAAGGTGCGGCTCAGGAATGCAGGGGGGTGCCAGCACCCTCCAAGGTCGCCTATTTCAGATGGCGTTGCTATGTGCAAGCTGGTCTTGTATAGGCCTTGCAAACTACTGTTACAAGCTATATATCTAATAGCCCTGCATTCTGTCTGTACATTAGTAAACAGCAAACTTGTCTTGTTAGTAAACAGTAAAACTGGATAAGGCACAAATGTCCAGTGCAGTAATAAGGTGTGGCCAAACAGCCAAAAGCAGAGGTAGAGTGCATAAGTAAAAGTCCATCAGTAGGCACAAAACATGAGGTTGTCCTGTTGCTCAGTAGTATTCAGGTAGTACCGGCGTTCCACTCCTTCATTCCCCCCTTTTGATACTTGAACATCCATTCTGGTGGAGAGTATCACCTCCATGAACCCTGAAAAAGGAAAGAAAGGACAAGGATAGTTAGCGAGGGAGGCAACAAGCGAGCCCTAAGCCCTTGCGCAGCCGTTGGTTGCTTCGCCGGGGTTGAGACGGAGGGCCCCTAGTGGAATCCCCCCCCCCTTTGTAGCCGGTCTTTTGCTGGCACAAGGGTGATGGCCCATTGAGTGACTCAGGGGGTTCAAAGTGCACATCAGCCACAAGGTGCTTCATCGTCAGCTTCATCAGACTGGGGAATGGGGGAGTACATCTGGAGAGCCATAAGTTGGGCAGCAGCACGGCGGTCAGCGATGCTTTCCATGGTGGAGCGGAGACACCTGAAAACTAAGGGGAGAGACAAAGGTATTATTAGGCAAGACAGCAAGAACAGGCCACCCATGACGAGGAGGCCTTGCAGGCTCCCGGAGGTTGGGAGCCAGCTGGTGAGGGAGGAAGTCCAATCCCACGCACTGTTCCAGGTCTGGACGGGGACGTGGGCTAGTTTGACCATCCGGTCAGTTATCTCCCTGATGACATGGCTCTGGTCATCAATCTGTAAGCAGCAATTACTGAGGTTAAACTTGCCACACACCCCGCCCTCCTGGGCTAAGAGGTAGTCAAGAGCCAAGCGATTTTGGTAGACGGCGGTAATGAGCTTAGTGTTCTGTCGTGCTAGGATATTGAGGGCCAGGGCAGAATCGTTAGTGAGGATTTCGAGTACGGCCTGTAGGCGAATAATGCGATTCAGCATGTAGATAGGGGTGCGGTACCCGTAGGTACCATCTTCAGCCCAGGTGGCCGGTCCATAGTAGTGAATGATACGTTCAGGCGGCCACTCGTTGTCCTTCCAGTCTCCAATCTGGACTTTGGGCTTGATGATTGTGAAAGACCGTTTTCGTCGGGTAGGGTTATCAGGCCCCTTTTCCACGTATAGGGGGATTCCCAAAGTTTCGCCGACTTGTATGGGCAGAAGGAAAAAACTAGGTCAGACCGTGCCCAAGAGGCAGGTACCGTACCAGCGGGTCGGGAGTTGTTCATAGGCCCTGCGTCCGCAGATATAGTAGTAGCCCGCCGGGGCTACCCACTTGAGGGAGGCGTTCCCTCCGTATGTCCATGTCGTGTTTAAGGTGGGTTCTGTCCAGATAGGCTCCGGGGCGGGCAGGTTGTCCGTTTGCCACCAGGTCGTCCGGCTGCCATTATACTGAAGAACCCCCGTACAAGCAGAGTCTCCCACTGGTACAGAGTAACGCTTCGATGGCGCTCGACTAGCGCAGAGGGTACCTATGATGTTTGTTCTCAGGGCCCATTCGTACGGCTTCGGCCGTTGGGGAAAGGTAATGTTAGTGGTGTTGAGTGCATCCCATGTGTGTTGTCGGATCTCTCTCGCTTCCCAGGGCCATTGTTCACCCATGTCGGTGCCTCCACAGACGAAACAGTTGGCAATTCCGAGGGAGAGGGCGATGTTTTCAGCCAAATTGAGGAACATATTTCGGGCTTCTGGGGAAATGGGGAATTTAGTCTCGGTCTGCTCAGCACGAGCAATTTCATCAAATACGTCTTGGTAGCCGACAACAGTAGTCTGGTAGTGCGTAGGAGGCTTCGTTTCGAGACTCTGATATATGGTAATATATGTCAACGGATCCATTCCTCCGCCGTCAATGCCGAGGCCCCACGTTCCTCTCCAGGGCATGTCGTGTCCTCGGATGGGCCAGTCTAGGGACACATAGTTACCAGAACCTCGACGAAATTCGCCCAGGCCGGGGCATCCGGCATATCCTCCTCCCGTATAAGCACATACTCGGTCCCAGCCCGAGGCTCGAGTGTCGCCGGCGCATGGGAGCCACACCCATGGGGAGCAGCATCTCATGTCTGGACTGAAGGGGCAGACATATTTGTGGTCCTTAACGTATGCCTCTCGCCAACTCTGGCTACCACACTTGCGAGACCAAGGGTGCTTGTCCATGGCGGCACAGACGTCGAAGGTGAGGTTTGCTACAGTTTGGATGCCTCCGACAAGGATACGAGTAGAATTAATGTAATACAGAATGCCATCTCCCTCGACTCCCGGAGGTCCGGCCACATACGCAGGTAGTCCTACGCTGAGGGTGATATTGTAGTATCTTGGTTTGGTAGGGCTGTGGCAGATGGTGAGATTTCCTTGGAGGCATCTGTGGAACTGTTGGAGGCCATTCGGAGTGATGAGGGCGCAAGTCGGGAGAAACTGGCAATCGCCTTCCGGGGGCTGCGTCTGGTGAATGAGGGTAGTGACCAGGTGATATCCTCCCTCTATACGGTGGCGCACGAGGCGCAAACATTCAGTGCAATTCAGGCTCAGGGTGGCAGGATAATAGCTCGGAGCTGCACACAGGAGAAGGAAGATGGTCAGCATTATAGATGTGGTGGGAGGTATCCGAGCTTTTGCAGCAAGAAGATAATGAGGCCCACGATGAAGGCTGCGATAAAGAGAGAGCCAAAAACGCAGTGGGTCCAGAAACTGAGTTCCTGTTGCTGGGCAGGCATGAATCTGGTGGTTCACGTCTTTCTTAGAGTCAGCCGTAATGGAGCGTCAGGATGTTGGTGCGCAGTCCAACGCTTCAGGGTGCTGCTAGTGGGAGCAGCAGGCTTCAATCGGGTCCAATGTATCCACACTGGGCTTCCTGCAATTTTAACAGCGGTGGAGGTCGTTAGGAGAACAAGGGAGGGCCCCTTCCATTTTGGCTTTAGGCAGTCAGATTCATCCCACTCTTTTACCCAGACCTCGTCTCCCACCCTGAACCTGTGCGTAGGATTGGTGAGAACCAAGGGAGCTACTCTTTCAGTGTACTGCTGGATGTCTTGCACTACCTGGTGTAAGGCTCTCATCTGTTTCACTAAGGAACTCTCACCCTGTATCTGCAAGGAGTCGGGAAAGGAGGGTAGTGGTGGTGGCCTAGCATACATCATCTCGTAGGGAGTAAGGCCGGTAGCCTTGGGGGTACACCTAAGATGCAGCAAGGCCAGTGGAAGCAGGTCGGGCCATTTGGCTTTTGCTTCTTGGCATAGCTTGGCTAGCTGGTTCTTCAGGGATCGGTTAGCCCTCTCCACTACTCCACTGCTTTGGGGTCTCCAGGCACAATGCAACTTCCAATCGAGGCCCAGTCTGGTACTGAGCTGTTGTGTTACTTCGCTAGCGAAGGCGGGACCGTTGTCAGAGTTTATTTGCTTGGGGAGGCCGTATCTGGGTAGGATTTGATGAAGCAGTAGGGAGGTGACTTCTTTAGCCATTTCCGTTCTAGTAGGCTGGGCTTCAATCCATCCGGTGTAGGTACACACGGCGACGAGGATAGCTTTGTAGCCGCGCGCCGGGGGCATGTGTGTGAAGTCAATCTGGCACACGTGGAAAGGGCTGGTGCCTCGGAGAACATGTCCTGGCATAGGGCCGGGCCCCGTGCGAGGGTTGTTCCGGGCACAAGTCGCGCATCGGCTGGAAGCGTTTTTGGTCCACAGGGAGAGTTTGTTGATGTAGTAGGTCTTCTCAAGTAAGCGCCCCAGGGCGTCCCTTCCCAGGTGTGTGCGGTCGTGAGCCTCCTTGGCCACCGTCCAGGCCAAGGCTTCGGGTATCCATATGCGCCCATCCTGTAGTATCCACCAGCCGTTGCGTGACTGTAGACCCTCTTGTTGGGCCCATTCCGTTTCTTGGGGGGTGTAAATAGGGGTCTCCGTAGGGAGCTGGACGACGAGTACGGGGTCAGGAGGGTGAGAGGAGTAGGGGAGCTGACTTGCCCTTTTTGCAGCGTTGTCTGCCCGCTGATTTCCCCGGGCGATAGGGTCCGTTCTTCCAGTGTGGGCCCTGCAGTGCATCACAGCCACCTTCTTCGGCTTCCATACCGACTCGAGTAATTGGCAGATCTCAGCGGCATTTGCAAGTCCTTTCCCTTCAGCTGTCAGATATCCCCTCTCCTTGTACAAGGCTCCGTGCACCTGGAGGGTGAGGAAAGCGTATTTGGAGTCGGTGTAAATGTTGACAACTTTTCCTTCAGCCCACAGGAGGGCTCTGGTGAGGGCGATCAGCTCCGCCTTCTGGGCTGATGTTCCGGGTGTCAGAGCCATAGCCTCGATCACATGGTCCTCAGACACCACCGCATAGCCAGCTTTTCGAATTCCCTCTACCACCTGGCTGCTTCCATCGGTAAAAAGGGTGATGCCCCCTTGCCAGGGTTGATCCTTCAGGTCAGGTCTGCTCGAGTGCACAGTGGCCATTACCTCTTCACAGTCGTGGAGTGGTGGTTCAGGGGCCGGAAGGAGGGTGGCAGGATTGAGGTTGGTCGTGTCCAGGATTCGCACCTCCGGATTTTCGCACAGGAGGGCTTGGTATTTGACCAATCGGGAGTTGGTCATCCATCTGGGTCCGTGGCTCTCGAGTAGGCCGCGGATGGTGTGGGGTGTGGTCACAAAAAGTGTTTGGCCGAATGTGAGTTTATTGGCCTCGTGTATCAGGAGACAAGCAGCCGCAATGCTTCGTAGGCAGCCCGGCCATCCTCGTGCCACGTTGTCCATGCTCTTGGAGAGGTATGCTACAGGGCGTTGCCAGGTACCGACCAGTTGGGTGAGGACTCCAAGTGCCAATCCCTTCTTTTCGTCGATGAACAAGTGGAACGGCTTAGTCACATCTGGCAGTCCGAGCGCTGGTGGGGCCGCAAGGGCATCCTTAAGGTCCTGAAGGGCTTTCAGTTCGCTTTTCTCCCACCGGAGATCTTGGCCCTCGAGTTCAGGTCCTTTCAGTTTGGCGTACAAGTCTTGGGTCAGGACAGCAAAATTGATAATCCAAATGCGGCAATATCCAGCGGCTCCGAGGAGTGCCCGTAGTTCCTTCTTATTTGCAGGAGTGGGTTGGTTGCGGATGGCTTGGGTTCGGGGGATACCGAGCCTTCGGGTTCCTTCTCGGAGGCGAAACCCCAGATACTCGACTTCGATCTCGCATATCTGTGCCTTCTTGCGACTGGCCCGGTACCCCTGGGCTTCCAGGGTCTTCAAGAGGTAAAGGGTGGCTTCTGCACAGTCCGTGTACGTTTCACGGGCCACCAACAGGTCATCCACGTATTGGACGACCGGCCCATACTCGTCCTGATACGTCTTCAGGTCCTGGGCGAGTTGGTCGCCGAAGAGGGTAGGCGAGTTCTTGAACCCCTGGGGAAGACGGGTCCATGTATATTGCTGCTTGGTTCCCGTCTGCAAGTCTTCCCACGTGAAGGCAAACAACTTTTGGCTGTCGACAGCAAGGGGGATGGAGAAGAAGGCGTCCTTCAGATCAATGACACTGTACCACTTGGTCTGAGATGGCACTTGGGCTAGGATGGAGTATGGATTTGGTACGAGGGCAACTATGTCGGCTACCTGGTTGTTGACTTTCCTCAGGTCCTGGACGGGTCTGTACTCGGATGTTCCTGGTTTCTTAACGGGCAACAATGGGGTGTTCCATGCGGATCTGATTGGTTTAAGGACTCCCTGTTGAAGGAGTTTCTGTAGATGTGTATGCATACTATGCCGGGCTGCATAGGGGATGTGGTATTGTCCTTGGTTGACAACTTGAGCATTTGGTTTGAGCTCAATCCAGATGGGGATAGCGTTAACGGCCAGTCCGCCGGGGTTCAATTCTGCCCATACATCAGGCACTTCATCCATTATGGCTCGCCTCTGCTGGGCGAAAGGGGTGTTCTGGTCGTAACGGCAGTCGCCGGGTCCTACAGTTGGGGGAACGTGTAGTCTCCATTCTTCTCTTACTGGACAGATAAGTGTCACTGGCCGATCTTCAAAGCGAGCTTCCACTTCACCCGTGGTCTTGAACTTCAAGGTGGCCTGGAGCTTACAGAGTAGGTCTCGACCAATCAAGGGGACCGGGCATCCAGGGATGTGTATGAACTGATGGGACACCATCGTCCCTCCGATCTGGACTTGGCGCTCTTTGAGGAGGGGGGCCGCAAGGGATTTCCCGGAGGCTCCCACAATTGGTATAGTTTCTTTCGTGGCTGGGGCTATGGCTGTGGTGATAACAGATCGCTGGGCCCCTGTGTCTAGTAAGGCCTTCATGGATTCTGTCCCCACCCGAATTTCCACCAGAGGGTCAGTGGGGACTCTGCCCTCCCGGTCTCTTCATGCTGTGCCGTCTCGGGTAGCGTCCACAGCCATCTGCCATTCCCTCCGGTCATCCCGTCCTCTCTCTCTTCGGCCCCTTCCACGGCCTCGCCTAGGGGCCCCCGTGCGGTCGCCGGTCTCCTCCTCTCTCTGCCGGTCCCATGATTCCTCTTCTCTCGGGTTGTCCCGTATCTCCTCTGGGCAATCAGCCCACCAGTGTCCTTCTTGTCGGCAATTTGCACACTGGTTACGCCCTATGGGGGACCGCGTTCCTCTTGTTCTCCTGCCCCTCCCCTTTGGTCTAGACCTCATTCGTTCTTCCAGCACCGTGGCCAACACATCTGCCTTCTCCCGCATCCGTCTGGTCGATTCCTTCCGGGCCTCCACCTTCTCCTCCTGGTCGCGATATCCGAATACGCGATCAGCTATAGCTTTCAGTTGGCTTAGGCTCATCCCTTCGAACCCCTCCGTTCTCTGTAGCTTTCTTCGTATATCCGGTGCTGACTGGCTAACAAAACTCATAACCACGGTTGGGAGGTTCTTAGGGTCTTCGGGATTTATCGGGCTGTGCCTTCTGAATGCTTCCATAAGTCGTTCAAGGAAGTCCCCTGGACTCTCGTCCTTTTGTTGGACTACACTGTGGATTTTTCCCATGTTGGTAACCTTCTGCTTCCCCTTCTTTAAGGCGGCCAGGTACGCCTGCTGGTATCGGCGGATAAAGGTTTGGCCTTCGGCGGTTCGGTAATCCCACGTGGGGGCAGCGATGGGCGCCTCCGTTTCTAGTAGGTTCTGTAAATTGGCATGGGCCGGATTCGCATCCCGGATGGCTTGCTCCATATTTTGTTGTAAAAGGCGGCGTTCTTCAGAGGTCAGGATGTGGGCGCTCAACTGCCTAAGGTCGGCCCAAGTTGGATTGTAGCTGTATATAATGCCTTCCACCAGCTCTATCAGCTGCTCGGGTTTCTGGTCGTAGGACGGCCCATGGAATTTCCAGTTATACAAATCGGCACTTGAGAAGGGAACGTGGCTATAGACTGTTGATTCGATGGGCTGGCCCCCCCCTTCTGCCGGGTTAGGGGTATAGGTGGTGGACTGTCGAACTGGGAATAAGTGAGAGGTTCCCCCTTTTCGGCTGGACGGAAGGGCCTGTTGCGGACTCGATTGGGGGAACCGAGTAATATTCTTCACAACCCGTTTACTCTTCCGTGTGGTTGCGAGGCCAGGTGACTCAGGTGAGGCTGGGCGGGACGTCTCCCCGGCATCCGACTCTGACCCGGAAGTCCCGGCGTCAGCGGGGCCTTCTGCTAGGCCCGTAAGGTCAGGGTACATAGGAGCATAGGGCGGCGGCGCAATGTCGTCTTCGTATGCCTCCGCCGTAGCAAGTATCGGGGCTTTTGGAGGCTTCTTCTCGGCCGAACCCTGAACTTTCCCTGCGGTTTTCTTTGGGGGTTTCTTCCTAGAAAGTGTGTTGGTAGTACTGGGCGTAGTTCCTGCCTTAACTCTGGTAGCAGGGGGCGTGGCCTCAGTGGCTTCAGTGCTAGGGGCGGTAGGCCGTATGGGGGCGGTCCCTGCGGCCTTCGGGACGGCAGCGGTTGCCGAGCTTTGGAGAGCGAAGGCATGGATCGGCAGGGTTCTAAGTTTGGTTTTCCGGCCTTTTCTCTGCTTTACCAACATAAGGGCGGCCTTTTCTACCTTCCGTTGGGCCCAAGCCGGCGGATCCCGGACTACATCCAACCACGCTTCTATGTATGGAATGTCCTCGGGGCAGCCTGGGTTTCCCTCAATTATAACAATATTCATGACCGCCGCCACTTTTTCATACTCGAATGACCCTTCCGGGGGCCATCCAGCAATTCCTAGCCCTGGCCACATAAATTGACATCTCTGTATCATCCCGGCCCTGCTACATTTATCTAGGTCGAACACTTCGCTAAAGTGTTCCGCCATTAAATCTAACGGTGAAGACCCACCCCCGCCCATCCTAACCTGAGTGCCAAAGGACAGGTGACGGACAAAGGGGGAAAGGGGAGGTGGAGGAGTAAGGGGTCTCGTTCCACCAGACACAGAAGGGTCAACACTCGGCCTGACCAGGACGCGGTCGCCCGGCCTGGAACTGCAAGCCCACTCACACACTTTCATACGCCACAAGAAACCCCCCCGTTCGTTCGCCGCTCGGTTTCGTCGCCGGAGCCTAGTGAGTTTCGGGACCTAGTCGGATACCAATAGTCCGTATTAGTCACTGGCTAAAAGAGGGTGATCACGCCTCTTCTTCGGTCCTTACTGGGCCGGTCACTACGTAGAGTATACTCGCCTGTCCGCCGGGGTCGCAGGCCGCGCCGTCGTGCGCTTCTCCCTGAAATAGAAAAGGTGCCTTGTCGGAACCACACAGCCCCCTCTACAGTCAGGCAGAGTTGATCGGCCCTCCTCCGGGAGATGGACGCTGAAATCAGCGGTGGCCACTCACCACCTCCTCGGGTGGGAATCGATGACCCGATCCGACTGCAGTGGGGGAGGGGAAGAATATAATCCGATTCCCCTTTCTACTTCTGTCCCATCTGGGGTGCCAATGAAACAGGTGGGAAATCAGGAGACGAAAGGCAAATTTTGGTTCCAAACAAGGCAACTTTATTGCTAGCAAGTGAACAGCACCGAGTAGCCTCGGGACACTGTGTGTCATAAATCATCTGACGCTTACATTTATACTTCCCTACTGGGCCTGCGCATTTGGCCCCTTACACGTCATACCTGTCATGCGCAGTAAACATTTGTAGTTCTTACAGTACAAAATTGTAGTCCCAGTACGTACACACGTCATAACACTGAAATGATACTGGCAAGAAAAACGAAACTTAGCAGCTTATTCTGTACACACAATGCTCCTTTCTAGCACAGGAGATAAGGTGCGGCTCAGGAATGCAGGGGGGTGCCAGCACCCTCCAAGGTCGCCTATTTCAGATGGCGTTGCTATGTGCAAGCTGGTCTTGTATAGGCCTTGCAAACTACTGTTACAAGCTATATATCTAATAGCCCTGCATTCTGTCTGTACATTAGTAAACAGCAAACTTGTCTTGTTAGTAAACAGTAAAACTGGATAAGGCACAAATGTCCAGTGCAGTAATAAGGTGTGGCCAAACAGCCAAAAGCAGAGGTAGAGTGCATAAGTAAAAGTCCATCAGTAGGCACAAAACATGAGGTTGTCCTGTTGCTCAGTAGTATTCAGGTAGTACCGGCGTTCCACTCCTTCAGACTGGTAGGGCAGGGTGCCACAATTTTGGAGGTGGCACTGAAGGAAGGAAGGAAGGAAGGAAGGAAGGAGTGCTACTCCTTCCTCATCGTTAGAGGTACATGGGGCGGGGGTTCAGGAGGGGCACTAGACCACCATAGGGGAGGAGCTGGAGGTCCACTGGACCTCAGCCTCCGAGTCTTCTCTATTGGGGGGTGTCTGATTTGCCTCTGTTGGGGGGGTTGGGGGTTGCTATGTCGGGGTAGGGGTGGGGAGCATTAGACCACCAGAGAAGTGTCGGATGCTGTGTCAGGGGGCTAGGTTTGTCAGTTGCTTTGTCAGGGGTGCTGGGGTGGGATGGGGGGCTTCCAGCCCTGTTTGACAGGTTTTTCTTTTTTGACAACCCAGACCTGTCAAACAACTTCTGTGGGAGGATTGTACCTCAGGCACATACCCAGGCACAATCCTCCCATAGAAGCACCCTATGATCAGAGCTAACAGTTTGCTTAAATTTGCATGCTATTAACTCTGATCATAGGGGTATTAATGCCCCTTGCTGTACCAGGGATAATTTGAGAGTGGGAGACTCGCCCAGAGGCGGTTGTGACCCAGTCAGTGGGAGGAGGGTACTAGTGTAGAGCACAAGTGGCAAGTGCAAACTGACCTGAGCTGTGCTAAGGATTGACCCTGTAAGTGGCTGCGGGTGGCTAGGAATTTCGTGACAACCTGCTATTTTGCAGCACTTAATTTCAGGACAGGGCTGCCACTTTCCTTACCTCCCAGATCCAGAAGTCTCTTGCTACCAGCTGCAGCAAGTGTATAAATAATTGGATACCCTCAAGCTCTGGACCCTACTCCCACGGAAGTCTGGCTACGCCCCTGCTTTAAAGCATCAGTGCATGAGGATAATTCTGATGCTACTTTCCTATCCATCAGTGTATATATATTATAGCTAAATTTCTTCATGAAAAAACCTGATTAATCCGAGGAGGTTGAGGTACCTCCTTCTCCTCTCCTCTCTTTTTTCAGGTAAATTTGACTGCAGGAGAGGGTATTACAAGATCCTATCCCTCGGTGTAAGTGGCTGCGGGTGGCTAGGCATTTTGTGACAACCTGCTATTTTGCAGCACTTCTCAATCATTAGTCTCAGGACAGGGCTGCCACTTTCCTTACCTCCCAGATCCAGAAGTCTCTTGTTACCAGCTGCAGCAAGTGTATAAATAATTGGATACCATAAAAGCCTCCCTCCATCACTACATTAGCCATGTTCTTTCTACCATCTGTTGCAAAATAGCCAGGAGCCACTGTTCTCTCTCTGCCAGCCATCTATGATTACACTTGTTTCGACTAACATATGGGTTGCAGTGTGGCTTTTATCCAAAACCTGGGTATGCAGCATAGCCTACCTTTACCCTGCCGCTGGTGTGCTCCCACTATACCTACAGCCTCCATTACCTTGCCCAGGAGCCATCAGTGTGCTGTCAGGGAGAGGTAGGTATATGCCAGATATTTATTTATTGAGATTTATTAACCGCCTTTATGAAGAGATTCACCCAAGGCAGTGTACAGCAGATACAGTTTAACATAAAACTTACAATTTCGTTGACAGCATAACGATACTAAAATAACCAAGTATAAACATAAATACAATAAATGAGGTAAACTTGAAAACAGCAAATTGAAACCTAATAATAGGACTACCATGAAACAGGATCAAAAATATACACATTTAAAAGCACTGAAATTCAAACAACAGAGATATTTTATTTATTTATAACATTTATACCCCACAATTTCCCACCGCTGGCAGGCTCAATGTGGCTTACAACAGTTCAGTAACAAACAGGCAAGTACAATAAATGGAAAGGGATACGTGGGGCAGAAAGGTACAGGGATAGGAGAAAGTAGGTAAGTCCACAAGATCTATAGAGGGGTCGGAGGCCAGAAATCATAGAGGCAAGACGAGAAGGCCAGGAATCATAGAGGCAAGATGGGATCTTTAGCGTAAGCTTGCCCAAATAAGTAGGACTTGAGAGACTTCCTGAAAGTCAGATGATCTGGAACCGTTTTTACAGATGTAGGTAGTGCATTCCAAAAATGAGTACTGATATAGGAAAAGGTGGAAGCATATGTGGTTTTATACTTGAGACCAAAACACACAGGGTAATGGAGGTTTAAGTAAGAACGAGCAGTTCTGAGCGAATTCCTTGGTGGTAAGTTGACAAGGGCATCCATATATGCTGGAGCTGCTCCATAGAGGATCTTATGGACTAGGGTACAAATTTTAAAAGTTATTCGCTCCTGTACAGGAAGCCAGTGTAGCTTCTCACGAAGTGGTCTGGAACTGGTGAACGTTGATGCTCCATAGATAAGTCGAGCTGCTGTGTTTTGGGCAGTTTGTAGTTTTTTGAGAAGCAGGCCTGTGCACCCTGCGTATACGCCATTGCAGTAATCGAGTCGGCTTAAGACTAGCGATCTGACTAAATTGCAAAATACTCCTCTTGGGAAATAAGGCTTTAATCATTTTAGCTTCCAGAGAGAGAAGAATATTTTCTTGGTGGTAGAGGCGGTATGATCCAACAGTGTTAAGTTCCGGTCCACAATGACTCCTAGTATTCGCAAACTCTCAGAGATGGGCAAGGTAAGGCCTGGCACGTTTAAGGTAGTGGGTCTGAATTTGTTAAAGGGAGAGGTAAGAATAAGGCAATGAGTTTTTTCTGTATTAAGCTTTAATTTGAAGGAGTTAGCCCAAGTGAGCATGGTGTTTATCCCATGACTGATTTCATTAGCTATTTTGGTGAAGTTTGTCCGAAAAGGGATGTAAATAGTGACGTCATCTGCATAGATAAATGTGTGAAGACCAAGCTTTGAAAGGGCTGCGGCCAGGGGAATCAGCATTACATTGAAAAGAGTAGGGGAAAGCGGCGAGCCTTGAGGCACACCATAGACTGGGTGCCATGGAGGGGATAATACAATGTCAGCATAATACTAACAAAACATCTAATAAGCACACATTAAAACATTCAAGTAACATAGCTATAATACTAATGCTTTTCTACAATACAGCTTACCATATAGCTGAAGGGCCAAGTGTAGATATATAGATGGGAACAAGATTCATGGTACAGAATCAGTTCGGATAAATAGATGGGTGGCTAAACTCAAGGCAAGTTCTTCGTACAGTTAAAATATAAGGAACTGGTCTAAGTTACAGTGTGTGAAGCAAGCTAGTCCAGGTGAAAAATGGGTGTATAGTCAGTCACCCTATGTATTAAAGGCTTGGGAGAAGAGCCAGGCTTTCACCTGCTTCCTGAAGTACAGGTAGGCTTAAATTATCCGTAACCCCTCTGAGAGTAAATTCCAGAGTGTGGGGGCTACTACTGAGAAGGCTTACTGGCGGGTAGCACATTGTACAATTTCTTTTAATGAGGGTGTGTAAAGGGCTAACTTATTCTTTGAGTATTCTAGCCCATTTTGTCTGAAGGCCTTGAAAATCAAACATAGAGTTTTAAATTTAGCCCTTTAAGGTACTAGGAGCCAGTGTAATTTTGGTGGGAAGGGTATGATGTGGTTACGCCATTTGTAGTCTTCTATCAGTCATGCTGCTGCATTCTGAATTAGTTGAAACTGTTGCAAACTCTTTTTGGTTTGACCAGTGTACAGCTAATTACAGTAGTCTAGTCGTGATGTTATCATGGCATGGACCATTGTGATCAGACTTGTCTTTTCATTATATATTGTTGGCGAAATGCATGCTATACCCAGGCATGACACTGTTTATACAGACCAGGAACCACTTGCCTACTAATTTTGTTCTGGAGGTCAGTTGGTAATTGGGGCTAATGCAGCAACCTCTTCAACCCAATGTTCTCTGTCACCTGCAGGGACTAATTTTCCAGGGGGCACTTGCTACTCTGCTTTGTTGGCAATGGATTTACCTGTTGCTGGTCTCCTCCCCCAATGTCTCCACCCCTTCCCCACTACCTCTGCCTTCTTTTGGTCTTGTGGAAGCAGAGAATGGGTCTTTCACAGCTGCACTGGAAGCTGCAGCTGTCTGTACATTAGTCTTACAGAAATCTCTCTGCAGCTTGGCTGGTGAACCAATATGGATTGGAAACTGTCCTTTCTGTTCAACTCTGTTGGGCATCTACTTTTCTTCATAAAATAGGCATCGTAACCAGTGCCTGTTACAGAATTACTTTCTTTCTCCATGGACAAGCAAAATGAGTCAGCCACACACTGGCACGGCCACCGAGAGACTGGGCCAGGCCCGGGGCAAGGCCGGTCCCCGAGGTCATCGTCATCGTCGCCGCCCCCCCTCCACCTGCCCCCCTCCGTCCACCACCGGGCCGGGCCCCCCTAAATTCAAATCATAGCACCTCACCTCGACCTCGCTCCGTGTGAAAGAAGTGCAGCAAGGCAGTCTGCAGATTGCCTCCCTTAAGGCCTTCCCTCCCTGTGTCCCACCCTCGTGCATAAAGTCTGGAATCGCACTCCTCCCTTCCCCCTCCTTCCCAGTCCGGGATTGCTCTCTTCCTCCCTCTCCTCTGGCACTGCAGTCTTCAGGCTTTCTGGGCTGCCAGTAGCTTTAGTGATGTAAGCATGCTGCCTTTGACCTGCTTGGAAGCCTTCTTTCTGCAGCAACTTCCTGGTCCCATGTAAATGGGATGCTATAAAGAGAGGGCTTCCGGGGCAGGCTAAATGCAGCGTGCTTACATCGCTAACGCTGCCAGTAACCCTGAACAACCTTCTTGGCCCTGAACCAGACACTTTGAAGATGCAGCACCAGAGGAGGGGAGGGGAGCGGAGGAGAGGATGGGAGGAGGCGTGTGATACCGGAACCTGTAGAGAAAAGGGTGGAAGGAGAGAGGGAGATGCCGCACCACCTAGGGCAGGAAGTGGCAAGCCATTTGGGGGCAATGCCCCCTCACCCCCCAAACTATGCCCATGAGAACAGAATTCTTTCCAGGACATGGGGGGGGGGGGTAGATCCTGCACTCAGAAAAGGAGCGCACCTTCATCTTCAGCACAAAACTTCAGAGCTCCTGTGGCTTCCTGTGGCAGTGCGGAAATTTGCAAAGTTTGTAATGCCAGCGGGGGGGGGGGGGGGGGGGGGGGGCTTGGGTACTTTTCGAAGCTGAAGCTGAACCAGGAGAAATAAAGGTCAACAGAGCACTGGAAGGAGGGGAGGGCTTCCTGCATCAGGCCGGGGGTGGGGTGGGGGTAGTGATCATGTGGCAGAGGCTGAAGGGAGAAGGGAAGTGGATAGGGAGTCAGCCCTGAAGTTGCCAAAGTGGATGAGTTATGCTCCTCTCTGACAGCTCCTGACTTGCCATAAAATCTAGCATGTAAAGGTAGGTGCTCCTTTATGTACATTACACCGAATGCTCATTTTAATACTAATGAGCTCATTGTAATAAATTTTCATAGGGTCAGCCACCAAATACTCCCGAACATCCTAGACTACTTTGGGATTGGAGGAAACGTACTAAAATGGTTTAAAGGCTTCTTAACAGCAAGAACTTATCAAGTGATCTCTAACTCAAAAAAGTCAACACCATGGAAACCTGAATGTGGAGTACCACAAGGATCACCGCTCTCACCAACCCTTTTTAACTTAATGATGACACCTTTAGCCAAATCATTATCCAACCAAGGACTCAACCTGTACATCTATGCAGACGATGTCATGATATACATCCCGTTCAAACAAGACATAACCGAAATCACAAATGAAATCACACACAGCCTCCAAATAATGAACTCATGGGCGGATGCATTCTAATTAAAGCTAAACACAGAAAAAACACAATGTCTCATCCTGTCCTCACAATACAACACAAACAAAACCAATACCATAAACACCCCAGACTACGCACTTCTGGTCTCAGACAGCCTGAAAATACTGGGAGTCACAATTGACCGAAATCTCACACTCGAAGACCATGCGAAAAATACAGCAAAGAAAATGTTCTACTGAAATGTGGAAACTTAAAAGAATCAAACCTTTCTTCCCAAGGGAAGTTTTCTGCAGCCTAGTACAATCAATGGTGCTAAGTCATCTAGACTACTGCAATGCCATATATGCCGGATGCAAAGAACAAATCATTAAGAAGCTTCAAACCGCTCAAAACACAGCAGCCAGACTCATATTTGGAAAAGCGAAATACGAAAGCGCCAAACCCCTAAGAGAAAAACTACACTGGCTCCCACTAAAAGAATGAATTGCGTTCAAAGTTTGCACCTTGGTCCACAAAATCGTCTACGGGGAAGCCCCGACCTTCATGTCAGATCTTATAGACTTGCCTATTACGAACTCAAAAAGATCATCATGCACATTCCTCAATCTCCACTATCCTAACTGCAAAGGGCTAAAATATAAATCCACATAAGCGACCAGTTACTCATACATCTGTACACAGCTGTGGAATGCAGTACCAAAGGCCATAAAAACAACGCAAGACCTAAACATCTTCAGAAGGCTACTGAAAACAGATCTTTTCAAGAAGGCATACCATAAACATCCATCTTAAACACTAAATAATAACATTATACACGATCTATACAAAACCAAACTCTTATCACATGACTGACTATCCTCTTTGCTATGAATGATCAAGCACTATCACTAGATGACCAAATGTATGTTACAATCCAAGTTATTACTCAGTAACCTTCATGCAATACCATATTGAACTCTTCTTTACCATGTATGTATGCACATGGTATATATATATACCATAACCTGTTCCATATATGTTATGTTCCATGTATGTTACCATGTATGTATGCACCTGAACACAATACCATTTGTAATTCTGTTACCCGGAAATGGCAACCGCCATTACGGCAAATGTAAGCCACATTGAGCCTGCAAATTGGTGGGAAAATGTGGGATACAAATGCTACAAATAAATAAATCTGCTATGGCAAACAGTAAAAAGGACTCAGAACCCCTTTGTGCATTAGACACTATAACATTTGCTTTAGACTAGCTACAAGTCTGAAGCAAACGTTGCAAGCATGCTAAGCTTAGTGCATTGACCCCTGGGTTCAATTCCCACTGCAGCTCCTTGTGACTCTGAGCAAGTCACTTAACCCTCAATTGTTCCAGGTACAAAATAAGTACCTGTATATAACATGTATGTAAACTGTTTTGACTGTAACCACAAAGGGTGGTATATCAAATCCCATCCCCTTTCCTAAATTGCTTTGGTTATACCAGAAAGGTGGTATATGAAGAATCTAATACACATGTATATTGCAGCTACTCCCTGTACCATTGCTTCCTTTAGATCTGGGCTGCCTAACTATTTCAGAGTATATTTAAATAATGTCAAGCGATCACTGTAATGTAGGCAAGCAATTTCAGTTTCTTGCCCAAAGGTTGTGCTGGCATCATATTGTGAGCACGCCCTGGTCACTTCCTCTGCTTAATTCCAGATGTTGCTGATGTTGGCAGAGTGACTTTGCACATCCAGCAAGGAATAATGACTTTCCTGCTCTTCCTGACCCAGCTGATTTAATTATTACAGAGAAGACAGCAGGGGCAGCACTAAAATCCCACAAGTAGGAGGTTTCTTTGGCATTTCTGAAATGCATTTTGGTTTAGTTGACAGTATTTTGCATAGTTAAGATATGATTATTTTGATTTGCCTGTGGTGGCACATTTTTTTCTGTGAGAAATATTTATTACTATCATGACTATTACTACTATTAATTATATTCCACTTCAGCGATCCAAATTGATCACAGTGGTAAACAGAACAGCATACATAATCCAAAAATACAAACAGTTCATAATTAAGGACAAAAATAAGCAGTGTATCCAAAACTATACATTATTAATTGAAGGCTTCCTGAAATGTCCTGAAATGGGAAGGCTTTTTCAGCTGTAATTTGTCTTCCATTCTAGGAAATTCTGGAAGTGAATTCCACAAAACACAGCATGACGCTGAAACAGCAGCATCTCATGTCACAGTCAATGCAGCACACCTAGAGAATGGACGAACAAGCAGAAAGCGAGGAACGAGAAGGCTTGTGCCATACCAATACATCTTTCATCATACACAGCTCTCAAAATCAGAACAAGCTGAAATCAATGCTATTATCATTAGAATTATTTTCCTATGCAACTTTTCATTAACCACACCGGGCCCTTATCATGAGAAAATTTTCAGTTCAATAACACACAATTGCAGAGAAGATTCTCATCTTGTGAAGGGCTGTTTCCTAGACCTGGAAACAGCCAGTGGCAGCTAATTCTCTGCTCTGTGCACCTCAGGGCAGCACCATTTCTGCAGGTGCACAAGAGAAACAGTGCCTTTATTTTGCACCCTTAGACCCTTCCAAACAGAGACAGACTCAGAGGGTGGGCAATACGGAGCTCAGCAGATTTTCTGGGAGAGGCGCAATCTGGAACACTCCCACCGAGAAGGATGTGCCACCTCCCACTCACCCTCATCTGTTTAGAATAAGTGATACACGGCAGTCTTTTGCCAAAGATTTCTTGTTGAAAGCATCTCCAGCCTTTCTGCCAGCTTACACTAAGGATATGTCTCTCCTAAATCTGACTTAAATCTGTGCATCCTACCAGCAGCTCCCACAATGACTATTACAATCCATATTTCATAATAATTTCCTTTCTAAGTCTGTCACATGTCTTTCCCATAGGTAAGCACTGTGTATGCTGGAGCTAGAATGTTTGTTTGGGCCAAGGCAGGCCCCGGAACACTTATATCTTGTGTTAAAGTACAAAGTACAAAGTACAAAGATAAGGAACATAATTACTCATACTTAGTCACATAGGACTAGATTAAGTAAATGGCTCTAGCATATCTAGGGTGGGGTGGGGCGGGCCGCCCCAGGTGCCAGCCGTGAGGGGGTGCACTGAGCAGGTGCATGCTGTTGGCTGTGATGGCCCCCTGCCCAGGAACAGGAAGTTGACGTCTGAGGGGGCAGGGGACCGGCAGAGCCAACAACAGCGTGTGCCTGCTCCGAAACACCCTTGCTTGGAGGAGGGGGTGTGCACTGCTGGGGAGGAGGAAGTGTGCATGCACTCCACCATTGGGGGGGGGGGGGTTGTGTGCTCTGCTCTAGGTGCCATATAAGGTAGCTACGTCACTGGTAAATGGCATCCAAATTTGGGTGTTGAAAAAAAATGAGCACTGAGCACTATCCTATAAACGGTGTTCTGAGTTGGGTACCATTTATAGAACAGCGTGTAGTAGAGGGATCTGTGCCTAGGGTTACCATATGTCCAGATTTACCCGGACATATCCAGAAATCCGGTCAAATGGGCAGATTGCTAGCCTCCCTTTACTTACTACTGCCCTGATGGTCTAGTGACCTCTTCCGCCTTCGGGGCAGGAAAGAGCCCCCTCTTTCTTGCCTGGAGCGCTGCCCTGCATGCATCCTTCCTGTTGGTGATCTCGGCACCGATTCAAAATGGCCGTTTAGAGTTGAAGTGACCTTGCGAGACTTCAACTCTCGGCGGCCATTTTGAATCAGCGCCGAGATCAGCAACAGGAAGGATGCATGCAGGGCAGGAAAGAGGGGGCTCTTCCCTGCTCTGAAGAGGTCACTAGACCACCAGGGCAGTAGTAAGGTAAGGGGGGGGGGAGGGGAGGGGAAAATGTGACAGGGGCAGAGTGAGGGTGTGAAAGGGGGCGGGGTGGGGTGTGTTGTGGGGGAGGGGCATGTGTCCTCCTTTTTGGGGGACAAAATATGGTAACCCTATCTGTGCCCAGCTTTGGCCCAACTGAAACATGGTGTAAATCCTCTTGTGTAAATTAGGCGTGGATCCCACAAATTCTAAAATACTTCGCATGCATCTTTAGCGAACTCTCCTGACCTGCCCATTCCCCTCCCATAGCTATGCCCCCTTTTCAGCTGCACATTAAAAAATTTACATGCGCATCTTGATAGAACAGCGCCTAGCAAAATGTGCACGCTAATCCAAATAGTTGCCAATTAACACCAATAATTGATTGTTAGTGCCCAATTACTGGCATTAATTGGCCCATTACTCAGTTAAATTATGTTCATGCCCAAATTTGTGCATGCAATTTGAGCACCATTTATAGAATTTGGGGGAAAGGGGGCAACACTATAATTGATGCCTCCATTTAAACAGCCTGAGGTGCCCAGGTTTTGATTATAGAAATTAGTGTAGAAAATTCCATAAAACTTGAAAAAGAACTGAACACGCAGGGCTTTTTTTGAGGGAGTACTTGGGGGTACTCAGTACCGGAACCTTTTCTATTGTCTGCTAAAATTGACCTATGGCCCCCGAGTTTTAATGAAAGAGCTCAGGCTCTAAACAACAATTCTGGCTTGTCATAGATTCTGTGACTGGTTTCAGGGGTCTGGCTATTGTGGGGTGAGTCCCTCAGTGATCACCCCACCCCTGAAGGGTGGCCTGGCATTTGAGTACCGGCACCTTTTTTCACTGGAAAAAAATGCACTGTGAACATGTATTATCTCTGCACATCCCTACCATGTATGGACACCCCTGTGCAATATAATCCCTGCACTGTATTTGTACTATGATACAGTTTGATATGGAAATACTGCTGCAACTGATTTGGGGCTTCTTTTACAAAGCCATGCTAGCGATTCCCACATGGCAAATGAGAGGATGCCCATAGGAACTGAATGGGCTTCCTCTCAATTGCCGCACCGGGAATCGGTAGCACAGATTTGCAAAAGAAGCCCTCAGCTTGGTGAGAGACAGCTATGGCTAGCTTTATTTGTGCTTTGTCTCTCTTCTATTGAAACAATTTTATTCATTTTATTGGGACTTATTAACCGCCGTTATAGTAACATAGTAGATGACAACAGAAAAAGACCTGCACGGTCCATCCAGTCTGCCCAACAAGATACACTCATATGTGCTACTTTTTGTGTATACCTTACCTTGATTTGTATCTGCCATTTTCAGGGCACAGACCGTAGAAGTCTTGCCCAGCACTAGCCCCGCCTCCCAACCACCAGCCCCACCTCCCCGCACCGGCTCTGCCACCTAATCTCAGCTAAGCTTCTGAGGATCCCTTCCTTCTGAACAGGATTCCTTTATGTTTATCCCACGCATGTTTGAATTCCGTTACCGTTTTCATCTCCACCACCTCCCGCGGGAGGGCATTCCAGGTATCCACCACTCTCTCCGTGAAAAAGTACTTCCTGACATTTTTCTTGAGCCTACCCCCCTTCAATCTCGTTTCATGTCCTCTCGTTCTACCGCCTTCCCATCTCCGGAAAAGGTTCATTTGCGGATTAATACCTTTCAAATATTTGAACGTCTGTATCGTATCACTCCTGTTTCTCCTTTCCTCCAGGGTATACATGTTCAGGTGCGGAAGTCTCTCCTCATACGTCTTGTAACACAAATCCCATACCATTCTCGTAGCTTTTCTTTGCACCGCTTATGAAGAGATTCACCCAGGCGGTGTACAGTAGGTACAGTTTAACAACAAACTTACAATTTAGTTAACAGCATAACAATAGTAAAATGAACAAGTATAAACATAAATACAACGAAAGAAGCAAACTTGAAAACAGCAAACAATTTTGTTTGTTTTTTTATACCCAGTGCATTTTGCCTCTTGGTTGATGGTCTAGAACTGCACATTAGGAACTGCTGCCTTGTTTAGCATCTTATGCAGGCAGAGCTGAACTCAAGGGAGGGATGAAAAAGCAAACAGCAATGACCCTTTGACATTACCATAGTTACAGATCCATTCTCCTCTGGAAATGATTGGAAAATCCACTCCCAACTGTGCACACCCTGTTTTCAAAAGGGGACTCCCACCTTTACTTTCTTTAAAAACATGTTTACAAATAATATCTTGTGTCTGAGAAAACAAAAGTAACAGAGAAGTGAATGGAAAGTCCCCAACAGGAAGAAACAGGCAGAGAAGCTTGCAGCCGAGATTCATTCTCCCAATATGTAATGTCAAGGAGCCAGAAAAGCACTGCCACCTTCTGGAGAGTACTGAAAAATGCTCCTTGCCTAAAGAAAACATGGGCGCTCAAGGCTTTCTTCCATGTTTTGCCTGTGAGAAACATATTTTACAAACCTGGCTCATATCTTTATCCCTCTCAATCCATTCTTGCCATTGCAGAAGGGATGAAGATGTTTGAGGCCTAAATTGTTCAGATCCTTAGAATTTTTAAGTCAGGGTATACATAAGGGATGCACTATCATCTCAGGACAGAAAAAGGAATACAGGGGGTAATATTCTGCTGGCAGCAGTCAGTGCTTTTTAAACACTGACTGCCACTGCCAAAATTATGTCTGGGTATTCAATGCCTGGCCATGTCCGGGTACTGGCATTGAATATTCAGGCATGTGCAGACGGCTGGCACTTAACCGTCTAAATGCCAGTAGTCAGCCCTTAACCAGTTATGTTAAAAATTCAGTCAAATTAAGACTGCTATTTATATGGCCCAATTTGGCTGCTTAACTTAACCACTTAAGGGCAGGGGCGTATCTGCGTGGGGCCACAGGGGCCTGGGCCCCCACAGATTTTGCCCTGGACCCCCCCTACCGCCGTCAACCCTACCCCGCTGCCGTTGCTTACCTTTATTGGCAGGGGACCCCAACCTCCGCCAGCCGATGTCCGCTTCCACCTGCCAGTGCCGCTGCCTTTAAAAATATGTCTTCAGCTGGCGGGGGACCCCAACCCCCCGCCAGCCGACCCGAGGTCTGTAAAGTTCTTCGTCCTCCGTGGTCGGCCTGTACTGTATAGCTGTTGAATCCAGTTCGGAGTCTGACGTCGCAGCACGTTGTACGCCCCCTCCCTCTGGCTCTGGCCTCCCCTACCACCGGTCTCCAGATACGCCCCTGCTTAAGGGTTAAATATCAGCACTTAACTGGTTAAGTGTTGACTCCACCCAGACTCTACCCCAGACCCCCAACACAATAGCCAGTTTCAGCTTTAGTGGTTAGAGCAGTGCTTCTCAATCCAATCCTCATGGCACACCCAGCTAGTTGGGTTTTCAGGATATACACAATGAATATGCATGAGGTAGATTTACATACCAAGGAGGCAGTGCATGCAAATTCACTGTGGGTATTCTGAAAACCTGACCGGCTGGGTGTGCCCCGAGGACTGGGTTGAGTATCACGGGGATAGAGGGCATATTCAGCGACCCTATCTGAGTAAGTGCCACTAAATATTCCCGCGGGGCCCAGTCTTTATGAGTTAACTAGATAAGAGCCTTCCTAATTAGTTAACTCACTTTGAATATTGACCTACACAGACTCTTTCCCCACTAGTGAAGAGCAAGCCTTCTTTAGTACATATTTAGAGCACCCTGGTGGAGCCCAGATCATTTCTAGTCTCTCAAATGTATGTTACAAGGAAAAAAAAAAATCTGTATTGTGAGATTTGAAAAGTAGAATGTGTTTGTATTCCTGTTGCTGTGAGAGGGAGGTGTTCTTCTGTGCAAACAATAGGTACTGAATGTATTCTCTTACTCACTCTGGGTGATCTCATTTCTTTGCTATGATGAGGCAGGTCTGTGCCAGTACACAGTAAACTCAGAAGAACCAAACTATATGTGCAGCATGTTTCCAGAATTAACAAGACAGCATTAAATATAAATACTCTGAATCTTAAGCTGTTTCTCAAAACTATACCAATGCAACTATTTCTGGCTCTGGCCACCGGGGCTTGATTTTACCATAGGTACCATGGAACTCATTTTCAAAAGAGAAAAATGTCCAAAAGTGGCATAAATCTGCATTTGGATGTTTTTCTCACAAAAACATCCAAATTGGTATTTTCAAAACCAATTTTTAGACATTTTTCTATGAAGTCTTTCAGAAGTGCATTCAAATCACAAGGGAGTGTTTCAGGGGCATGTGAAGGGCGGGATCTGGGCGTTCCTAACACTTGGATGATTTTCAGCCATAATAGAACAAAACAAAACATTCTACTACTACTACTTATCATTTCTATAGCGCTACTAGATGTATGCAGCGCTGTACACTTGAACATGAAGAGACCGTTCCTGCTCGACAGAGTTTACAATCTAATTAGGACAGACAAGCAGGACAAATAAGAGATAAGGGAATTACTAAGGTGGGGATGATCAAATAAGGGTACTGAACAAGTGAGCAAGGGTTAGGAATTAAAAGTAGCATCAAAAAAAGTGGGCTTTTAGCCTAGATTTGAAGACGGCCAGAGATGGAGCTTGACGGACCGGCTCAGGAAGTTTATTCCAGGCATATGGTGCAGCAAGATAAAAGGAACGGAGTCTGGAGTTAGCAATGGAGGAGAAGGGTGCAGATAAGAGAGATTTACCCAGTGAATGGAGTTCCCAGGGAGGAATGTAGGGAGAGATGAGAGTGGAGAGGTACTGAGGAGCTGCAGAGTGAATGCACTTATAAATCAATAAGAGGAGTTTGAACTGTATGCGGAAACGGATAGGAAGCCAATGAAGTGACTTGAGGAGAGGGCTAATATGAGCATAGGGACACTGGTGGAATATAAGTCATGCGGCAGAATTTTGAACAGATTGAAGAGGAGAGAGATGGCTAAGTGGGAGACCTGTAAGAAGCAAGTTGCAATAGTCTAAGCGAGAGGTGATAAGAGTGTGGATGAGGGTTCTGGTAATGTGCTCAGAAAGGAAAGGGCGAATTTTGCTGATATTATAGAGAAAGAAACGACAGGTTTTAGCAGTCTGCTGAATATGTTCAGAGAAGGAGAGGGAGGAGTTGAAGATGACCTCAAGGTTACGAGCTGATGAGACAGGGAGGATGAGAGTGTTATCCACAGAAATAGAGAATGGGGGAAGAGGACAGGTTGGTTTAGGGGGAAAGACTAAAACTAAGACGTTTTGCACTAGACCTGTTTTTATAACGAATAAGGCACAAAAAGGTGCTCTACATGACCAGATGACCACTAAAGGGAATCAGGGATGACCTCCCCTTACTCCCCAATGATCACTAACCTCCTCCTACCCCACCCATCCCCCAAATGTGATTAAAAACATTACATACCAGCCTCTATGCCACCCTCAGATGTTATACTCAGGTCTATTAGAATAGCATGCAGGACCCTGGAGTAGTCTAGTGGTTGTGCAGTGCACTGCAGACAGGTGGACCCAGGCTCATACCTCCCTCTACCTGTTAAACTTGTGGAGGAAACTGTGAGCCCTCCAAAACTCACCAGAAACCCACTGTACCCACATATAGGTGTCCCCTTCACCCGTAAGGGTTATGGTAGTGGTGTACAGTTGGGGGTAATGGGTTTTGGGTGGGTTTTGGGGAGCTCAGCAGACAAGGTAAGGGAGCAATGGTGAAATGTGTACCTGGGAGCATTTTATGAAGTCCGCTGCAGTGCCCCCTAGGGTGCCCTATTGCTTTCCTGGGATGTCAGGGGGACCAGTCTACTAAAAATGCTAGCTCCTCCTACATCCTAATGGCTTGATTTTGTGTGTTTTGCATTTGGATGTTTTGTTTTCAAAAATGGACCAAAAAACAAAATGTCCAAATCACAAAACCCTGCTCAAAACATTTTTGAAAAAAAAAGATAGACTTTTTCTTTTTTGAAAATGACCTTTCCTATTCAGATTTTGGACGTTTTTTGCAAAACGTCAAAAGTTGGACTTAGACATCATATCGAAAATGCCCCTCCACAGATCGAGATATTCAAAAAGGTACCTAATTAAACCTATGTTATAAAAGCAATATAGGTTCCTATGTGTTTCCATAAAATAGGTTGCCAGATCTAGCCCCAGCAGAGCATAAATGCCAATGTGAAATTTACAGCTGTTAAACAATTAAATTGCATGCACAATTTGGGCACGCGCCCAAATGTATGCATGCAATTTTGAGCGCTATATATAGAATTAGGAGGATAATGTTTATGTGTGTATGTGGCTGCTGTGATGCATTGCATGGGATAATCTGTGTCATGCTGGCAATGAGCCTCCCCTCCTGTAGGAGGAGCTATTCCATTCCCTTATGTGTCTGTGGAATAGATGTATACTCTGGTGTCTTCTGTATTTGTCTGTCTTGGGCTGTAGATGTATCTGCTCTGCCTGTGAACTGGTTCGGTGCTGGGTCATTGTCTTCATTACCTGCCTTGTATCTTGCCTCATATCTTGTTCCAGATTCTTGTCCAGTTCTTGCTCCTGTGCAGGATTCCTGCTCCACATGAAGAGAAATTCTATAAACTAGGCCATAGGAGCCAGCTCTGTGGGTGCTGAGAACCCCAATATCGAATAAGCTCCTTCATTTTGTCCAAGGAGGAGCAATTTGTATTGTGTCTCTCACCTAACATTTACTTACATGTTTCATGTAAGTGTATAAAAGCGTATATCCCAGTGTACCGCCTAAGCGTTATTCTGTAAATATGCATCTATCTTGAATAGTATGTATTTGCAAAGAGGATGTGTACATGGGTGGAACATGGGCAGAACATAGGTGAGGCTCCCACTTATATGTGTAACTTACAGAATGCTACAGTATAAGTTATGTGTCCCTGCCACATTTAGGTGCCTGAACTTAGGCAGGGGGTAATTTTCAAAAGGTCACCTAAATTTAGGTGCCAGGATGATGGAAATCATTCGACCCCCCCCCCAAAAAAAAGACCCCTTAGAAACTCCACACATTACATCTTTCTCTGTTGAAAGACATCCATTCATTTGTACCCTAAAACGTATTCCGTGCATAAGTTATTTAATGCAAGCGAACACATTACTGCTTAACTCAAACTGCTCACTTCAGTGTAACATAAGATTAAGGTCAACCAAATCAAAAACAGATGATAAATTCAAAGTTACCAAGACAACTTTTTCCCTTTTATCTAAATATTGGCAGCTGTCAGAAGAAACTCAGTATATGAGCCACTTCTGAAACCAACCTGTTCCACATCATACAGTCCAGAGCCTTCTAAAAATTCTCCTATTTGCCCCACACCTTCTGTTCAGCGATATTATCTAGAAAGTAGAGGTTGGAAATAGGTTGATAACTGGAACAGACATTTTCATCCAAATAACTTTTCTTCAGTATACATGCAGTAATGGAATCTTTCAAAAATAATGGAAAACTAGCCTGAGGCATTAACAATCTCAGCTATCCAGCCTAATATATCATGTGAGCAATTTTTCAGACGACATGGCAGCAGTGGAGCCCAAGGGGAATTTGAACCTTGAAGAGGTCCTAGCATGCTACTTGAATGATGTGGGATGGATGAGAATCCCAGTGAAAGGCTGTAAGAAACTAGAGAGAGATGTGATCCCATAGGCTAGGGCAGCATTTTCAACCAGTGTGCTGCAGCTGCTCCCCGGATGTGCCATGGGCAGGAGCAGACTGACTGTTCCAGCAACTGAGCACCTAGTGCTGCATTTCTCCCTGTTTCTGTGACAATCCTCCCTCACCACCCCTACCCCTCAGTCTACTTTAAGCCTTTTTGAAGGAGGATCCCCAGCAGTGGCACTAATTCACGGCCATTGCTTGCAGCCTCCTTGGAGCATCTCTTCTACTACAACCCCATAGGCGGTCGGTGGCCCAACTGTTTGGGGAGGCTAAAGGGGGCGGGGTTAAGGGTGGGGCCAGGGGTGGAGCTTAAATCCATAATTGTCTGATAACACACAGAAAAATAAAATAAAAATAAAAGTCACAATTAATACCTTTTATTAAATTTAGATATTAGATATGTATCATATGTCAAAGAATAAAGTGGTTGCTCAAAGCGTATACTAACCACAATCGCGCAACTGCAAAACACTATGCACAACTTTGTGCAAAAACACACTCAGAATTACTACTACTACTACTACTACTACTATTTAGCATTTTTATAGCGCTACAAGGCGTACGCAGCGCTGCACAAACATAGAAGAAAGACAGTCCCTGCTCAAAGAGCTTACAATCTAATAGCTTTACCATAAATATTACACTGGGCAGAACCTAATACACCAATATACCACCCATACGGAAAATGCAGAACGTCAACAATATGAAACAAGGGATCATAATATCACAATTCTCATGTACAGCCACAAAACACCCTAATTCATGTTTAATGTGGGATAAAATGTCATAAATAAGTAAATAAGTAAATAAGTATAAACTTTTAATGTTGAGCACCTGATTCTCAAAGTGGACATATTCCAAACACTATAATGAAATAAAATGATCTTTTCTACCTTTGTTGTCTGGTGACTTTGTTTTTCTGATCATGCTGGCCCAGTATCCGATTCTGCTGCTATCTGTCCTCTTAACTCCGTTTCCAGGGCTTCCTTTCCATTTATTTCTTTACTTTCCGCCTTTCTTCTTCATTTCTTGTCCTACATCCGTAAGTAAAAGCTGGATCCTCTGCAGACTTGACTGTCCAGTGGATCCAGCTTCTGCCTATTTTCTCCATCCATGTGCAATTTTGCTCCTCTTTTTCTTTTCCCTCATCTCATCTCCTTCTTCTCTCTTCCCTCCCCTCCCCTCTATTCCAGCAATTTCTCCTCTCTCCCTGGGCCCAGTCCTCCCATCCATGTCCATCCATGCTCCTCTCTCTCCTGCCCCTCCATTCATCCATATCCAGCAATTCCCCTCTCTCCCTGAGCCCTGCGCTCCATCCATGTCCCTCTCTCCCCTGCCCCCTCCATTCATACATATCCAGCAATTCCCCTCTCTCCCTGAGCCCTGCCCTGCCCTGCCCTGCCATCCATGTTCCTCTCTCCCCTGCCCCCCTCCATTCACCCATATCCAGCAATTCCCCTCTCTCCCTGAGCCCTGCCATCCCATCCATGTCCCTCTCTCCCCTGCCCCAACTGCCCACCCTCTTCTCCCCCCAAGATCCCTTTCCTTTCTTTTTCTTTTAAATTTACCTCCAAAGTCTGGCAGCACAGCGTCAGTGAAAGCGCTCCCAGTGAAAGCGCTTCTCTTCACTCAGTGACCCGCCTTCTTCTGATGTCATGAGACACTGAGCGAAGGGAAGCGCTTTTACTGGGAGCGGTTTCACTGACACTGTCACTGCGCTGCCGGACAGTGGAGGTAAATTTAAAAGAAAAAAAAGGAAAGGGATCTTGGGGGACAGAAGAGGGCGGGCAGTTGGGACGAGCGGCGAGTCCCGGGCGGGCGGAACTGGGTCGTGTAGGCGTCGTCACGTGAAACTACAGATGACGTCATCAGGATCCGATCCTGCGGCTGGGGAGGCTTAGCCCTCCCAAGCCTCTGATACCGGGCGCCTATGTACAACCCACTCCGCGTAAACAGGAAGTTGCATCAGAAGGGGGTGGGTCGCAGCAGAAGAGAGTCTCTAAGCAGGCTGCATGCAACAGCAATGAATTACTACTGCTGCCAGGGAACCTCCTTGAAGATGCAGTTTGCGGTTTAAGGTAGACCCGGAAGGAGAGGAGAGAAAGAGAGAGAGAGGGAGGGAGGGAGAGAACTTGACCCAGGAGAGAGGTTTGGAGAAAAAGAGAGGGGGGAAGAGTTTGACTGGGGGGGGGGGGGGGGAGAGTGTTGGAGAAAAAGACAGTGTGTCATTTCTGTTTACCAGCTGTGGTTTTGCCTCCATTTTTACCTTGGGGAAAGAAGAGAGGGAAAGGAGGAACAGAGGAAACAGGAATACAAAGGGAAAAATCAAAGTGCTATTAACAGGAAGGAAAGAGAAATTAGAAATCAACAGGAAAGATAGAATGACGGTGATAGGCTTTGAATAACGCATTTGAAAAAAAAATGATTTGAGGGAATATGAAAATGATGCAGGATGTAGGGACATGTGCCAGACTTCAAGTAATTGAAATGCAGCCAAAACGATTTCTTAATCCCTGCTGTCTGTAACACAGTATCATGGGGATCATTAATCCCATGGTTCTTGTAATGCTGTATAATGGGGGTCATTTTACTAGTTAGGGAGGGGGAGGTTTAGGTGGAGGGGGAAGGGAAGAAAGAGAAAAATCCTGGAACCTTAAGAAGGTGGGGGAAGGGAAGGGAGCGAAGAAAAAGAAAAATGCTGGACCTGTGGGAGGGGTAAGGAAGAAAGAGACAAATACTGGACCTGGGGAGTAGAGAGGAGTTAGGGAAGAAAGAGAGAAAATCCATGGACTGGAGTGGGGAGCCATGGACCAGAGGGGCAGAGGGGGGAGAAGTGATAGACCTGAGGGGAAGGAGGGAAGAAATGATGGATCCAAGGGGTGGAGGGGAAGAAAGAGAAAGTGATGGACCTGAAAGTGGAACGGAGGGAGAAAGATGTTGGGACACAGGAGCAGGGCAGAAGAGGGAGGAAGAGATATTAGACCACAGGGGCAGAGAAGAGATATTGGACCACCAGGGCAGGGAGAGAGGGAGAAAGAGATATTAGACTACAGAGGCAGGGAGAGAGGTAGGGAAGGAGGGAGCAGTATTGGATCACAGGTGCAGGGAGGGAGGGAGCAATATTGGGCCACAGGGGCAGGGAAGGAGAGATATTGGACCAAAGTGGCAGAGAGTGAGGGAAAAGAAAGGAAGAGATATTGGACCACAGGGGCAGGGAAACAGGGAGGGAAGAGAGAGGAAGCGATGCTGGCCAACAAATGGGGGTGGGGTGGAGGGACGAGAGAAACTGGGAATGGGGAAACTATAAGGGAGAGGTCATGGGGGATTGTCAAGGGTAAAAATGCAGTAATGGGGAGTAGAGGAAAGATAGAAGGGATTAGGAGGCAGGGGAAGGAATGAGTCAAGAGCTAGGGGGTGAGAGAAGGAGATGGAACGTTGATAGGTAATTTTAAAATATAAAAAGAAATAGATGGAGGGAGGGAGGAAGATATATTGGACCACAGGGGCAGGGAGGACAGGAAGAAAGGAGAGATATTGAGCTACATGGGCAGGGATGGAGGGAAGAGAGAGGGAGTGAGGGGAGAGTGATGAAATGTCCCAGTGATGAAGTGTCGCAGGAATGAAATGTCACCAAGTGATGAAATGTCTCAGTGATGGACTGTCCCAGTGAGGAAGTGTCCCTGTGATGAAGTGTCTCAGTGATAAAAATGTCACCAGGTGATGAAATGTCACCAAGTTGGTGGGGACCGGAGTTGGGGGGGAGGGGAAAAAGAAGAAATCCTTTCAGAGCTCAAGCAAATTGTGCAAAAAGCAAACACATTCCAGACTTACTGCCACATTAATAAAACTAGAAATGCAGTATATCAGAGATGCATATTTCCCAAAGTTGACATATTACAATTAATAAATTCAGAAAAAATACTTTTTTAAGCTTTGTTGTTTAGTCATTGCTTTTGTCCCAGTGTTGCTCTTCTGCTTTTCTCTGTTTTTTTTAAAACTCTTTCCAGGGTCTCCTGTCTTTTTTTTAATTTCTTATCTCTCTATCCAGCTTATAATCGAAAGACAAAAACGCCTATATTGTGACCTAAATCGGGAGATAGGCGTTTATCTCCCAAAAACGAATAACACGGTATAATCGAAAGCCGAACTTGGACGTTTTCAACTGCACTCCATCACGGAAGCGTACAAAGTTGATGGGGGCGTGTCGAAGGCATGGTGAAGGTGGAACTGGGGCGTGGTTATCGGCCGATCAGAGATGGGTGCCTTTCGCCGATAATGGAAAAAAAATATGCGTTTTTAGCGAGAATTTAGGGCACTTTTCCTGGACCCTGTTTGTCCATGAATAAGGCCCCAAAAAGTGCCCTAAATGACCAGATAACCACTGGAGGGAATCGGGGATGACCTCCCCTGACTCCCCCAGTGGTCACAAACCCCCTCCCACCACAAAATATGCCGTTTCACAACTGTTTATTTTCACCCTCAAATGTCATACCCACCTCCCTGGCAGCAGTATGCAGGTCACTGGAGCAGTTATTAGGGGGTGCAGTGGACTTCAGGCAGGTGGACCCAGGCCCATCCCTCCCCTACCTGTTACAATTGTGCTGCTTAATGCTTATTAGTTGTCCAACCCCCCAAACCCACTGCACCCACATGTAGGTGCCCCCCTTCACCCCTTAGGGCTATAGTAATGGTGTAGACTTGTGGGCAGTGGGTTTTGAGGGGGATTTGGGGGGCTCAACACACAAGGGAAGGATGCTATGCACCTGGGAGCTGTTTTACCTTTTTTTTTGTTTTTGTAAAAGTGCCCCCTAGGGTGCCCGGTTGATGTCCTGGCATGTGAGGGGGGACAGTGCACTACGAATCCTGGCCCCTCCCATGAACAAATGCCTTGGATTTATTCGTTTTTGAGCTGGGCGCTTTCATTTTCCATTATCGCTGAAAAACAAAAACGCCCAACTCACAAATTGTCGAATAAAACATGGACGTCTATTTTTTTCGAAAATACGGTTTGGTCCGCCCCTTCACGGACCCGTTCTCGGAGATAAACGCCCATGGAGATAGACGTTTTCGTTCAATTATGCCCCTCCACATCTACTAACCTTCTTTCCTCTGCATCCCTATCTGTCCTGTACAATGTCTCCCCTCTGTGTCCTGTGTTCTCTTCCCATGTTTGACATCTGCCCTCTTAGTGTTCCTATTAGCCGTTAAGCCCGTTAAAACGGGCGAGATTTCCAGCTACCATCCTCACCGCCGCTCCCTCCCCCCTCCGTGCCGGGCCCCTTGCACTGACCTGACAGCGCCTCTCACCTCCGTGTGAAAGCGCTGCAGGCAGCAGATCGCTCTGCTGCTGCCTGCAGCGCTTCCACACGGAGGTGAGAGGCGCTGTCAGGTCAGTGCAGGGGGCCCGGCACAGAGGAGGGCGGGAGTGGCAGCGAGGATGGGGAGGGAGGGTGGAGGTTGGTGCACGCGATGTTCATTTCCAGGCGGCAGCGTCCGACAGTGACTCCGACTCCATTTCCCTCTCTGTTCCGCCCTCTGACGTCATCACGTCCTGACGCGAGGGCGGGACAGAGAGGGAAGGCTCTACTGCGCATTTGCAGGTGAGTCGGTCACTTGCCGTTTATATGTTTGATATTCCCCCCATATTTAGCATCTTTCCTCCATGCCCCTGTCCCTATGCTCCCTCCACACCATGCATCTCTTCTCTGTGTCCCTGTCTCTCCCTATGTCCAGCTTCTCTCCTCGCTCTTTTCCCTTTTCCTGCGCTCTGCACCCTGAGCAGCCCCCACCCTTCATGATCCAGGACCTCTCTCCCCCTCCCTCTGTTGTTCCAGCATTTCTCTCTCCTTCCAGTCTCTTGCTTTGTCTCTTCTCTTTGCTCCCCCCGCCCCAGACCAGCATCTGCCCTCTCTCTTCCTCCTAGGTTCGTCATCTCTCCCCCTTTCCCATGCAGGTCTGACATCTCTCCACCCCCCTCTCCCTGCCTGGGTTCGGCATCTTTCCATCCCTGACCCCCTCTGCACCTGGTCCAGCATCTCTCTAGCACTCCCCCCCCCCCCCCCCCCACACACACACAAACTGGCTGTCTCTGACCAGCGGAGCCTTTCCTCTGCCATGTCCCACTCACAGGAAGTTGCATCAGAAAATGGAAAGGCTCACCCTTAAAGGGGAGCCGATTACAACCAGGCTGAAGGCCTTTTGTTACGAGAGGAGGAGGATGAGACTGCTTCTCTGAAAGATAAGATGACTCTCTTCTTGGAAAGGGAAAAGAAACCCAAGATATTCCGGTCTATTGCCAATTGGACATCGGCATTTCATATATTTATGACAGTGGTTATTGAAAAGGAGCCGGACATGAGTCCTTATTTAATAAGGTACATGGATTCCATTATTCGGGCTCACAAGAGATATGGGGGATGGGCTTGGCTAAACTATGATATTAAGTTTCGGAAAAGCATGGCCGATAATCCTGATATCTCTTGGAAGCATCGAGTGGTGGATCTATGGCTGGATGAGATGTCCGTACAGAGACCTTTCACACAGGATAAGGGGTTTAATTACATGGAAGGTATGGGGTGGCGGGGCAGCCAGCCCTTTCAGTCTGGGCCGGCATCTCAAAGGCAATTTGGGGCGCCGGCAGGAAAGCGAATTTGTAGACAATTCAACAATGGACATTGCGCGTGGCATCCCTGTAAATTCAGGCATGTCTGTGCAGTGTGTGGGGGGGGGGGGACATTCAGCAGGGCAATGTCGGCAACAAAGAGACAGGAAGCAGCAGCCAGGGTACCCGAGTCTGCCGTCGGGATACACTGGTCAGTAGTTGGGGTCAGCTGGCGCCTTCGCCAATTAAGTTGGAGCGTATGCAAGTATGGCTGGCACGTTACTATGATAGGGCAAGTGCGGAGGCCATCACATCCGATTTTACTTTGGGTTATGTTATTCCTTATCAGGGCCCTTTATTGCATTCTACACATTACCCCAGAAATGCTGTCTCAATACATGCTCATCATCAGATTGCAGCAGAGAAAATTCAGAAGGAGTTGCTTAAGGGTAGAATAGCAGGGCCGTTTCGTGAGCCACCTTTTGAAGCCATGATAGTTTCGCCAATTGGGATTGTTCCAAAAAAGGAGCCCGGGAAGTTTCGATTAATACATAATCTTTCTTATCCCGTGGGGCAGTCGGTTAATGATTTTATCGATCCTATAACTTGTTCGGTGCACTATGCTTCTGTGGATAAGGCGATAGAAGTAATCAGGGGTCATGGGAGTCAGGCTTCTTTAGCTAAGGCTGACGTGGAGTCGGCTTTTCGCTTGTTACCGGTGCATCCAGATTCTTTTCCGCTGCTGGGGTTCCGTTTCAATGACCACTTTTACATTGATAAATGTGTCCCGATGGGCTGCTCTATTTCCTGTGCCTTTTTTGAGCAATTTAGTTCCTTTGTACATTGGGTGGTTGAGCAGGTCGCTTCAGCAGGGGCGGTAGTCCATTATTTGGATGATTTCTTGTTAGTGGGTAAGGATGCGGGAGACTGCGCGGTTTTGTTGAGCACTTTCAAGCGAGTGGCGGCTCATTTTGGGATACCTTTGGCTGAGGATAAGACTGTTGGACCAGTGAATGTTATAACGTTCCTAGGTATAGAGTTGGATGTGCCGGCCCAGTGTTCTCGTCTGCCAGCGGATAAAATTAGACGCTTGCTTGAGGCAGTGCGGGCGATGCAACAAGTTAAAAAAGCTACTCTTAAACAGTTTCAGGAGCTCTTAGGTTTGTTATGTTTTGCTACCAGGGTAATGCCAATGGGCCGCATTTTTGCCAGAAAGCTGGCTTTGGCGACAAGAGGGGTACTGAAAGCTCACTATCATATTCGAGTGACACAAAGTATTAGGCAGGATCTAGAGGTCTGGGGTGTATTCTTAGAGCAGTTTAATGGTAGAACTTTTTGGCATGACCTTCCGCAGCCCGCAGATGCATTGGAACTGTTTACAGATGCGGCAGGGGGTGAAGGTTTTGGTATATATTTTCAAGGAGCGTGGTGTGCAGAAAAGTGGCCGGAGTCATGGATTCAGGCAGGGATGGTACGGGATATAACCTTTTTGGAGTTATTTCCCATATTGGCAGCTTTACATATTTGGGGGTCGGGTTTGGCAAATAAAGCTATTGTTTTTAATTCAGATAATATGGCAGTAGTAGAGAGTTTGGACAGATTATCTGCCAATACAGTGCCAGTTATTAATTTGATAAGAGCGATAGTTTTGCAGTGTCTGCGTTGGAATATATCCTTAAAGGCGAAGCATATTCCTGGGAAGCAGAATATTATAGCGGATGCTCTTTCTCGCTTTAAGTTTGCAGATTTCAGATCCAAGGCTCCCATGGCAGACAACAGGCCGACAACAGTGCCAGACATCGTTTGGACTTATGGCCCCGGGAAGTGTGGGAGTTAGCTCTTCAGGCATTGTCGCCGGCAACAAGGAAGAAGTATATCTCAGCTTTTCTGTTTTATATGCAGCACATGATGGAGTCTGGTAATGGAGGGTTGTTTACCACTGATGCATTAGTGGGCTTTATATCAGCGGCTCGAAGGGAGGGTCGCAGTAGGGCACAGATGGCTATTACAATTGCTAGTATTAATTTTTTCTCCAAATTGTTTGGCTGGGAGAATCCCACCAAGGCCTTTGTAGTGTCAAGGATGATGAAAGGGTGGCACAGGGTAGTAGGTTCCTCAGTGGATAAGCGTCAGCCTATTTTACATGGTGATTTGTGTGCCTTGTTTGCAGTTATGGATGAGGTGTGTGATTCGCCATTTGAGGTACGGCTATTCCGCTGTGCCTTCGCATTGGCTTTTCATGGGGCCCTTAGGGTGAGTGAGTTGGTGGCCCAGTCTAAGTCTGTGGGGGCTGACAAGGGTTTGTTAATGCGGGATGTGACTATTACACAGACGGGGATTGATTTACTCATACGGAGCTCAAAAACTGACCAGTTGGCTAGAGGTACACACATGTGGATTAGACCACACTTACCGGAAACTACATGTCCTTTATATAATCTGCAACAGTACCTGCAGATTAGACCAATGGGGGGTGTCTGGCTGCTGCTTCATGCTAATGCGTCCCCATTGACTCGATTTCAATTCATCAAAGTATTGCAGTTGTGTGTTACTCGGGTGGGCTTGGAATCTGCAACATTTAGTTCGCACTCATTCAGGATTGGGGCGGCGACTTCGGCTGCTCTGCATGGAGTTCCTATTCGAACAAATTAAACGGTTAGGCCGGTGGGGATCGAATGCGTACAAAAGATACATTCGGCCTCCACGTTAGTAGCCCTGTTAGGGTTAGCCCTGTTAGGGTGGGTGGTCTTTTGCAGTGGGGTTTACTTTGGTTGGCTTTCCTGTTGTTGCCATAATTGATAATATGTTAATTGCATGTGACTTGCCATAATTGATAATATGTTAATTGCATGTGACTTGCAGGTGACGTGGTGGAACAGTACCAGATATGGATCTGTGGTCACTCTTATGTGCATTGGGCACATAGGAGGGCAGCTGTACGACCTGATGGGGTGAATTTGGGCTTTCCGAGGGGGAAGGTGGCTGTACGATGGTTGGGTAAGAGAGGGATGCTGTGGGCTCAATTGTTGCCAACCATAGAGTGGGAGTTGATGACTTCCAGGGCGCCACAGTTTCTCATCCTGCATTTAGGGGGCAATGATTTAGCGGGGATGAACAGTGTGTTATTAGTGAAAACAATACAGAATGATTTATTAAAACTGGCATGTTTGCTGCCCCGGACCAGACTCGTCTGGTCGGATATTATTCCACGACGAGTTTGGAGGGGCGAGAGGTCGCATACAGCGATCGATGGCACACGCAAAAAAATTAATAGGTGGATGGGTAAATTTATGGGGTCAGTTAAAGGGCAAGTGATTGTGCATGAGTTCCTTAAAGAATCTTGTGCGGGTTTGTATAGATCGGATGGGGTCCACCTGTCTGATGTGGGCCTTGATATATTCAACTTTGATTTACAGAATTTTATTGAAGCTATTACGCTGGTGGTAGGTCGCAGCCAGGGTTTGGGGGGAGCCCGCGGTGAACGAGGAGTCGTTGCAGTGAGCTGTGGCATAAGCTATGGAACTTAGGTAACATTAGCGACGAGTACACAGCACCTCAGCGGATAATATGGCAAAGTGAGTTACTATGTATTTGTTAATGACCTGTTGAAAGTTACAATACTGAGCAAAATGTTATGCCTGCATGTGGGCAGGATTACAGAACAAGATGGACACGGCTAGTCTCCTGGCTTGGACGGCCAGGGGGCCAATAGCTTTGGTTAAAGTGGTAAATGCATCCTTGTACGGGATGCATTTGATTGGACAGCGTGCTATAGCAGACAGCACTGAGGAGGAACAGGGTGCTTGGACGGCACAGCCTGTAGTAATATAAGCAAGAAGGGCTGTGTACTCGGAGGGAGATGTTTATCAATGATGTTTACCAATGATTGTTTATGTGAAGGTTTACAGTAAATAAAATTTTGCGGACCTGGCTGCGGCCTAAATAAATCCACATTTGTTAAAGAAATTGGCTTCTGGTGTGGTGTTTGGATAGAAGGGGGTGACTGAGTGAATGCCGAATGCCCGTGTTGATGGGACATGGCAGAGAAAAGGCTCTGCTGACCACAGATGTCCAAGGATGGGATGGAGAGATGCTGGACCCACATAAGGGCAGAGGAAGGGATGGATGCCGGACGTGTAGGAGGCAAGGTGCAATTACAGGTGGCCCTGGGAGTTTTGCCAGCTTGCTCAATGATAGCCATGCCTCTGGGTTTTACCCACCCCTCTGCCAGAATGCTGAAGCAATGAGTGAATCTAAGAGCTTGTGCTTCAGATCAAAAGAAGGAATGTAGAGAGAAAAGCACCACCCGGAACAGGTATTTTTGGGACAAATTCCCATGTTGAGAGAGTCCATAAGGAAAAGAATCCCTTAAAGGAGAAACTGTGAAGTTTTGTACAGAAGAGAATAGGTTTTACTAACAACTGGGAAACCCTTGCTTTCCAAAGAGACTGTTAAAATATTGCTGATTTGCCAAGTAACCAGGAAACCCCCTACCTTCTGAAAGGGATCACAGACACAAAGACTATCTGAAATATGTGCTCTGGTCTTGAAACCCTGTCATGAAAGCCAGATTTGTGGAGTGCTTGTTGTTGTTGTCACATTGTGACTAGTGTTAGCTGTGGAGTCTTGTAGCTCTTACAAAGTTGCTACTTGTCTTTTGGTTGCCTCCCTGATTAATCTCCTTACTCCTCTAGCAAGGACAGACAGTCTGATCTTGGCAGGGTCCTTGTCAGTGGCATAGCCACAGGTGGGCCGGGGCCCACTCACTTAGGGCTCAGGCCCATCCAACAGTAGCACATGGTAATGAAAATGCTGCTCTCCACAAGACTGGCACCTTCGCATGCTCAGTTTTCAGTGCATGCCAGCTGCAGACTACCAAGGTGGAGACTGGAGAGAAGCATTTTCCCACCAGCTGAGATATTTTTTTGATGTGGGGGTGGGGGAGAGAACGTTTGGTGCCCACCCACTTCTTGCCTAGGCCCACCCAAAATCTGCTGTCTGGCTACGCCCCTGCTCTGGTGTTTATCCAGTGCTGCACAGCCCCAGAACAGAAAGACTGTTTCAAATCAGTACATGTTGTGTGTACTATGCAGAGGTTGCTGCAATTTTGTAGATGTTTAAAGATGTATTTAGTCTCTGTTAGTGACTGGCTATGATTGCTGGGTGTGGATGGGCTTTGTGGGTTGTTCTTTTCTGATGTCCCTTGCAGTTTTCTTCTGTGTTGTTAATTGTGTATATGTTATTGTAATCCACCCTGGACTTATTGTAAGGGTAAGTTCATAATGAAACAAACAAACAAATAAATAAATAAATAAATAAATAATAAATACTTGTTCTGTGAGGCCCTGGGGTGTGACACTGTTTGTGGTGGTATCCTAATGTTCTGCAGGTATGGCCAATATTCAGTGCTGTACCCACATACCTAACCGGGGCAAGTTAGGACTGCTTTTCCCATGGTCCATCTTGTCCAGTTAGATATGTGGGCATTGGCAATATCTCTAGTGACTGCATAACTCCCAGCTCTGTCCAAACTCCACCCCTGGACCACCTGGACAGCGCCATGGCAGTCAGGGAGTAATTAAACTCTGGAATTCGTTGTCAGTAAATATGGTAAAAGCAGTTAGCTTAACAGGGTTTAAAAAAGATTTGGCTCATTTCCTAAAAGAAAAGTCCCCAAGCCATTACTATGAATTTGGGTAAATCCACTGCATATTCTAGGATAAGCAGCATAAAATCTGTTTTACTGTTTTGGGATCTTGCCAGGTACTTGCATCGGTCCAGCGGTGAAACTATTTTCAAACTTGATATAAAGTTTGAAAATAGTTTTACCATTGGACTGATGAGGAGGTGGATGTGTAAATCTTACTGATTGAAAAGCTTAAGTTCAGTAAGTAGCACTGCTGAGGTCTATGGAAAACTGCATAGGTAGCTTATATATGTATTTCATAAGGATCTCCTGCAAGTCTTTTTGCCAGTATTAGTGGGTGTGTCTAAAGTTAGGCAGAATTCGCTGGCTGTAAGTGCTGTTCTATAACTGTGCCTAACTTTAAGTGTGGAATATAGAATACTGCTTTTGTAAGCACCATATACAGAATCGAGCCCTATTTGCTAAGAAGCTCATAGGAATAAAATGGGCTTCTTAGCATTTACTGTCAGATTCTATATATTGTGCCTAGCGTTCCGTGCCTAAATCTAAGCATATTCCATAACAATGTGCGTAACTTAATTGGCTTAACGAGCCAATCAGCGTTGTTAACAGCACTTAACAAGCAATAATGAGCATTAATTGGCAATAATTAGAATTTACATGTATAACTTGCTAAATGTATGCTGTAATGAACTGCGCCTAAATTTTAAAAAGCGCAGTTCAAAAGGTACCAGGCTATGGGCAGGAAAATGGGTATTTCATGGGTGTTCCCAAATTTATCTGCGATGTAATAGAATATGGCCTAGTCCACGTACATCTATGCGCACGGATTTTGGCCGCATTTTCATTGGTGTAAATGGATGCATGTAGTTTTAGGCACTGGAATATCAATTAAACATATTCTATATACCGTGCCTAAATCTTATAGAATACGCTTAGGCAAAAATGATTTTTACGTGGATTTTCCAGGTGCCATATATAGAATCTCCCCTTAGTGCACACTGGGGCCCTTTTACTAAGGTAGACCCAAAAATGGACTGCGCTGGTGTAGGCGCATGTTTTGGATGCATGCTGGTCCATTTCCTGAGCGCGCCTTGAAAAAAGGGGATTTTTTAATGTGCTGGGAAATGGACGTGCGGCAAAATGAAAACCAGCGCATGTCCATTTTCAGCCTGAGACCTTAACACCACCCATTGACTTAGCAGTAAGGTCTCACATGCTAACTGGGTGGTAAGCGTGAAGCACGCGCCAACTGCTGATTACCGCTGGGTAAAGGCTCCATGGTAGAAAATAGAAAATATGTTGGAATTACCACCCAGGGCACAAGGTAGCCGGGCGGTAATGCCAATTTGACGCACATTGAACATGCATAAGCGCCTACACGCCTTAGTAAAAGGGCCCCGCTGTTTGTTAGTGCATCTTTGTAAAAGGAGCCCTGAATTATTTATTCCGTGGAGTTATCTGTCTCTCAGGGTTTAGATAATCATGCTTTGAGTGTAAATTGTAACTAAAATACAGAATATTCTAAGCTTTTTCAGAGCACTGTAGCTGTACTGGGCTCTCCGGTTTAAAAAAAAACCCCAAACTTAATATATTTCAAGCTCTAAGGAGATTTAAATCACATTTTGCAAACACCTGGACAATTCAGTGTTCTGAGCTGAAAAGAAACTGGATGGGGAAGGTATTATTTGCCTTTTCAGACACAAGAAAGGATGATGTAGCAGTGCTTTTCAGCAAGTCAGGAGTCTTTGAAACAGAAAATTATAAGGGATCCACAATGGAATCCTATAATTTTACATGGCTTTTTTTTCTTGCAGGGGGAAGGAAAGAAATTTTATTATGCAGTGTACATGCGCCAAATAATTATGAATAAATCTTTTTGCAGGTTGGTGAGGCTATTGATAGTTTTTTTTGTGTGAATACCTTTCAGTTAATAGTGTTGATTTCAACTGTGAGTATGATCAGAAACATGAAAAATCTAGTAAGTCTTATGTGGATAACCTAGGCAGGATCAACCTTTGGAGGACTAGCTTCAGCCGCTTCAGAGTCCTGGAAAACTTGTTCCAGCCCTGGAACAAGATTATTAAGGCGGGGGATGGGGCACTTGCCTCTAGGCCCAAGGGATTACTATGTTGTCATTCAAACTTTGCCCAGAAAAATCTGTTGCTCTAAAACAAAAAAAAAAATGTACTGGAAAACCTAAATACTTATCTCTCAATAAAGATCCCACTGAGAGTTTAAAGAGATTAAGGGATTGACAGATATAGGAGTAGATGCCTGGATTTTAACTGTAAGAAAAAAGGAGTTTCTAAATGTGAAACATCTATTGCCGTGATAATTTATTTCTTCCCCCCAAAGTTTATAAATCTCTCACTTCTCCTGGCTCTGTCCTTGAACTGTTATTGATTTTGTTGATCTGTTCTGGAGGCCCTTCATCACCACTGATGCCACTGTATGTCAGAGACTTGACACCTACAATCAATATATTGATTAGCTAGAATGCAGATCTTAATGAGCTTACATTGGTTACTCTAGACTTAGACACCAGAAGAAAGCTATGTCATTAATAACACAGCACTTGTAAATTTGAGGATACCCACAAAGGACTATGGGGCCCTTTTATAAAGACACGTAAAGGCCTAATGCGCGTGCAGCGCATGTCAAATTGGCATTACTGCCCAGCTAGCACGTGCGCCTGGCGGTAATTCCGAGTTTGGCATGCACGGAAAACACGTGGTAGAAAATAATTTTCTATTTTCTATCGTGGGGGCACTCCTGGCGGTAATCAGCAGTTGGCGTGTGCTGGATGGTTACCATGTAGGTAACACTTGAGCCCTTACTGCTAAGTCAATGGGTGGTGTTAAGGGCTCAGGCTGTAAATAGACACGTGCTGGCTTCATTTTATATCACATCCATTTCCCAGCCTGACCCCCCCCTTTTGTTTCCAGATGCGCTAGAGAAATGGTCCAGTGTGCATCCAATTCACGTGCCCACACTATCGCAGGCCACTTTTTGGCACACCTTTGTAAATGAGCCCCTACATTCTGTAAATGGCACCTAAATGTGGGCACCAAAAGAAATGAGCACTAAATGCTATTCTATAAATGGTACCCCAAGTTGGGTTTGTTTATGAAGGATTAAAGCACTAGCTGCAATATCATCTCTGTAATGTCTACCCTAGTATAGTGCTCTTACTATGCTTTATGACAAGAGCAGGAATGGAATACAGGATTTGGTGCAAGAGGTCATGGTGCTTGGACCACTTGGCAACAGTGATCATAACATGATCAAATGTAATGTAATAATTGCAGGGAGTAAATTCAGGAAAACTACTATGTTAGCATTTAACATTCAAAAAGGAAACTATGATAAAATGAGGAAAATGATCCCCCCCCCCCCCCCCCGCAACAACAACAAAAAAAAGCTAATAAGAGCAGCTGAAAAGGTTAAAACTTTACTTCAGGCATGGACTTTGTTCAAAAACACTATCCTGGAAGCCCAGACCAGATATATTCCATATATTAAAAAAGTCAGAAGGGATAATTATCCCCGGATTCCAAGATGGCGTCCGTGAGAGGAGGTGTGCTGTGAGCGCTCTTACCCCTCCACTGATCTTGCTTTCCAACCCCCGAATTTATGGGGAAAAGAAAGGGGAAGACAGGGGCTAAAGCCCCCTCCAGCCCAGGTCTTGTTCCAGCTATGCAACAGACCACGATGGAGGCGTTTTGCGCCCCAACACAGAGATCAATTTTGCCAACCTTGGTTGGGTCTCCGGGTTTTTCTGGAGACCTTAGCTCTGAGACGGTGTCTTTGAGCCTGCCTCAACAGACGGCGCCGCCGAGACCTGTCGGAGGGATTGTCCCGCAAGGAGAGTTACTGCTGACTTCGGCCGCATCTACAGGGGGCCCAGCGGGATCGTCCACGCTGGATAACTTACCAACTGGATGAAGTCTGAATGGAATATTTCTTCAGGCATCCCCTATACTGGCAACTCCCGCGATGATCTCTGGTGGATTTGAGAGACCAGCCGTTGTTACATTGGAAACTCTGTTGGAAGCAATTCAGGCTTTGTCCTCGACTGTGCAACAATCCACGAACTCACTTAAAGCTGAAGTAGCTGAAATAAAACTTCAACATCAGACAGTAGACGAGAGGGTGAAGACACTAGAAGAAAAATGTGAGTTAAACAATTTTGAGATTAAAAAGTTACAAGTATGTTCTGGAACTTTGATTGTAGATACGGATAAAGTTCAGAAGAAGACTGAATATCTAGAGACTCAGTTAAGGCGGAACAATTTGAGATTCCTGAACTTTCCAAAGTCGCCAATGATACCTGCTATAGAAATGCTGAAAAAATACTTTTTGGAAGTTTTGGGAATTCCAACTGATTTATTTCCCCCAATAATCAAGGCATATTATATTACTGGCTTGAAACTACCTACTGCACCAAATGTATCTCAAAACCTTACTGATTTATTGGAAACCTCTTTGGAGGTTATTTCTGAACGTACTACTTTATTAATAACCTTCGCCTTCGAGTCTGATAGAAATAACGCTTTGAGGCTCTACTTCAGAAATATGGCTCAACAATTTTATGGGTCAAGGATATAGGTCTACCTGGATTTAAGTAGATCCACACAGAGACAGAGAAAAGAATTCCTCACGCTGAGATCGTGAACTTTAGCGCTGGGAGGAACTTTTACCTTAAAATTTTCCTGTAGATGTCTTATTTCCTTGAATTCGGTTAACTATGTATTTTTCGATCCAGTTAAATTGGTACAATTTATTTCCCGTAAGGAAAGTGATACAGTTGAGTGGCCTTTGGCTGCTCCAATGGATAGCTGAAACCGCTGGCTGGCAAATGTGCTCTAGCCTCTCGTAATATTTCTTTTTGCTAAATATTGAGTTAATTCTCTTTAAACAATTTCCTTATATCTTGGAATTAAATATGTGGATGAATTTAAAGGCTATTTTCCTGTTATTTACTTTGGAATAATTGTATTTCATTTTCTGGCATTTATTTTATGTAAATGTACAATTGAAATTTAATAAAGATAAATAATAAAATTATAAATAAAAGTCAGAAGGAAGGCAAAACAATAGCCTGCATGCTTAAAAAGTAAGGTGGATGAGGCTATTAGAGCTAAAAGAACATCCTTCAGAAAGTGGAAGAAGGATCCAAATAAAGAAACAGAGTAAGTAATGGCAAGTTAAATGCAAAGGACTGAAAAAGAAGGCAAAGAAAGTCTCTGAAAAGAAGTTTATCTCAGTGAAAAAAAAAAATTAACAACATTTTAAGTACATTTAAAGAAAGAAAGAAGCCAGTAAGAGAAACAGTTTTTGCAAAGGCAGAAAAGGGGTGGTCAACACTGCAGTACATCCAAATAGCAAGGGGGTATGTTGTGGGCATGTTTTGGGTGGGACTAGAGAAAGCCCAAAATCAGGATGTCCAACAGCGATTATCAAATGGGAAGAAATATCCAAGCCTAAAAAGAAGAACATCTTAAGTTAGACCTATTTCAGTCATGTCCAGGGTACAAAAGGGTGCTCTGATTGAGCAGGTGACCACTGAAGGGATTAAGGTATGATACCTGCTTAATCCCCCAGTGGTTGCTGTCCCCCTCCCTCTCCCCTGAAAATGAAACTGGAAAGGGGATACCAGGCTCTATGACAGGTTCAGGTATTATGGGTATTCTTAGCAAAGCAGGAAGCAGGTTTGAGGAATAGCCTAGTGCAGTGGACCTTAAACCAAGGGACTCAAGTTCAAATCTCACTTTAACGCTTTTTTTTTCTTTTTTTTTTATTATGAGCCCTCTAGAAACAGAAAAATACCTTCTGTTCCTAAATATATAAGCCTCCTGCTAACCTGAAGGCTGTTAGTGGTGCAGTAGGTATTTTTCTGTTTCAGAAGGGCTCACATTTATAACATAAAATAGTTGAAGTAGGATTTGAACCTGGGTCCTTTGCTTTACTGTCCACTGCACTAACTGCTAGGCTGTCCCTCTGGTCTATAGGGAGGTCTGTGTGGTCATTCTTCTAAGAATGCTGACAAACAGATGCCCTGGTCCCTGCTTTTTTGCCATTCAGATGTTGGACGTCCAGTTTGTAAAATCACTATTCATGCTGGATGTTCTTAGCACACGGACATCCATCTCACATATTTTTGAACAGGAAATCCTGACAAATAAATTATAGGTTTGCTACTTCAAATTCAGTTCCAGTCACAGAACATAAGCTAGAAACCAGTTACAGGAAACTCCATGTTGTGATCATTATTTCTTCTCAGTTGAGAACTTTTGATTAAAGAATCATGCTGTCAAGTATTATTTTAAATTGAGAACGATAGGTTTTCTGAAGTCACTGTTCTCTCAACACGCCTTGCGAACATTAATCATTAATCATTAAGCAATCTTGACTACTGTAATTCCATGCTTTCCAGTTTTCAACAGATAGAGATATCTGTTGTCTTCAAATAATTTAAAATACAGAAGTAAAACTTACCAACAGGGCTAAAAAAAAAGGGAAAATGTATCCCTGCTATTGAAAAACAAACCCTGGCTACCTATTCCACATAGGATTATTTTCATAATACTCATTCCAGTTTATAAATCATTATTCAGGTCTTTCATCTTTTTTCTACTGTTTGTTGATACTTCATTCCACCCCTAGAGCGCTTAGATTTGACACAGCAAAATTTGCTTATGGTACCCTTTTTTAGACAAATTCATTTGGATACTGTTCAGCACTCTATTTTCAGCATTCCAGGTCCCTTACTTTGGAACCAATCTCCTACTTTTTTTTATAATTGGAATCCTTATAACAAGGGTCTTAAAAACCTTTTTTTTCCAGGGGATTCTCGAGGATACTGAGTACTGGCACCTTTTCCATTGTCTTCTAATATTGTCCCATTCGGCTAGATTCTATAAATGGCATTCAAAAATAGGCACTGGGAAAGATCATCGCTAAGCACAATTCTATAAAGGGTAAGCTAGCCCATTATTTAGTAACAATGCGCACAACCATTCAGAATGCCCCTGACATGCCCCTGCCCACGGCCCCCTTTTGAGTTGTGCACTATGGGATTTCAGCACCCGGCAGTATAAAATAACGTGCGTGGAAATCCCAATTGGTGCCAATTAACATCAACCATTGGTTGCTTCCATTCAATTATTGCTTGTTAATGGCTCGCTGGCCAATTAAGATGCACGCGCATCTTGGCAGCATGCACAAATCAGGGTGCCATATATAAAATCCGGGGGATTGTCCCTAAGAATTAATGAAAGATCCCAGGCTTTGCACACCAATGCAGAGATTCTGTGACTGGTTGCGGGGCATAGCCAGATACCCAGTTTTGGGTGGGCCTGGGCCCAAGATGGGTGGGCAGAAGAACTTCACCCTGTCCCACAAGTGATTTAGTCTTCCCTCTCTTGCCTGCATACCATATGGTCTCTTAAACATCCCCCCTCCCCCGCATATCTTTTAAATAGCAGATTTTCACCGGCAACGAGCAGCAACTAATACACACTGCTCATTTTGACCCCACAGCCTTTCCTCTGATGTGTTTCCACATAGATGGGAATATATCAGAGGGAAGGCTGTGGGGTCATTGTGAACAGTATGTATCAGTTGCTGCTTGCTGCAGGTGAAGATCTACTATTTACATGGTATGCAGGAGGGACAGTTGTTGGGAGCTTTTGGCTGGTGGGGCTTGGGGATCCCTGCCAGCCACATCATAAGTATGCTGCTACTGGGTGGGCCTAAACCCAAAGTGGGTGGGCCTGGGCCCACCAGGGCCCACCCTTGGCTGCGCCACTGGGTTGCAGGGGGTCTGGCTGTTGTGGAGTGGGTCTCTCAGTGATTACCCCACCCCTGAAGGATGACTTGACATTTAAGTATTGGCACCTTTTTTACTAGGAAAAACAGGCTGGTCTTAAGACACATCTGTTTACAGATGCTTTTGGCTCAGATTACATTTGACAGTTTGTCCTTGAGGTCTATCCTTTGGACTGGGGGGGGGGGGGGGTACTGGCTAGCTGACTCCATGTGGACCTGAAAAGTACAGCATCTATTCTTTTAGCTTTCTTTTATATGATATTGTATTATTTATTTATTCATTAGGACTTTCTTACTTAACCTGTGTTTTTATTTGTAAACCACTATGATGATTTGCCAAATGGCACTAAATCAAATTTTACATAAACTGTAAACTATAAATTTCATGTAGCAGTTTAATTTCTGTAAGGGAAAGATTTATTGCACAGCTTAGAGCCTAATGCTCCAAACAAGCTCTCAGAGATAGATTTCAATTTAAGTCCACTTGGTATAATGAGATAACCTTGATAACCTTACTGAGAGGAGCATAGTTGTGAGGAAGCTTCAGACATTCTTAGAAGATCCTATAAATACTCAGGGCCTTCTGAGCGTAGCGCATTGTAGACTAAACATGGAAGAGCTTGAAACAAATTTGTTGTTCTATTGACAGCCAGAGCACACCAACTAAGATAGAAGGAATACAGTCAAGACAGTTTTTGGCCAGCTGAAGATGAGCACCTGTGTTCTGTACAAGTTGCAGTCTCTTTAATTGATATTTCAGGAGCCCGCAGCTTAAGACATTTCTGTAGTTGATTCTAAACATGACAAATTCATGTGGAGGGATGTTTTCGATATGACTTCTAATTTTGACTTTGAATGTTATGGAACTTTGGAAGGCTAAGTGCTTTGAAAATATGCCTTGCTCGAAGAAAAAATATATTTTTTGAGGACCTAATTAACATTTTTTACCTTTATCTGACTGATCTAGGTATCTCAACCCTATTTTTATTGTTTAGTTCAGCTATATCTAGCGGATACAGTAAGCTTTCTTATCCTTCCATACCCCATGTTGCTGAGTATCATTTTCCCACTTTCCTGAGCTGATGGGTCTGGCATGGCTTGTCTGATTAGAGGAGATGGATTAATAAATTATAAAGCCCAAGGCATATTACTTCAAATAAAAGAGACATTATAGATACAGGTGTGGTATTAAAAAAAAACCCAGGCTATTTGCAGTAACCACCTACAGTACATTCAGAGGCAAGCAGAATAGGGTTTAACGCTATTCCTGTTCTTTCTACTCTTTGCTTCTAGGGATAATCTCCACCCTTCCTTTGGATATTGGGCTCCCTTTAACTCTTTGACTTGTACAGTGCTCTCCTCTCTCCTCTTCTGGAATCCTTTAAAGTCCTAGATCTGCGCCAGTGGAGTAGATTATGTTCTTCTACAAGGACTGGTGCAATAACAAATGGCTTAGTAGGGCAGATAGAAGGTACCTCACACAAGGGTCCTTTTACTAAAGTGGGCCAAAAAATGGCCTGCACTGGTGTAGACGCGTGTAGTGGACGCATACAGGTCCATTTTTCTGCGCACCTGCAAAAAAGGCTTTTTTTGGTCGAAAATGGACTTGCAGCAAAATGAAAATTAGCGTGCATCCATTTTGGGCCTGAGACCTTATCGTCACCCACTGACTTAGTGGTAAGGACTCATGTATTAACCGGGTGGTAATTGTCAGCACACGTACAATGCCGATTACCACCCGATTAGCGCCACGTGCCGGAAAATAAAAAATATTTTGCGGCGTGTATAGCGGATGCACATCAAAAATGAAATTACCACCCGGACCATGCAGTAGCTGGGCAGTAGTTCAAAACTGACACAAGTAGGACACGCATACACGCCTACGTGGCTTAGTAAAATGGCTATTGCCAAAAACAGCGAAGATGACACACAAAAATGAACTAACAAAAACCCAATACTCGACACAGCTGTGTTTCGGCCCAACAGTCCTTCAATGGTCTTAATAAAACAGTTTAGTTCAGTCTTGAGTCTTCATCTGAGGGAAGGAGCGAAGGCTATTGCATACACCTCTGCATACCTGTGAACCAGAACCATAACAGCCAGTGAATGTTATCATTATTTGATGTCATCTTTTGTGTGGTGCTAGGTAGTGTCTCCAAAATCAAGGTGAAGACTCAAGACTGAACTAAACTGTTTTATTAAGACCATTGAAGGACTGTTCATAAAAATTGCATATGACAAGAGAATATACATATGGTGTAAAGACTCCTGACGCAGGCCAGTTGGGCCAAAACACAGCTGTGTCGAGTCATATCACCTTTCAATAAAATTTTGAGTTTTAATTTTTTTTGTGTCGTCTTGTTTTGTTTTTTACTTTTTTCATTTTTTATTTTTCATTTTTTGGTATTTGGGTTTTTGTTAGTTCATTTTTGTTTGTCATCTTCGCTGTTTTTGGCAATTGTTATATTTTTGCGAGGACTAGTTTCTTTTGTTTTGTTGGATATTAGTAAAATGGCCCCATAGGCTCTTCTGCTGGGTCCTGCACCTCCCCGGTCTTCACTCTTCTCAGGACTTGAAGCCCAGGACAGGATCCATTCTTCTGACTTCTGTATCCACAACTGACTCCTCAGGGAGTAAGCATGCTGACTTAAAAAGAGCAAATTCTCTTGACTTATTCATATTCATCCAACATAATAGTTCAGTTCTCAGACTGAATACATATATGAAACAATCCTGTTTCCCCTCATCTTCCTCTTTTCAGTCGGTGAACTAATATTCTCAGCCTTTAATTATGATCACTCTGCCAGCTCAGTGTTAAAGTCCAAGTTAAATTTTCCAAAAGCAGCTTCAAAGAAATCCGAGCTTGTGCGAAAGAAAAGCTCTAAGCCCTAATCGGCTTCTCTTGAATTATTTCTTCTCATTTTTTTCAATCAATTATAAATGAAACAAAGAGAGTTCTAACAAAGAATTCTGAGGCAGTAAGCACTAGATTCTGTGGCAGCTGGCCAATTCTGTTTCCATAGATTTACAGAAAAAAGGGGCATTACCTTTACATTCCATGTTAATGGATTTCATGACTAATAACGAACTGCACTGAGATAGAGTAAGTTTAGTAGGGTGAACTGCAGGGTATGGGTATTTGGTATGTACACTATCTCTTATATGGTGGCAAAACTAAGCCATTTCAGGCACTTAGTAGGGAGTATAATTTAAAGTATAAGCATTGCTGTCAGTGGCTGCAATTGAGAGGCATTGTTTAGAAGTTCAGACACTGAGCCTGACCTCTGAGTTAAGTGATTTTTGTGTTGCTCTTAGAGATTGGCCTAAGAAAGCATCTACTATTTATAAGAGAATAGAGCTCAGTTGCAAATATGCATGTGCTGTTTTAAAGAGGGTTTGGGTTCCCTATGAGGAAAGGCTAAAACGATTAGGGCTCTTCAGCTTGGAGAAAAGATGGCTGAGGGGAGATATGATAGAGGTATATAAAATAATGATTGGAGTGGAACGGGTAGACGTGAATTGTTTGTTTACTCTTTCTAAAAATACTAGGACGAGGGGGCACTCCATGAAGCTAAAAAGTAGTAAATTTAATACGAATCTGAGAAAATGTTTCTTCACTCAACGTGTAATTAAACTCTGGAATTCATTGCCAGAGAATGTGGTAGAGGTGGTTAGCTTAGCAGGTTTAAAAAGAAGGTCTGGACGGCTTCCTAAAGGAAAAGTCCATAGACCATTATGAAATTGACTTGAGGAAAATCCACTGCTTATTTCTGGTATAAGCAGCATAAAATGCATTGAACGTTTTCGGGATCTTACCAGGTATTTGTGACCTAGATTGGCCACTGTTGGAAACAAGATGCTGGGCTTGATGGATCTTTGGTCTGTGCCAGTGTGGCAAGACTTATGTACTTGAGTCCTGCTGGATCAGTCTAGAACAGTGAGTTATGCTCCCCAGCCAGCAGATAAAGGCAGGGAACATTGACCTGAAAGCTCCAGTAGGCCCATGGCAAAGCAGTAGATAAACTCTTCCAATTTATAAACAGAAAAACAAAGATGATAGAATATTTATTAACATGCAATTCAATAATCACAACCAGGAATGGACTCAAAATGTCACTGATTGTTTTGGCCCCCAGAGAGCTAAAGACCCACAGCAGAAGCCCACCAAGACTTTGCTTCTTTCACGTCTGCATGACAGTCTGGGGAGGGAACTGGACTAATCTAGCAGGACTCAAGGAAAGGAAATTAGTGGGTAAGACCAAATTTCACCTTCCTTTCCTTCCTGCTAGATAAGTCCAGACCAGTGGGACAAACCAAAATTTCAACGTCCAAGGTGGGAAAACAATGCCTCCCTTAAAACTGCTCTGCCTCTCCTGCCTGCATAAATCACTTTGAATATCTGGCCCTTAGATAGTAATATTCAGCCAACCACAAAAAGTACACATTTATTCAAATTATCAGTAGGAGGGAGCAAATGTTGGCACACTGAGGGAGTTACAGTATACTCCTTGTAGATTTTTGTGTCTACTTCTGTTTTCTTGCTTACACCACCACACAAGAGGAAGGGTAACCTGTGGGGTCTTTCAATGCTTTCATCTCTCATTGCCAGGTAAATGAAGATTATTGGCTTTCTCTTGTCCTCTGTTGCAGCTGGGTCTCCGGTAGTAACTCCTGCTTCAAAACCAAAAGAAAGAGACTCGGCTGTAGTGGGAGAACAGATACCTTTATCTCCTCCTGGAGCCACTTGTGGGGAAGCATTTAGATAGCAGCCCCTCACTATCACTCCCTTTCTGTCAGCCTCAACTTACCCTAGAGTAAATAAGGACTGTGATGGTGAGATAAAAAGGGCAATTCTATAAACTGGCCTCTCAGTTTAAGTGCCCCAAATGCCATAGGCTTAGTGCCAATTCTATAACGGCATCTTGACACCAAGGTTCCATTATAGAATACTAGTGTGAGGTTGACATTGGCACACTCATGTGTAGGCATATGGTTTGTAATGCATCCAACTGGGAGATACAACCATGACCTTCCCATGCTCCGCCCACATGGAAAGCCCCACATTGTAGTTAGGTGTTATAGCACTTAGGCACTACCTTATAGAATAGCACCTAATGCACAAATGGGCTCATTTTTGAAAGAGAAAAACATCTATAAAGTGGCATAAAGCAGCATTTGGGTGTTTTTCTCACAAAAACGTCCAAGTTGGTATTTTTCAAAACATATTTTTCAGATGTTTCTATGCTGTTCTTCTGTACTGCATCCAAATCTCAAGGTGGCATGTTAAGGGCAGGATTTGGGTGTTCCTAAGCCATAATGGAACAAAACAAAACCATCTAGGAATAAAACTAAGATGTTTTGAGCTAGACCTGTTTTTATAATGAATAAGGCACAAAAAGGTATCCTAAATGACCACTGGAGAGAATCAGGGATGACCCTCCAATACCCCCCCTAGTGGTCACTGACTCCCCTCCAAGCCCCCAAAATGTGAATGAAATATGACTTACCAGCCTCAATGATAGCATCAGATGCTATAGCCAGGTCTATTAGAGCAGCATGCAGGTCCCTGGAGTAGTGTAGTGGTCAGTGCAGTGCACTATGGAGTGGGGGACTCGGGTCCCTATCTCCCTCTACCTGTCACACTTGTAGTAGAAACTGTGACCCCTCCCAAAATCACCAAAGCCCTACTGTACCCACATGTAGGTACTCCCTTCACTCATAAGGGCTATAGTGGTGTACGGGGGGGGGGGGGGGGGCAGTAGGTTTTGGGTGGGTTTTGGAGGGCTCAGGGGACACAATAAGGAAGTAAAGGTGAGATGTGAAACTGGAAGCATTTTTATAACATGCACAGAAGTGCCCTCTAGGGTGCCCCATTGCTCTCCTGGGATGTCTGGGGGACCAGTCCACTAAAAATGCTGGCTCCCTCTACATCTCAATGGCATGAATCTCTCTGTTTTGTACTTAATCATTTTTTTTTTAATGGACCAAAAAACAAAACGTCTAAAACACAAAACCTTTTTCAAAACAGTATTTTCAAAAATGACCTTCTTTTCTGTTCAGATTTTGGCCATTTTGTGCAAAACATCCAAAGTTGGACTTGGACATCATATTGAAAATGTCCCTCCATGGCATCTAACTGTCAATTTGACACAAACAAGTGGCACCTACTTCTAGACACCACCTTATAGAATTGCCTCCTTAATGATTTGCTAAATACTTCTGTGAATGATACTGCTGTTTTAAAAATAGAGGACATGAATTGAGGTTGCAGGGAGGTAAACTTAGGAGTAACATGAGGGAACATAAACATCCAAAGAATTAGAGAAACAAATTAGTTACCAAAACAGTAAACCCATTTATTGTTACAGGGTACCACCCTATGTGGCTAGTCAGATATCTGATATTAAAAAAACAAATGAAACCCCAAAGACTCCCAGTGGGGTGTTCACCCATTGTGGATATTAATTGGGATTTAAATGGGGATTTTTTGGGGATTGGAGTTTTTTATACTAATCCTTTTATCCCTCTTCTAAAATATAAACCAGAGATAGAACTGGAACTCCAGCATAGGTAGTGGATTTGATAATTCTATGAATACCCCTACTAGGAGTCTTTGAATTTTCATTTGTTTTTTAATATCAGATATCCGACTAGCCACAAAGGGTGGTACCCTGTAATAAACAAATATATAACTTTATACAGATAATGTGTACTAATGGTTCACCTTTAATGTGAGTATTACTTCAAATTTTAGTGCACATTAGTGACAAAGAATTAGCACTGTGTTTAGGGTGCAATTTGGGGCATGACTAGAGTAATGCAAGTTACCACACTTTGGAGATGCAGTTAAAATTTCACATTACCATAGTGCATTAGTATTAATGTGCTTTATTGTAACATGTTTTCTCACCCCTTCTCTTATTTACATGAAATTCTGTGTTAATACATTAACGTTAGATCTGTTATACATTAATGGAATTTAACATGCATTAACACCAGAAGTAATTTATTTATTTGTTGCATTTGTATCCCATATTTTCCCACCTATTTGCAGGCTCAATGTGGCTTACAATGTTCCATTATGGCATTCGCCATTCCAGATAACAATTGGTGTTACATCGAAAACATGGATGACATAATAGAATTTGGCAAACAGATATAGGCAGAAATTAGTTCAGACTATAAGGTAAAGTGGTGATGTGTTACATTTACAATTATTGATCATTGTGGTAAGCCTTGTTGAAGAGATAGGTCTTCAGAGATTTACGAAAGTTAATCAATTCGTAAATTGTTTTTAGGTTAAGCGGCAGTGCATTCCACAGCTGCGTACTCATGTAGGAAAAGCTGGACGCATGTGTTAGTCTGTATTTTAGACCTTTACAGCTGGGGAAGTGAAGATTAAGGAATGTGCGAGATTCTAAATCTGATGTTAATGTGTGACTTATACAGCCAAATTGTATCCATCCATCTACCAACCAACAGAATTTACAAAAAAAAAAAAAAAAACATTGCTGTTGGCATTCCACTGCTGACCACGTAAGTAGTCTGATATATCAGTCCTTTACAGTTTTAACATAGGGCGCTCTGAGTGGATATAGCAGAGAGCTGTCCCAGGTTCTGAAAAAGTTGTTTGAATTGAAAGAAAGAGCTTGAGACTGACTCTAAGAAAGAAAAAAAAATATTTAAAAATACTGTAAGGTAAGGTATATGAAAAGATTTTAACAGAAATTAAAAACTGAGCAGACATGGAACTTATAATGCTCTAGTGAATGAAAAATTGTTGAGAAGAGTTATAAAAAATTTTAAAAGTAAAATACTTACTTGGAAGCTATTTGAAACATAGGGGCACCACGCTATCACTGGCGGCCTCTGATCCAGCACCCAACCCCCTGATCAGACCCTAAACCCCCAATCCATCTATTGACTCCCTGATCCAATAACTTCCTCCCCATGATCCAACACTCAACCCACTGCCACACCAATGCTGAACCCCGGGTAAGTCCTGGTGGGATGTTGGAAGGATAGGAATAGGGGGCAGTCTATAGGAGTGGGGCTTATGTGGTGGGGACAGGATTGTTAGAATGGGGATGGTAGATGGACCCCTTCCTTTAACTGACCCTCTAGTGAGATATTTGAGTTATAAAGAGGACCCTTTCTTTTGGGTCCCTAGCCTCCCCCTCCCCTGGGAAGCCTTCTTCTTCTTCCAAGTTCTCACATGGAGCCTTTTAAATGAGGTAGCTTTCTCACCACCTCTGTGTGGGGATGATTTAGTCTCTCGGGTTCTCCCTACCTGGTTATATATCCAAGGATGAGAGATTCTTTAACCATGCTACCTAATCATTCCCTGGGAGCTCTGTTTTGTCTGTTGCTGCTCTATCTTCAAAAACCTTAATTCCCTTTTGATGTCCCTCACCTCCATTTTATTTTGGTGTGTGTGTGTGTTGGGAGTGCACCACACTCTATTGCTTTTTCTTAGCTTTTGCCTCTCTCTCCTCATTCCTATTCTCCCCTTTTAGCAACCCTAAGAAGCCCTGTCCTCATCTTGGTTAACTCCTTAGTGCTATTTTCCAAGTCACAGACTTTCTCTTCCAGTCTATGCTGCACTAACCCCTGGACTTCTAGCTAGAGTCAGCAGTTGGTGCTCCTTTTCCCTGAACTTATGCTGGAGTTCACTTATCTCTATTTTTAAGCGCTTCTGCTCTTGCTCGGCCTCCTCTTTGTCCTGCAAGAGCTCTTTTATTCTGTGAGCAAGTATGCTACACCTCTCTTCCCCAGCCTGTTCCACTCTCTTGAGCTCCTCCTGGTTTCCACATAGCTGTGTCTCTACTTGCTCTTTCCACTGCTCAAGCTGTGCCTTATCCCACAGGAGAGCATCTACTTTCCTAGAGAGCCCTTCACTTGGTTTCCAGTTCTAGGCAAACTCTACCCAGATCCTTGACATTTGCCTTGGCCCCTTGTAATTCCACAGCTCAACTAGCTGCTACCTGGTCATGTCCCTGCTGTATCTCCCTCATCTGGATTTCTTGTTGGCCCTTCAACTCTTCCAGACAAGTTTTTACCTGGGATAACCCCCCCCCCCCCCCCCAGCCTATCCTGAGGCAGTTTATTGTATTTTACGAACTTCTTTATAAAGGGCCCTCATCTTGGCCAACTCCAGCTTCTTTTGCTTAATCTCTCACTGGGCCTGTTCCAGTTCTGCCCTTCCAGAAGTGGTAAACCTATTCAGAATTTGCTCCTGGAGTTCAGCATGTGCTTGCTGTTCTCTTAAGTTTTTGCTAGGGCCACCCACTCCTTTTGCCATCCCTGGCAAGAATTCTGGAGCTCTGCTTTAACTTGGGATACCATTTACTCCTTGTACTGTTGCAGCTTGGCATTTAGGTCCCCTATCTCTTACTCATGTGTTGTCTGCTAATTGGGCCTCATTTTGCTCTTGCGTTTCTGCTCTTAGCTTCTGCTCTAATTCCCGCCTCCCTTTTATCCCTGAAGATGTTAGGCTTCTATCCCTTTTTCCATGCAGCAAGTTACTCCCCATGGCTTCCCTGCCAAATCCTAGCCCAAGAGCCAGAACCTAGCCCATGGACTCTGGTCCCCGTGACTCTTCCATGTCCATCTGGTCTGTATTTGTTCTTCTTGGACCCTGGATTGACACTCCATCCAGCTTGGACTACCTCTGCCATGGCATGGCTCTATCTTGTTCCTCTGGGTCCACTGTTCTGTAACATTGCCTGCAAAACAAGAGAATAATGCAGACTGCCTGTTCCCCCAGTCCAACACTTGTGCTACTTCTTCTTAAAACTTGTACCAGAACAACAGAACAGGCCTTTCTAAAACTTTACTGACTCTGTCTTTTGTACCATAAATTAATAATGTAGTTAAAAAAAATTACGACAGCTTAGATCAGTATGTTCCTATTTGTATAGGAAACACTTTGCCTTGCTGGTACAGGTGTATATACTGTTGCAGCTGGATTATTGTAATTCAGTTTATATGGGATTACCCCAGAAGCAATTACACTGACTACAGTTACTACAAAAGCTGATGCTGCTAAGTTGATTTTGGGACATCGGAGATATGATAGAGTGATGCCATTGTTGATTGAGTTGCATTGGTTGCCAGTCAGGACCAGGATTATTTACAAGTTGATCTTCATGACCTAGTGGTTAAACCCTTGTGTCCCATGTGTAATGCTTTAGCAGGAGAGGCATCTGGGGTGCAGGACAATCTAGCCCATGTGATTTTACTTCCCAAACTGGTAATGATCCTGAACTGGTGGGGACATACAGACCTATCTCCCTCTTGAATCAAGACATGAAACTGATGACAGCCACATTGGCCAGGTATCTTAATGCCTTCCTTCCTCAGATTATACACTCTGGTGGGTTTTGTCCCAGGGTGCTATGCTTTCTTCGGTTATAAAGTGCTATGGGATTGTCGGCGGGTTTCCTACTTGGATCCAGGCATTTCATACGAGACCATTTGCATGCCTTTTGATCAATGGAAAGCTGATGGCCCCTTTTGAGCTGCAGTGGAGTACACAACAGGGATGTCCCCTTTCACCCCTTTTGTTCTTGTTGGCCATTGAGCTCTTAGCTCTCAAACTCAGGGCCACAGATGCTATATGGGGCTTGCACCTAGTAGATAGGGAGCATCGCATTAGCCTTTATGCTGATGATATTCTCTTGCATTTGAATCTGGTTCAACTACACTTAGATCCTGCCTTAGAGATGGTTCGTGCTTTGGAACAGTCTCTGGACTTTGAGTTAATTGAGGTAAGTCAGAACTCCTTTTGCTGGCGGGTGGAAGTGTGGAACCTTGGTACGCTACATTGACCATTCCCCCCACCAGAAAACATTTGAGGTATTTGGGTATATATTTTAGCACCAGCCCGGCTATTATTTTTCACTCTAACATCTTGTGGCAGATAGATAATATTGGAAAGCTCTGCCAGACATAAAAGGATTTGCCTTTGTGCCTGTATGGTCGAATTGCTTTGGTGAAGATGATCATGGTGCCTAGGTTACTTTATCCCCTCCAAACTATGCCAATTTGGCTGGCTCAGAGACAAGAGCTTAAGTTCTGCAACATTATCTCAAAGTTGATATGGCGAACCAGAGATCCTTGAGTCAGCTTGGATAAATTACTCTTGGCCAAGTCAAGGGGAGGCCTCAATCTCCCAGATATTCATGTGTATAATGTGGCTACAATTCTGTGGTGGATCCATGAGGGCTACATGGGGTAAATGAAGTCCCCCCCCCCCCCCGGATGGGTTGAGGGATGGAGCCCACCTTTTCATTTTTTAAATTTATTACATGTCCAGGATGGTATTGTGCTAAATTCCAATTCTTGCCTCCCATGCGCAGGGCATGGTGGTGGTGGCGCAGACTTCAGGGCATGCAGGAATGTAGGTGTCGGTGGCTGGAAGCAAGGCCTTTGATTGCCACAGTGCTTTTGTTGGTCTGGGGGGTTTCTGGCAAAGGAGTTTTCAGGTGACAGGGCTTGAGGAGCTTTGTTAGCTACACCAAATAATGTGCACTGCTGCTAGGTGAACCTGACCCAAAAGTGGATGGGCCCAGGCCTGCTCATGTTGATCCATAGCTATGCCCCTTGTGTACCATTGACTGTGTTTGGCTAGTGGTAACTAAAGAAATGAAAAGTGGAAGTAGTAGTAGTAGGTTTTTCTGGATATCTTTACAATACATGAAACAAATTTACCTCTATTGGAATCCCAGTATGTTATGATTCTGCCGGTTTGGCTGAGGGGGAGGGGGGACGTCTCTTCTGATTGGCTGCTAGGAGTTGTGCTGACGTCAGGGGATAGTACTTTAGCCTGCAGCTGAAGAGTTTCTCTGCTTTTGCGTTACTTATTTGGTGGTAACAGGAAAGCCTGATAGGTTTCTCTCAGAACGTGCTCTAGGTTCTGACAGGGATCTGTGTTGATTTAGAGTATTCTTTTCCTTCCCTCTGGGTTAGCTGCTGCTGTGTTTGTGTGTGTGTGCATAGCTCTGTAATCAGGGTCAGCTGCTCGTTTGTTTAGTGGGGGCTGGGCATTGCTCAGCCTCCAGGGCTCTGGGCTGAGTGAGAGCGTTCTCCTTTGTTTGTTTGTTTTAAAGATTTCTCTTCCCAGTGTCCCGGCCTGCTGGCTCAGTGAGTTTAACCCTTTGTGTACTGTGTGTATTGTATTCCTGCCTCTGCCTATGTGTTTGTTTGGATGGGCCTCACTCCCTCTGATTGTTTGTTGATTTATGGCACTCTCTCTCTGCTGGCTCTACAAGCTTAACCCTTTGTGTTCTGGGTGCCTCTGTCTACAGTGGGGTTGAGGCAAAGGCTTTCTGCCTTCCTTTTGTGTTTGGTTCCTCTGGTTTCTGCCTGGGGCTCCTACCCTGGTGGGGGGGGGGGGGGGGTTGCTGTGTTAGTTTCCCTGTCCTGCGCTAGTCCCCTGCGTGGGCGTGGCCCGCTCTGGTCCTTTGTTTCCCCCTCTGCCCTATTGCTAGTTTTCAGCGCGTGTCTGGCCTCTTGGGGCCCTCTGGGTTCTTTCACCCCTCCCTGTGTGTGATTGGGTTCCAGTTCAGCCGTGAGGCTCGCACGAGTGGCTCTGTCTGCGTGGGTTCCGGTTCGGCCGCGAGGCCTGCCTGTATGCCTATTTCCCTTCTTCCTGAGGGACTGTGGGGAGGGGTAGCTTAGGGGGTATTGTGTAGCTGGGGTGTGCGGTGGTGGGTCGGTCTCCCCTTGGCCTGGGTCGGCGCCCTGCTGGCCTCGGCCAGGGCCCAAGGGCTCACGACCAACCCAACGGATTACAGAACGCAAAAGCCATGAGCTCGACCGATCCATCCCCCATGCAACTGCTCCAGCAATTGCATGCTCAGCTACAACAGGTATCGGGAGTCGTGAACGCACTGTCTCAACGGGTAGACACGCTGACTGTCACGGGGGCTGCAGAGGTCCCGCCAGCAGCTACTCCGCCAAGTTCCCACGCATGCGGCCGAGGGATTCGGGTGGCTACGCCCCCGAGGTACGAGGGCGACAGTAAGACCTGCCGGGGGTTCCTCAATCAATGCCAAATTGTCTTCGAGTTGCAGGCCCGGGATTTTCCTTCGGATCGGGCGAAGGTGGCTTATATTATCTCTCTACTGGCAGGCCCCGCTCTGGCCTGGGCCTCGCCCTTATGGGAGAAGAAGGATCCCCTCCTGGATAATTTGGCAGAGTTCTTGAAACAATTTCGGCTCATCTTTGAGGAACCCGGGAAGCCCTCCTCGGCGGCAACTCAGCTGTTGAACCTACATCAGGGGCGACTCTCTCTGGGTGAGTACGCCATCCAGTTTCGGACCTTGGCCGCGGAGCTAGGTTGGGATAACCCAAGCCTGACTGCGGTATTTTGGCATGGGGTCTCGGCCAACATTAAGGACGAACTCACAGGCCGGGAGCTGCCCTCAGATCTGAATGACCTCATCCGTCTCTGCATCCAGGTGGACATCCGGTTCAGGGAGCGGGCCTGTGAATGTCGCGCTGGTCAGCAGGTTGCAGGGGCTAACTCGAGGAGCTCGCACAAGAGCCCTGCTTCCCCGTCGCTGGGTGTGCCCGATGGGTCGGAACCTATGCAGGTTGACCGGGCGGCCCAGGAGAGACAGCGGCTGTGCCTGCATTGTGGAGTGAAGGGGCACTTTGTCCGTGAGTGCCCGAAGAGAAAGAAGTCGGGAAACCAGCAGCCCTGATACCGGCTAGGGAGACCGGGTCAGGGCCAAAGTCCTTCTCCCCTTGGATGCAGGTTTTGGTGCCAGTTCTACTGGCGATTAAGGATACCCCTTGTTTTGAGGCGCTAGTTGACTCGGGGGCGGGAGGCAACTTTATCAGCGCGGACCTGGTGCGGGTTCATCAAATTCCTACCATGGAGTTACCTCAGTCCATCACTGTCTCAGCGGCTTGGGGACTGGTTCGGGGAGTTCTCCGCTCCAGAACCGTGCCTATGACCATACGGGTAGGAGTCTTACACAAAGAAGTTATCTCCTTCTACGTCCTTCCGTCGGCCACTGAGGCCATAATCCTGGGATTACCCTGGCTTCGCCTGCATAACCCTTGCATTGATTGGGCCCGGGGTGAATTGACGGCGTGGGGCCCGGGCTGCCAGAAGGTCTGTTTGGATAAGGTCTCGCCAGCCCCAGTGACGCTTCCTTTGGATCGAGCCAATGTTATGTTACTGGGGCCCTACAGATCCTTTGGAGATGTTTTTTCCAAACAGCAAGCAGAGATTCTGCCTCCTCATCGCTCCTATGACTGTGCCATAGAGCTACTACCTGGCACTGAACCTCCCCGTGGCCGCGTATACCCCCTATCCCGGCCAGAGACGGAAGCCATGTCCCAGTATATTCGAGAGAACCTAGCTCGAGGCTTCATCCGGCCCTCTAAATCACCCGCGGGGGCTGGATTCTTCTTCGTGGAGAAGAAGGATGGGGGGTTGCGCCCCTGTATTGACTACAGGGGACTCAATGCCATCACGCGGAAGGACAAATACCCCCTTCCCTTGATTTCTGAGATGTTTGACCGCCTCCAGGGGGCCCAGATCTTCTCCAAGCTCGATCTCAGGGGGGCCTACAACCTTGTGCGGATCAAGGAGGGGGATGAGTGGGAGACGGCGTTTAACACCCGCGACGGGCATTATGAATATCTGGTAATGCCCTTTGGACTTGCTAATGCTCCAGCCGTCTTCCAAGCCTTCATGAATGACATCTTCAGGGATCTCCTGTATAAGTTTGTGATGGTCTACTTGGACGATATTTTGATTTTTTCAAGGGCTGAGGAAGAGCACCAGGAGCACCTGAAGACCGTATTGCAGCGGTTGAGGGAGAACCACCTCTATGTGAAATTGGAAAAATGTGAATTCCATCGCTCCGAACTGCTCTTCCTGGGGTACATCATTTCTAACCACGGGCTGCGTATGGACCCCAGTAAGCTGACAGCCATCCTGCACTGGCAGCAACCTACAGCGCTTCTTAGGTTTTGCAAACTACTATAGGCAGTTTATTTGGAATTACTCGTCCCTGACTGCCCCTCTTACTGCCTTGACTAAGAAGAACGCTGACGCTTGCAACTGGTCGCCTGAGGCGTGTCAGGCCTTTGAGAATCTGAAACAGGCATTTGTTGGAGCTCCAGTGTTGCGCCATCCCAACCCGACAAATAAATTTTTCGTGGAAGTGGATGCATCATCGGTTGGCGTAGGAGCAGTGCTGTCCCAGGCCCACCCCAGTGGGAAACTTCTCCCATGTGCATTCTTCTCTAAATGTATACCCCTGCCGAGAAGAATTATGCCATCGGGGATCAGGAGCTATTAGCCATTAAATTGGCCCTGGAAGAATGGCGTCATCTGCTGGAAGGGGCGCAGGAGCCCTTCACGGTGTTCACGGACCATAAAAACCTGACTTATTTACAAGAAGCGAGAAGGCTGAATCCTCGCCAGGCCCGGTGGGCACTATTCTTCTCCCGCTTTGATTTCATTCTGACCTATCGTCCAGCGGAGAAGAACATCAAGGCAGATGCCCTCTCCAGGTCCATGGAGGCTGACCTGGAGGAAGAACCCCTGCAGTATGTAATTAAACCTGATGTCATTGTGCCCGCGATGACGCTAGCAGTACCTGCAGGTATGACCTTTGTGCCACCCCGGCTGAGAGAAAAGACACTCCAATGGGGGCATGCCTCTCGAATGGCAGGACATCCCGGGATCCTGGGAACCAAGCGGTTCATCTCCCAGCAGTATTGGTGGCCTTCACTTGATCGGGATGTGCAGGAGTTTGTGGCTGCGTGTCCTGAGTGCGCCCAGCATAAGGCTGACCGTCGGAGACCCCAGGGGTTGCTGATGCCTTTACCGGTACCTGAGAGACCGTGGACCCACATTGCCATGGACTTTGTTACGGATCTGCCTAACTCTGAAGGGCACACAGTTGTCTTGGTAGTGGTGGACCGGTTTTCTAAAATGGCCCACTTCATACCCATGCCTACCCTTCCTTCGGCGGTGAAGCTGGCACAGTATTTCATCAGCTCTATTTTTCGTCTCCATGGTCTGCCAGAATCTATTACCTCTGATCGAGGAGTACAGTTTGTCTCAAAGTTCTGGAGAGCCCTGAATTGGGCCCTTGAAGTAAAGCTGAACTTTTCGTCGGGATATCACCCACAATCCAATGGCCAAACCGAACGAGTGAACCAATGCTTGAAGCAGTTCCTACGGATGTATGTCAATGAGCACCACAACAACTGGAGTCAGCTGCTGCCTTGGGCAGAATTCGCTCATAACAACCGAGTGAGCTCGGCCACGGGCGCTTCGCCCTTTTACATCGTATATGGACGACACCCGCGGATACCAGCCCCCTTGAAAACCAACTTGGATGTCCCGGCAGCGGCCGATGCGGTGACCTCGCTCCAAGCAATTTGGTCATCAGTTCAGAAAGCGCTACGAGTGACCTCCGCTCGTATGAAACGCCAAGCGGATCGGTCTCGCAGAGTGGAACCGCACTTCCAGCCTGGCGACTTGGTGTGGTTGTCCACGCGTAATCTTCGTCTGAAGATTCCCTCCTCCCGCTTTGCACCTCGATTTGTGGGCCCGTATCCCATTGTGAGGCAAGTGAATCGGGTCTGTTATCAGCTAAAGTTACCACCTACATTACGGGTACATAACACCTTTCATGTGTCCTTGCTGAAGCCTGTGATTCTGAGAAAAGGGGCTTTGCCCGCGTTGCCTGCTAGTCCAGCCATCTCAGCCTCCCAGGGGGAATACGAAGTCCGGGATGTCTTGGATGCAAGGCGCTTCCGGGGACATCTTCAGTATCTCATTGCATGGAAGGGATATGGACCGGCAGACAACTCCTGGGAGGACGCTACTCATGTCCACGCGCCAGTCCTAGTCAGACGGTTCCATCGCCTTTTCCCTCACAAACCTAAACCTCGTGGACGGGGTAGGGGGGGCCCTTGAAGGGGGGGTGATGTTATGATTCTGCCGGTTTGGCTGAGGGGGAGGGGGGATGTCTCTTCTGATTGGCTGCCAGGAGTTGTGCTGACGTCAGGGGATAGTACTTTAGCCTGCAGCTGAAGAGTTTCTCTGCTTTTGCGTTACTTATTTGGTGGTAACAGGAAAGCCTGATAGGTTTCTCTCAGAACGTGCTCTAGGTTCTGACAGGGATCTGTGTTGATTTAGAGTATTCTTTTCCTTCCCTCTGGGTTAGCTGCTGCTGTGTTTGTGTGTGTGTGCGTAGCTCTGTAATCAGGGTCAGCTGCTCGTTTGTTTAGTGGGGGCTGGGCATTGCTCAGCCTCCAGGGCTCTGGGCTGAGTGAGAGCGTTCTCCTTTGTTTGTTTGTTTTAAAGATTTCTCTTCCCAGTGTCCCGGCCTGCTGGCTCAGTGAGTTTAACCCTTTGTGTACTGTGTGTATTGTATTCCTGCCTCTATGTGTTTGTTTGGATGGGCCTCACTCCCTCTGATTGTTTGTTGATTTATGGCACTCTCTCTCTGCTGGCTCTACAAGCTTAACCCTTTGTGTTCTGGGTGCCTCTGTCTACAGTGGGGTTGAGGCAAAGGCTTTCTGCCTTCCTTTTGTGTTTGGTTCCTCTGGTTTCTGCCTGGGGCTCCTACCCTGGTGGGGGGGGGGGGTTGCTGTGTTAGTTTCCCTGTCCTGCGCTAGTCCCCTGCGTGGGCGTGGCCCGCTCTGGTCCTTTGTTTCCCCCTCTGCCCTATTGCTAGTTTTCAGCGCGTGTCTGGCCTCTTGGGGCCCTCTGGGTTCTTTCACCCCTCCCTGTGTGTGATTGGGTTCCAGTTCAGCCGTGAGGCTCGCACGAGTGGCTCTGTCTGCGTGGGTTCCGGTTCGGCCGCGAGGCCCGCCTGTATGCCTATTTCCCTTCTTCCTGAGGGACTGTGGGGAGGGGTAGCTTAGGGGGTATTGTGTAGCTGGGGTGTGCGGTGGTGGGTCGGTCTCCCCTTGGCCTGGGTCGGCGCCCTGCTGGCCTCGGCCAGGGCCCAAGGGCTCACGACCAACCCAACGGATTACACAGTATATGTAAAATCTTTCTTATGCATATTCATTGTAGCTATTCTAAAATCCTAACTGGCTGTGGGAAGCTCTGCATTAGAATGGCAACCTTTAACCAGATAAAAATTCTCAACTTCATCATTCTTATTCCTCATTAAAACATGCAGTGACACATTCACTGTGCCAAGACCCCACTGCCCTAGAAAGCAAAACAGGAAAAACCCAAACTTTAGATTTGCTAATATTCACCTTCTCTCCAACATTTTTATAATGCCAAAAAAGTAGTCAATATGTTTGCTGCAAAGAGGCACCAAACTGCAATTCTAAAAATGTGAAAGAATGGAAACCTGCCTGACCAGTTCTTTGCCTAAACCTGCAGAATTAATTATTAATAGTAAATCCGCTTAGACTTGTCCTTTCACCACCTCATACCCTTCAAGAACCTAAAATTTCAAAGCAAATTCCTTCTTCCTTTCCAGACACACCCTCTATCAGTCTGAACTAAGCCCTCATAAATTTTTGCAGCTAAAGTTCTTCTTCTAGAGCCACATTTCTTATTCAAAATTCACTTATATTTATTTATTTACAGCATTTCTATCCCACATTTTCCATTTAGTGTCGTTTCAATGTAGCTTACACGGAACTAAGAAATACAATAGGATAGGGGATCTGAATTACATAGAATCGAAGTGGCTTGAAGAGGGATAGGGAGAGAAGTGAGGCAGGAGGAAATATGAAGGATAGGGGAAGGGCAGCAGGGTTGGGACATGGATCTATTAGCGGAAGCAAATGCGAGGTCGTGACCAGGCAAGGGATGAAGGGGAGTAAGAGTGATGACTATTCATAGCTGATTCACAGTGGAGCTTCGTGGAAGGAGTTTTTGAAGAAGTGGGCTTGAGTCGTTTATGAAAGATCAGGTAAGTATCTAGACCCCTCAATGCTTTAGGGAGTGCATTCCAGCTCTTAGTGCATAGGTAGGTGAAGCCTGATGACTAAACTGTCTTGTATTGTACACCCTGGCAGTTGGGGTAGTGGGGTGTAAGATAGCGTCGTCCTTCCGTGTGTATGCTGTGTATTCAGTGTTTTTTTTGTGCCAGTACACAACGGTACGGCGTACCGGAACCTTTTTTTTGCCCCCCCCCCTCGAGTCCTGCACTTCCTCTCAGTCCCAAGTCTCCCATGAAACACACGGCACCAGCTCCCATTTCCAGCCGCTGCTGCTTCTCCTGTTGAGCAGCAGCGAGCGCTACAAAAAGAAAAAGATCAAAAATGTTTTTAAACATCAAGTGCGGCACCAAAGACAGCCATCAGGCATTGGCTCTCAGCTCTGCAGCCGCTCCTCCTCTCACCTCTCACATCACTGCGCTTCTCCGGGGTCCAACTCCAGGGGCAGTTACGTGAGAGGCGAGAGGAGGAGCAGCTGCAGAGCCGACAGCCAATGCCTGATGGCTGTCTTCGGTGCCGCGCTTGATGTTTAAAAACATTTTTGATCTTTTTCTTTTTGTAGCGGCCGCTGCTGCTCAACAGGAGAAGCAGCAGCAGCCGGAAATGGGAGCTGGCACCACGTGCTTCGCAGGAGACTTGGCAGGCAGGTAGGTAGGTAGGTGGGCAGGCGGGCAGGCGGGCGGGCCTGGATGGAAAGAAGGGGATAGAGAGAAAGACACTTATGGAAGAATCGGGAGGGGGGTAGACGGAAGGATGAGGAGAGAGAGAGGGAAACAGACGGATGGATGGGGAGAGAAAGAGGGAAAACAGATGGAAGGATGAGGAGAGAAAGAGAGAAAACAGATGTAAGGATGGGGAGAGAGATAGGGAAAACAAATGAAAGGATGGGGAGAGAAAGAGAGAAGACGCTGGATGGAAGGGTAGGGAGAAAGAGGAGACAATGGATGGAAGAATGCAGAAAGAAATAGGGGAGACACTGGAAGGATGGGGAGAGAAAGGAGAGCTGCTGGATGGAAAAGGGGAGTAGAGAAAGACTGGAGAATAAGAGCAAGGGGCATGGGGAGAACAAGGATGAGAAAAAGACGAAAAGCCACAGGTAGATGAAGGAAATTAAAGAATGGATAGTAAGAATGATGTGACCCCACCTCTGGATATAATTGCTCACCCTACAGTAACCCTGGGAATACCTCAGGTGAACTTTTGTAGAACTGACGGAGGTGAGGTGCAATTATTTTCACTAACCTCGCTTACTTATTTCTAAAACAAGAAGGGAATTAAATCTAAAATAAATAATTTAGTTTAGCAGATGTTATACTTTTAAAATTAATTAATTTAACACTGTTAATTAAACAACCAATTTTGACTATATTTGACAGTGCCTTTGTTTCTTTTCACAGATAATCAATTTTTTCCCTTAGTACTTGACACAACAGTAACAGATCAGATAAGTATTCATTTGACTAAAGCACAAATTTATCATAAACATGCATGTAACCCCCAAAATGTATTCTAAGATTTCTTTAGCTTGTAGGAATTGATTCTTTTTGTGTGTTTTCTTTCCAGGTTCTTCTTCCAGTCAGCGTGCAAGATAAGTATAAAGTTTAAGGTTTTATTTTCCTCTCTATAATAGACTTCGTGTCTCCTTTTCAAATGTTTGTGAAGAAAGGTTAAAGGATACTTTGAAGTCTTTTCCAGCTTTCTTGTATTTCTTCTTCTTTCTTTTATCGTTGGGTACCATGTAATGTAGCGATGACCTCTGGTCAGGAATCAGGAATTCGGGTACCTACTACACTATTCTTTAACAAACTAAAAAAAAACCCTAAATGCTAACTATGTGAACAGATCAAGTAGTTATGCATAAAGTCTATTTTAACCTTTCCTGTCTAACTTCCCCAGTAAAAGAAAGTATAATTCGTAATCCCTATACTTTCCCTCCCACAATTAATTTAAGGAGTATTGGAGGTAGATTCCTTCAAAACTACTGGAAACATGAAATTCTCTGGGATTTAAATAACCTCCAGCTGTTCTGCACATACACTGCCACCCAAGTTCAGTGTAATTAGTATTTTCCTTTTAATAAACATTTATTTAAAACTTCAGTGCAGAGTTTCACTTTTCAAACTCCTTCTAAAACCCATTTGGTTTAATAGAATTTTAAAGTACACTTCAGCCAGCACTTTTGTGGCCAATATTAACTATTACCCCTTATTAGATGAACCAGTCTTCCTAGCTCATCAAAACATTAATATCCTGGTATCATTTATGGTGTTATTTTATTTCTAACACCACAGCCTTTCAAGCAGCTATCAGTCACCTCTCTAAAAGCCCCTAAAATCGCAACAGGCTTTTCAAGTTAAGTTATTAGTTTAGATCACCCTCTCCACACTCAACATCAACAACAACTTTAAAAGATCCCCAAAATCCGTTCTTTAAACAGATTTTCTATTTCAGCTGTTCACAGACCCCTAACATGTGTCTGTACAGCTTCTCTCTTACCTCCCAACTGCCAGCCTGAGCTGTTTGTCACTCTCCTGAGAGTTCCATCAGCATGCGAAACACTCAGCGCATGCACACAGACTACTCAGTTTCACTGCACTGCTGCTCACTGTCTCTACACCAGATCTAGAAGGAGCCAGGTAATCTTTTAAAATTTAACCCATAGGGTTACAATGAATTAAATCTGGACAGGTCTACAGGGACATAGTAGAGAAGAACCACCTTGAGTCTGGCAACTTTTATGCTGCCATGGAGGAGAAAGGTCTCTGAAGGGAGAACATTACCTATAACCAGGACCTGCCCTCCAGGGGATCCAATATCCTTTTGCACTGAAGAGGTTCTCCAGGGGCTTCTGCCCAGGAGGGAAGGGTTAGGCTGGCTGTTGTAGTTGGAGATTCAATCATTAGGCATGTAGATAGCTGGGTGGCTAGTGGACATCAAGCTTGCTTGGTCACTTCTCTGTCTGGTGTTAAGGTGGCAGACCTCACGTGCCACCTAGATAAGATTTTAGACAGTGCTGGGGAGGAGCCAGATGTGGGAGGGAAGCAGTGGTGTGCTGGTAAATGTTTAACAACAGGCTCTCTCCCCGGTCCCCCTCTGCGCCCCCCCCCCCCGTCCCCCTCTACACTCCCCATCCCCCTCTGTGCCCCCCCCCAAATTGCAGAGCTGACTATAGCCAGGGAGAGAGCCTGGGGGGGGGGGGGTGGCAATGCATTATCCAGGAAAAAAAATTAAATGATCCCAGGTTCCAATCTAATTCATGTCTAATGTGGGATAAAATGCCATAAATAAGTAAATAAATATAAACTTTTAATGTTGAGCACCTGATTCTCAAAGTGAACATACTCCAAACACTATAATGAAAATAAAATGATTTTTTTTCTACCTTTGTTGTCTGGTGACTGTTTTTCTGATCATGCTGGCCCAGCATCCGATTCTGCTGCTATCTGTCCTCTTAACTCCGTTTCCAGGGCTTCCTTACCATTTATTTCTTTCCATTTCTCCTTTCTTCTTCATTTCGGGTCCTCAGCTTCTGCCTATTTTCTTCATCCATGTGCAGTTTTTCTCCTCTCTTCCTTTTCCCTCATCTCATCTCCTTCCTCACTCTTCTCTCCCCTCCATCCATGTCCAGCATTTCTCTCTCCCCTCCTCTCCCCTGCCCTCCATCCACCCATGTCCAGTGACCCTCCTGTCCCCTGCCCTGCATGCACCCATGTCCAGCAGTGACCTTCCTGTCCCCTGCCCTGCCCTGCATGCACCTATACCCAGCGATCCTCCTGTCCCCTGCCCTGCATGCACCCATGTCCAGCAGTGACCCTTCTCTCCCCTGTCCTCCATCCACCCATGCCCAGCAGTGACCCTCCTCTCCCCTGCCCTCCATCCACCATGCCCAGCAGTGACCCTTCTTTCCCCTGTCCTCCATCCACCCATGCCCAGCAGTGACCCTCCTCTCCCCTGCCCTCCATCCACCAATGCCCAGGGACTCCCTTCTCTCCCCTGCCACCCCTCCCGCGTTGTTCATCGGCGACTTCTTCTCCCTCCCTCCGGATCCATCTCTCACCGACCTGACTCTTCTAATTCTTCGGTGGGCCAGGCAGTCTTGCCTGCCCGCTACTGCCTCTCCCCTGCCAGTTCGCGCTTCAAAATGGCCGCCGAGACTTCAGTAGAAGTCTCGCAAGGCCGCCTCTGGAAGTCTCGGCAGCCATTTTTAAAGCACAAACCGGCAGGGGAGAGTCAGCGCTGGTAGCGGGCAGGCAAGACTGCCTGCCCCGCCGAAGAATTAGAAGTCAGGTGAGGGACCGGATCGGGCGGGCGGGAGGGCGGAGAGCTGGCTCGCAGTGGGAAACAACCGGCTCGCAAGTCGGTACAAAATGTAACAACCGGCTCTTGCGAGCCGGTGCGAGCCGGCTCCAGCACACCACTGGAGGGAAGTTATGGAAGCCATCTTTAGGCTCTTAGGAAGAAAGCTGAAATTCAGAAGCTCCAGGGTAGCATTTTCAGAAGTGCTCCCCATTCCATGTGTGCAGGATCCGTTCCTGCGTGTAGAAGCCATTAAGATAAAGATAAGTAATGTTTTGGCTTTTGGGCTCTAAAGATGAGTGATTTAAATGCAATTTAAAAGGACAGTTGTGCACAGGTTTTATTTTGAATAAGCACAAGAAAATTCTTTAAAAATCGTTTTTTAAACGGGGGTTTTTTAGTCGATGATGACCTGTTGTGCGTGCAAACATATTTGAATGTCAATGAACTTTGTAGTTGCCGCACTGGTTGAGACTTTTCCCCCGTTTTTGATTTTTGAAATTTTGATATAGGCAGTACCACTCTGCTATTGAGGTTATTTTTGGTTGTTTCAATATTTTCAGCAGTTGTGTTGATCTGAATGGGATATTGCGACTGTCTAGTAAGACTGCTGATCCCCAGATATCCCAATGGCTTGTTTTTTGTGTGTGTTTTCTCTTGGACATTTTTTGTTTGAAAATAGTCCTTAAAGAAAGACGCACTGAGCACAAAAACATCTAAAATAGGGTGATTTTCAAACCAAAATTATAGATATGTTTTGGTTGAAAAATTACCATGTTTGGCACTGGATTTTTGGACTTTCTTTTACAAAAAGATGCATACTTCAATGCATCCCGCATGTAAGCATGTTGAGGGGTGGGGTGTGGGTGGAACATGGGCAGCAGCATCATTTACATGCATTGTTTATAAAGTATGTGTATATGTGCATACTTTATATGCAAACAAATACAGCTCCTCCAGAACAGGTATAAACAGCTGGGACTTCTGATTTGTCCTAGTGTTTTCTAAAGACCTATAGGTGCCTATCTATCTTCATAAAATAGGCCTCCACACACACATGGTCAGTTATAAAATTACCCTCATACCATTTTCATAAACGTCATAATCCGTGTTTAAGAAAACCATGCATGCCCCTATCAGCTTCTTTAGGCTGTACCCAAACAAATAGGAATACGTATACATTTTAAAATATCTGAAGGCTTCTTTCAGATTTTTTCTCAGCTCTTTAAATGCCAACAGGGCCTCCAGTGGGGCCTGGAAAAGAAAGCTCATCAGGGGAAAAAGAGTAGTTACTTACCTGTAACAGGTGTTCTCTGAAGACAGCAGGCAATATATTCTCACAATTGGGTGACGTCACGTCGGCCCGGAGGACTTTCTAGCAAAGTCTACATCAAAATGAAAAAATGTCCCTCGTCACGCGGGCGGATGCAGTGCGCATGCGCGCGTCCGTTTTCCCGCCCGCCGCGAGGACACATTCCTCAGTTAATTTTCAAGAAATAGAGGAATACAACTCCAAAGGGGAGGTGGGAGGGTTGTGAGAATATATTGCCTGCTGTCTTCGGAGAACACCTGTTACAGGTAAGTAACTACTCTTTCTCCAAAGACAAGCAGGCCAATATTCTCACAATTGGGTATCCCTAGCCCCCAGGCTCACTCAACATAACAAAGAATGGTCAATTGGGCCTCGCAACGGCGAGGACATAAGTGAAATTGACCTGAAACAAAACACAACTAACTGAGAGTGCAGCCTGGAACAGAATAAAAATGGGCCTAGGGGGGTGGAGTTGGATTCTAAACCCCAAACAGACTCTGCAGCACCGACTGCCCAAACCGACTGTCGCGTCGGCTATGCTGCTGAAGGCAGTAATGCGATGTGAATGTGTGGATAGAAGACCACGTCGCAGCTTTGCAAATCTCTTCTATGGTGGCTGACTTTAGATGAGCCAGTGACGCCGCCATGGCTCTAACATTATGAGCCGTGACATGGCCGTCCAAAGTCAGCCCAGCTTGGGCATAAGAGAAGGAAATGCAATCTGCTAGCCAATTAGAAATGGTGCGTTTTCCGACAGCAACTCCCCTCTTATTGGGATTAAAAGAAATAAACAGATGGGCGGACTGTCTGAAGGGGCGTGTCCGCTCCACGTAACAGGCCAGTGCTCTTTTACAGTCCAAAGTGTGCAACTTGCTTTCGCCTGGGCTCATGTGAGGAGGGGGAAAAAATGTTGGCAAGACAATTGACTGGTTCAGATGGAACTCCGACACCACCTTCGGTAAAAACTTTGGGTGCGTGCGGAGAACTACTCTGTCATGATGAAAGACAAGGAAATGTGCATGAACTACTAGGGCCTGAAGCTCACTGACCCTACGAGCTGAAGTAACCGCCACCAAGAAAATGACCTTCAAGGTCAAGTACTTCAGATGACAGGAATCCAGTGGCTCGAAAGGAGTTGTCATCAGCTGGGTGAGAACGACGTTGAGATCCCATGGCACTGGAGGAGGTTTGACAGGGGGCTTTGTCAAAAACAAACCTCTCATGAAACGCATGACTAAAGGCTGTCCAGAGATAGGCAAACCATCTATATGTGAATGATAAGCACTGATTGCGCTAAGATGAACCTTGACCGAGTTGGTTTTAAGACCAGACTCGGATAAATGCAAAAGGTACTCAAGCAAGGTCCGTGCAGGACAAGAGAAAGGATCTAGACCCTTGCTATCACACCAGACGGCAAACCTCTTCCATTTAAAAGAATAACACTTATGTGTGGAATCTTTTCTGGAAGCAAACAAGACTCTGCAGACACCCTCAGAGAGACCAAAAGAGGCAACCTCTACGCTCGCAACATCCAGGCCGTGAGAGCTAGAGACCGGAAGTTTGGATGCAGAAGCGCCCCCTCGTTCTGAGTAATGAGGGTCGGAAAATAGTCCAACCTCCATGGCTCTTCTGAAGAAAGTTCCAGAAGAAGGGGAAACCAAATCTGACGGGGCCAAAAGGGCGCTATCAGAATCATGGTTCCCTGGTCTTGCTTGAGTTTCAGGAGAGTCTTCCCCACTAAAGGGATGGAAGGATACGCATATAGGAGTCCTGTCCCCCAAAAAAGGAGGAAGACATCCGATGCTAGTCTGCCGTGGGCCTGAAGTCTGGAACAGAATTGAGGAACCTTGTGAGTGTCCTGGGAAGCAAAAAGATCTATTGATGGAGTGCCCCAAACTCGAAAGATCTTTTTGGCAATAGTCATGTTCAAGGACCACTCGTGAGGCTGCATAACTCTGCTCAGCCTGTCGGCCAGACTGTTGTTTACACCGGCTAGATAAGTGGCTTGGAGAAACATTCCGTTTTGATAGGCCCATAGCCACATCTGCACGGCCTCCTGACACAGAGGGCAAGATCCGGTACCCCCTTGCTTGTTGGTGTAATACATTGCCACCTGATTGTCTGTCTGAATGAGAACAATTTTGTTGGATAGCCGATCTCTGAAGGCCTTTAGGGCGTTCCAGATCGCTCGCAATTCCAGGAGATTGATCTGGAGATGCCTCTCCTGAAGAGACCAAGCTCCTTGAGTGTGAAGCCCATCTACATGTGCTCCCCACCCGAGGAGGGATGCATCCGTCGTCAGCACTTTTTGTGGCTGAGGAATTTGGAATGGGCGTCCCAAGACCAGATTGGATCGAATGGTCCACCAATTGAGGGAGTTGCGAAAATTGATGGACAGCCGGATAACATCCTCTAGATTCCCTGTGGCTTGAAACCACTGGGAAGCTAGGGTCCATTGAGCAGATCTCATGTGTAAATGTGCCATGGGTGTCACATGAACTGTGGAGGCCATGTGGCCAAGCAATCTCAACATCTGCCGAGCTGTGATCTGCTGAGGCGCTTGCACTTTGGAAACCAGAGACAGAAGTCTGTCCGCTCTGGGTCCTGGAAGATAAGCACAAGCTGTCTTTGTGCACAACAGAGCTCCTATGAATTCCAATTTCTGAGCTGGGACGAGATGGGACTTGGGATAATTGATGACAAACCCCAGCATCTCTAGCACCTGAATAGTCATCCGCATGGACTGCAAAGTTTCTTGCGGAGAGGTGTTCTTCACCAGCCAATCGCCAAGATAAGGGAACACATGCACTCCCAGTCTGCATAGCGACGCTGCCACAACTGCCAGGCACTTTGTAAATACCCTGGGTGCAGACGCCAAGCCAAAAGGCAAAACACAGTACTGAAAGTGCTGTGATCCCAGCCGAAATCGAAGATACTTCCTGTGAGCTGGAAGTATCGATATGTGAGTGTAAGCGTCCTTCAAGTCCAGAGAGCATAGCCAATCGCTTTCTTGAATCATGGGAAGAAGGGTGCCCAGGGAAAGCATCCTGAACTTTTCTCGGACCAGGTATTTGTTCAGGGCCCTTAGGTCTAGGATGGGACGCATCCCCCCTGTTTTCTTTTCCACAAGGAAGTACCTGGAATAGAATCCCAGCCCTTCTTGCCCTGGTGGGACGGGCTCGACTGCATTGGCGCTGAGAAGGGCGGAGAGTTCCTCTGCAAGTACCTGCTTGTGGTAGGAGCTGAAAGACTGAGCTCCTGGTGGGCAATTTGGAGGTTCAGAAATCAGATTGAGAGTGTACCCGGACCGGACTATTTGGAGAACCCACCGATCGGAGGTTAAGAGAGGCCACCTTTGTTGAAAAAATTTTAACCTCCCCCCGACCGGCAGATCGTTCGGCACAGGTACTTTGATTCCGGCTATGCTCTGCTGGAGCCAGTCAAAAACCCGTCCCTGGTTTTTGCTGGGGAGCTGTAGGGGCCTGCTTCGGTGCCCGCTGCTGACGAGAGCGAGCGGGCTGGGGTCGAGCCTGAACCGGCTGACGGGAATAAGAAGTGTACTTGCGGTTTCTAGAAACGTAAGGAGCACTTCTTTTTCCCTTAAAAAACTTCCTAGGAGTGGAAGTGGATGCAGAAGGCGCCCGGTGGGAGAGAGAATCCATAGCGTTGTCACGCTGGTAGAGATGATCAATCATCTCTTCTACCTTCTCTCCGTAAAGGTGATCCCCCCGGCATGGGATATCTGCTATCTTCTGCTGAGTTCGTTCCTCCAGGTTAGAGGCACGCAGCCATGAGAGCCTGCGCATCGCTATACCTTGAGCAGAGAAGCGAGATACCACATCGCAAGTGTCAAAAACGCCCCTGGACAGGAACTTGCGACACGCCTTCTGCTGCCTGATCACTTGGCGAAAGGGCTCGGCTTTCTTCTGTGGGAGTGTATCTACCAAACTCTCAAGTTGCCTCACAGAGTTCCGCAAATGAATACTCGTGTAGAGTTGGTACGATTGAATTTTGGCGGCGAGCAGACCAGCCTGATACGCCTTCCTCCCAAAAGAGTCCAAAGTTCTGTACTCCCGCCCCGGGGGTGCCGAGGAGAAGTTCCTAGAACTCTTGGCTCTTCTGAGAGCGGAATCCACCACCGCTGAATCATGAGACAATTGAGCCCGCATGAGACTGGGTTCCCCGTGGATCCGGTATTGGGACTCAACTTTTTTAGGGACGGTTGGGCAAGAAAAAGGCTTCTCCCAGTTCCTCAACATAAGTTCCTTGAGAGTCTCATGGAAAGGAACTGTGGCAGAAGATGTAGGTGGAGATGGATAGTCCAGAACCTCAAGCATTTTAGCTCTGGGCTCATCCACAATTTCCACAGGGAAGGGGATGGCCTCAGACATCTCCCGAACAAAAGATGAGAAAGACAAGCTCTCGGGAGGAGACAGCTGTCTTTGTGGCGAGGGAGTAGAATCAGATGGGATGCCTTGAGAATCCTCACCAGAGAACTCCCCATGCATCTCATCATCATCCTCTGATGAGGTATTATCAGATGGGGCTAAAAGCTCAGACAGAGCCGCCCGGATCTGAGCCCGTCTCGACGAAGAGGCTTGACGGCCTCTATGATGATGTCGAGAAGTTGATGGTCCCTGAGACTCAGGAAAAGCTTCCTGCCCCGATGTCTCGGGAGAGTCAACCCGGGAAGTCAAGGACACCGGCGCTGGAGGTGGCACCGGTGAGACAGACCTCACCACAGGCTGTAGGCCTGATGCAGAAACATCCGGCACCGGCAATGTCGATACCTCCGACGCCGTCGGCACCGGTGCCTCTGAAACCATCGACACCGGCACCGCCGGCGCCGTCGGCACCGACAACCTCGGTGCCGACTGCCACTGCTGCATCATTTCCATAAAAAAAGGAAATAGGGCCTGCATACGCTCATCAAGAGCTGCTGCCGGAAGATGCTGAGGGGTCGGTTGAGGCATTGGAGGCAAAGTCTGCTGAGGTTGGGGAGTGGGGACTCGGCTGCCAGTGACCCCATGCGTCGGTACCTCAGTAATAGAGGGGGAGCGATCCTCTCGGCACCGACGCTTCTCGGGTATCGAATGTATCGATGACCCGGAGCTCCCGGTGCCGTGACGCGAAGGAGAATGACGACGGTGCCTCTTGGCCTTCGCCCGACGCCCGTCGTCGAGACTCCTCGGCACCGGAGAAGAGGACGTGGAATCCACACGTCTCTTCGGGGCCGGGTCTGATGCAGGACGGTCCCGGGGGGTCTGCAAAGCAGGAGGCGCGGAGGTGGGTGGAGACCCACTCGATGCATCACTGCTCCCAGCGTGCATCGGTCGAATGGCAGCCTGTCCCCTGTCTCCCGGTGCCGACGCTTCCTTCGACGTCGACCTCGACGACGCCGGCTTCGAAGGCATCGTCCTCGACGGCACCGACTTCAGTGGCGCCGATTTGGACGGCGCCGACTTAGACGACGCCGACGGCGCCGACGTTGACGCCGAAGTACTGGGCCCAAAAATCTTCTCCCTTTGGGCATCTCGGGAGAGCAGTGTCCGCTTTTTCATAGCAAGACACAGTTTGCAGCCCTCCGAGTGGTGGTCCGGCCCAAGGCACTGTAAACACCACGAGTGTGGGTCAGTGCCAGAGATGGCCCGATGACAGCGGGCACAAGGCTTGAAGCCGCTGGGCGTCTTCGATGACATATCGGGAAAAACTGTCCCTGCCAAATCAAAAGACGCGATTGTGTCGTTAAAAGAAAAGGACACAAGAAAAAAAGGGAAAAAAAGCCCCGAACGAGCGATTTAAATAAAATCGCAGGCTAAAAGAAAGGAAACTTAATAAACGAAAAAACAATACTAATAAACACTAAGAAGGATACTTTTTCGAAGATCTTCTTCACCCCCGGGCACAGCAACACGAAGACGTAAATCAATCCCCGTGTCACCTCAGACGCGGAGAAGAAAAAACTGAGGAACGTGTCCTCGCGGCGGGCGGGAAAACGGACGCGCGCATGCGCACTGCATCCGCCCGCGTGACGAGGGACATTTTTTCATTTTGATGGAGACTTTGCTAGAAAGTCCTCCGGGCCGACGTGACATCACCCAATTGTGAGAATATTGGCCTGCTTGTCTTTGGAGAACACCCTGCTCTGCCCAGGGAACCTCACCAGTGAGCATGGGAAATCTTTCATTTTTAATAGGGTGCTGCCACCTGCTGTTTTAAATGGAAATATTTAGAATTCGAGCGGCTTTCAAATGTTATTGCTCAATGAGCTATCCATTTCTGGACCTCCTCCCCCCCCCCCCCCCCTCTCTCTCTCTTTCACTTTCTTTTTGACTGTCATCATTTCTTTCAACCTTTTTGTTTACTCTTAATTTTAGTTCTTATGCTTTCAATTTGTCAGTTCAATAACACTGTATATTCTTTGTTAATGGCTACAATTTCAAAGAAAAAGTGCACATACACAGACAAATGTGGCCTGTCTGCATATGGGTTTAGTCACAGACCCACCCGGAAGGCAGCCAACAAACTGTAGAAAATCTCTATGGGAATGGTAGGATACTACCTGGTGTTTTTCCCATGGTGCTGGGTCATTTGCATAACATGCCAATGGTTCCTCTGTGAATTTCCTTACAAAAAGATTTGCAAGAAATCATCATTTTTTTTCAGAAAAAACAGCGTAGTTAAGTACTGCAGGAAACTGGGCAATTGTGTGCTTTTGCAGGTGTAAATTAGTTTTAGTAAAACTGCTAACGGGTTGTCTTGCATTATATTTCAGCTTATTGATGATTTTGCATAATTTCTGCAAATGGCCCAACAAGCGAAAAACAGCACATGCCAAAAATGACATGGAGCACTCCCTAGAACTTTTGCAAAACTATTTGCAACATTACATACATCAACTTCTTGGTGTGTTTGTTTTTAAGGATTTCAATAAGGATAAGCAAGGATCTTCATCAGACATTTGACTGCCAGTGTGACTGCATCCTTTGTTTGGAACTGAATCCAAAGCTTGCTTTGAGTACGTTACTTTTGCATCATTCTCTGTTCCCACAGCTTACATCTTTTGCATTGTGCTGCTCAGTGCATTCTTGCTAGCAAAAAAGGTTCTGGTACTCAAATGCCAAGCCACTCTAAAAGGGTGGGGTGATCACTGAAGGACCAACCCCACAACAGCCAGGCCCCCTGCAACGAATCACAGAATCTATGACAAGGCAGAATTGGTTTGTAGAACTTGAGTTCTTTCATTAAAACTTGGGAACCATGAGTCAATTTTAGCAGACAAAGGAAAAGATGCCGGTACTCAGTACCCTGAAGTACCCCCTCAAAAAAAGCCCTGGTGCTGCTACAGAAATGTTTAAATATACGTTGGGAGTATGAGAAGTTCCTTGCTCATCTCTAATAAAGATAGACAGCATAACAACTTTCAGGGGTCCTTTTACAAAGCCATGGTAAAAAGTGGCCTGCGGTAGCGTGGGTGCATCTTTTGGGTGCACACTGGGCCACTTTTTACCACGGCTGGAAAAAAGGCCATTTCTTAATGGGCCTGCGCTAATATTAAAACTAGCACGTGCCTATTTATGGCCTGAGCCCTTACTGTCACCTATTGACCTAGCGGTAAGGGCTCACGCAGTAACCATGCAGTGCGCACCAATATGGGTATGCTGCTGGTTATTGCCGGGAACACCCCCGCAATAGAAACTAGAAACTTATTTTCTACCGTGGGATTCGGCATGCACCAAAACAGGCATTACCACAGGCTGCATGTTCTACCCTGGCACTAGTGCCGATTGGGTGCACGCTATCCACGCATTAGCTCCCCTGCACCTTTGTAAAACAGCCCCTCAGTTTGCTAATGGTAAGAATGATTAAGCAGAAAGAGTCATCAAGGCTCAGGAGCAGGAGAAAAGCACAAGAAAAGAGGATTTGTTCATGGGCAACCATTTTCACCAGATAACTGAATGCTGTTAGTTTTCAAAAGTTCATATTTGAAAACGTTAAGGGGTTCTTTTACTAAGCCATGCAAAAAAGTAGCTGGAAGTAGTTTTAACACTTGGGCGTCCCGCACACGCCAGCCACTTTTTAGTGTGGCTGTAAAATGGCCAAATTTCAATTTCTTCCGTTAATGGCCATGCGCTCATGTCCAAATTAGTGTGTGGCCATTACCACCTGAGCCCGTACTGCCTCCTATTTAGTACTACTACTACTACTTAACATTTCTAGAGCGCTACTAGGGTTACGCAGCGCTGTACAAATCAACAAAGAAGGACGGTCCCTGCTCAGAGGAGCTTACAATCTAAAGGACGAAATGTCAAGTTGATGCAGTCTAGATTTCTTGAGTAGAGGTGTGGTGGTTAGGTGCTGAAGGCGACATTAAAGAGGTGGGCTTTGAGCAATGATTTGAAGATGGGCAGGGAGGGGGCCTGGCATATGGGCTCAGGGAGTTTGTTCCACGCATGGGGTGAGGCGAGGCAGAAAGGGCAGAGCCTGGAGTTGGCGGTGGTGGAGAAGGGTACTGAAAGGAGGGATTTGTCTTGAGAGCAGAGGTTACGGGTAGGAATGTAAGGGGAGATGAGGGTAGAGAGGTAAGGAGGGGCTGTGGATCGAGTGCATTTGTAGGTTAGTAGGAGAAGCTTGAACTGTATGCGATACCTGATCGGAAGCCAGTGAAGTGACTTGAGGAGTGATGTGAATATATCTGTCCAGGCGGAAGATAAGACGTGCAGCAGAGTTCTGAATGGACTGAAGGGGTGATAGATGGCTGAGTGGGAGGCCAGTGAGGAGTAGGTTGCAGTAGTCAAAGTGTTAAAGGCTCATGTGCTACTTGTGCGGTAATCGGGCAGCGTGTGTTAATGTGCCCATGCTGCCCGATTACCTTCAGGAATGCCTACTCCCTGCACTAGAAAATAAAAGTTATTTTCTAGCACGGGAAACAGCACGGAGCATACCCAGAACTACCACAGGATGCCTGGGCATGCCGGTGATGGTGCTGTTTTGCCACACAGTAGCCCTACCGCACCTTCGTAAAAGGGCACCTAAGGCTTTTTTTTTTTGGCTTGAAATATTTCACCATCTGCAGATCTGAATTAATCCTAACGTCTCACTCTCTCTGTAGTGTGATATGACAAAGTGTCCCTGGTAATCTTTGCTATAGAGAGAACACTTACACATGAGACAGTCAAACTGCACTACACTACTATCGGAAGAAACAGCATTTTAAAATGATTATACATTGCCCCCCCCCCCCCCAAAAAAAAAAAATATTCAGCTGGTGGTGCTACTACCACTGGTGATACTAGCATGAGATTACCACTAGGGGCACCATTTGGACAAGCAGCGCTGGAAAGAAAGAAGTGGCTGGATCGCACTGGATTGCAAGGGAACGTAGGTATGGCCACAGGGGTGGAGTGGTGGGGGGGGGGGGGGGCTTTTGGAGGTTGAGGACTGGATTAGGGGGTGGGGGCCTGATCAGGGAAGTGGTGGCTAGCCAGGAGCATTAGGCTGCAGCCTGGCAGAAATGTTGGCCACAGGGGCCAACTTCATATTAAGGTTATCTGTGTATAAGTAAGGTTAAATATTTGGGTAATATGTATATTTTTTATGCCCCAAATAATTGTTCAGTTTCTTACAGCAGAGATTTCTCCCCTAGGGCCCTGTTTACTAAGGTGCGTTAGTGTTTTTAGCGTTCCTATACTTAGTGCACGCACTAACCATGCAGGCGCCTAGAGGGATATTGTAAGCGCGTACATGGTTAACATGCGCTAAAAACATTAACGCGCCTAAAACGCTGCTTAGTAAACAGGGCCCCTAGTGTCCAGGTGAGGGTTATTGTGTTGTTTTTTTTGTTACTTTGTGTATTTGTGGAATTGGTGGCCCCTTTTATGGACTATGATATTTCTTTTTCTTTCAGGTGAAAAACACATTTTCTCTGTATGTGTTCATTAATTTCTAGAGCAAGATGTTTTGCTTGTGGAATTTATTTATGATTTTTATATACTGTGTGCCCTAAGAAGTTGCAAGACAGTTTATAATAAAAAAAAAAGAATTACCATACAGAATACAATTCCATAAGAAAACATCCCTCAGCATCGGCCCATTGCCTGTCATAAGCAGCCACAAAAGCCATAACTTCACTGTTTGCAAAACTTCTATATATCATTGATATCTTTCAGTTTGTCAGGTACCTTGTTCCAGAGTACCAGCCTTATACAAAAAAGTAGCACCTTTTTGTTCTTCTGAGAATTATACTCCCAGAAATGTTCTCAAAGGGAAAGGATTTAGCTCATGCCTTTTTTCAGTTGTAGCTCAAGGTGAGTTACATTCATGTATAATAGATATTTTCCTGACCCCAGAGAGCTCACAATCATGAGTTTGTATTGGAGGCAATAGAAGAACACAAGAACATAAGCAAAGCCATACTGGGACAGACCGAAAGTCCATCAAGATCAGTATTCTGTTTACAACAGTGGCCAATTCAGGCCACAAGTATCTGGCAAGATCTCAAAAAAGTAAAACAGATTTTATGAAGGTTAAGCAGTTTTTCAGCAGTGAGATTTGAATCAGGGTTCCCTGGTCCTCAGCTGGCTGCTCCAACTATTAAGCTACTCCTGCACAAGGACCTGATTGGTTTGTACTGTTGAATATACTCTGCCATGGGCTTAGGTACCAGGTCACGTAAGATTTTAAAAATTAGAACCAAGATTTTGAAGCCTACCTGTGTTCTATTGGCAATCAATAAAGCAAGACTGGTTGAATATGAACATAGTACTTGTTACTACCCATGCCACAGTAATCTGTAGTTACTGTAGTCTGCATAGCCAATATCTTGGTAACCCAGCAAATAGCGAGACATAATAATCTAATTGCAAAATTATCCACACATGCACTATAGCCACCAACACTGCCTGCCCATAATATGGATGCAAGTAATGACTGTTCCAAAGATCTGCTTTCTGAATTTCCATATTCAATGAGTGATCCAGAATAACTCCCAACAGTTGTACCTCCTTTACTGCAAGGCTGATCAAATGGTGGACCAATTAGACTTCCAATATGGACTGCATGGGTGCAAGTTCTTTTTGGCACTGATGTTATGGCAGGGGTGGACTGACTCCAACCCACTCCTTCAGCTCTGGGTCCAGCACTCCTCTTGTATCTGATCCCCCCACCCCTCGATTTCCATTACAGCATTTCTTTTTACAGATCAGCAGTGGTGATTTGCACAGGCTGTCTGCCGCCAAGCCTGCTCTCTGCTGCATCCTGCCCCCTTTCTGACTTAACTTCCTGTTTCTGCAAGAGTGGGAGAAAGTAGGCTCGGGGCTCAGTGGCAGATGGTCTGTGTGAATCACTTGGTGACCTGTACAGAGAAACACTTTAAGGAGGGGGGGGGTGGATTCAGATACAGGGGGAGTGCCAAATCCAGAACCAGAAAGGAGGGAGAGATGGAAAGAGATATTTGAAAAGTGGCTGGGCAGCAGGGATGGAAGAGAGATAGAAAGAGATATTGGACCCAGAGAGGAGGGGAGGGAGAGAGAGAGAAAAGGAAATCAGATGGAGAGAGATCCTGAATGGGGGTGAGGGAAAGGAGAGAGACTTATTGGATAGTGGCTGGGTGGAAGGGAGGGAGGGAAGAGAGATGGAGAGATGTTGGAGGGCAGGAGGGAAGCAGAAAGAGATATTGGACAATGCTTGAACAGGAGGGAGGTAGGGAAGGAAGGAAGAGAGGAGAGATGTTGGACCCAGAGTGGAGGGGAGGGAGGGAGGTAGAGTTATTGAACAATGGGAGGGAGAGAAGAAAGATGAAGTGATTTTGGACAGTGGTTTGGTGGGTGGAAGGGAAGAGAGGAAAGATGTTGGACCCAGATGAGGGGGCAGGGAGTGTATGTGGGATGGGGAGAGTGGGCTAGTGGAAAAAGTAAGAATGGGAAGGGGGGTGATTAAGGGAAATTTGCAAGATAAGATGGATTTTGGACATGGAGGTAGATTCTACCTGATAAAAGAAATATTAAATGGATATGAGACCCAGGAAAGAGGGGGACAAAAAGAGAAAGGCAGAAAAGAGACACTGGGACCAAAACAAACGGAAAAATACAATGCTCAAACAACAAAGATAGAAAACAAGTATTTTATTCTTTATTTATTAATTGGTATATATCGGCATTTCAGTGAACCCCAGGTTTTGGACAGCAGAAGTGTCTACCAAGGAAAATGTCAAGTGCTCAAGGTGTTCAGATGTTCTTGTCAATTGTACAAAAGCACTGTAGGCTAATCAAAAGTAAGCTTAATACAAAAACTTGCAAAATTAAGACTTTTTTTCTTTGTCATACTTAATGTTCAAGTGTGATGTTTTCATAATCTGGATTTAAAAAAAATGTCTCTAGGCAGAAAAATATTAAAGATCTTGAAGAGAAGCAATACAGGCATGAAATGGTGATAGTAAATTATTTCAAAATGAAGAACAGTTTGAATGTGATGTTCTATAAAATGGATTGGTATATTTTGCTAGAAACAGATTACAACACTCAGGTTACTTCCTCTTAATATTCTTGGGGTATACCAGCAGCTCCAATCACTGTCAGCCATCTGCTTCCCCCTCCTCCCAAACACAATCCCTTTAGAATCATTGTGAAACTGCAACACTGCCCTTGAATTGCAAGAAAAAACATTTTCCCTATGCCCACTTCACCCATGGGTGGCCTAAAGAGATATGTCCGAAGCTCTTCTTTCCAGATCATTGCTGCCAGAGGCAGCAGCACTGAACCCAAGCATCCTATGAAAGGAGGGAGGGTCTGCAGTGAATATTAGAAGCATATGCAAGCTCAGTGGCTATAATTGAAAGAAGCATCCCATATGTCTTTAGTAGCTGCTGATTAGCCGGGTGGCGACACTGGTAATTGGGAAGCAAAACCAGTGAGATATGGATGGGCTTGAGTGTAAAATTTAAGGGGCTTTGACATTAGCTTCAGAACTTTTAGTACAGGAACAGTGCTGGGCAGACTGGATGGACCGTTTGGGTCTTTATCTGTCGTCATTTACTATGTTACAGTAGTAGTACTATGTTACTAAGTCTAGACTTCCACTCAAAACATCTGAGCAACCCTGCCCTACACCCTCTTACTCTATTACAGAGTCTCACTGAGTGAGAGAGTGCCTAGAGTATGCCTCTAACTCACAACCCATGCTGTGTTAACAAACTTGAGGAACAAAATTAGAAAAACAAAAAAGCCACTATATCACCAAAAGCAAATTCCTAAAACATAAACTATCTAAAAATATATAATGAAAATGATGCTCAGAATAAAGTATTGTGATTACTTGAGATCATGCAACCAACTAGCAGTCACTAAATTCAATCATTGCAGATAATGTTGCAATCAAATGCACCAAACAGATTGTCTCAAGTAAGATGACACTAGTGTGCCAGATCAAACACGTGTCCAAAATCAAAAATAAACTCCACAAAACCAAAAAATTAGAATCCAAGTCCAAAAATAATCCAGTTTATGATCCCTTCAACATGATCATGTTTCACCAATAGGCTTCTTCAGCAGGATGGATCCAAAAACAGCAAATCTACTCACAGGTCAAGACCACCAGCGGATCTCAGAAGAATGCAAACATACCAATTAACAAATACAGAATAAAATACTTTTCTATCTTTGTTGTCTGAGCATTGCATTTTTCCATTTCTTTTGGTCTCAGAATCTCTTTTCTGCTTTTCTCTTTTTGTCCCCCTCTTTCCTGGGTCTCATATCCATTTAATATAGGTAGTCTTGACCTATGAGTAGATTTGCTGTTTCTGGATCCATCCTTCTGAAGAAGCCTATTGATGAAATATGTCATGGAGAGGATCATAAACTTGAATATTTTTGGACTTGGATTTTCATTGTTTTGGTTTTCATTTGGAGTTTTTTTTTTTATTTTGGACACTTGTTTGATCTGGCACACTATCAGGCTTATTTTCGAAAGAGAAGGGCGCCCATTTTTCGACACAAATCGGGAGACGGGCATCCTTCTCTCCGGGTCGCCCAAATCAGCATAATCAAAAGCCAATTTTGGGCATCCCAACTGCTTCCCATCGCAGGGACGACTAAAGTTCCCGGGCATAGCGAAGGCGGGACTGGGGTGTGCCTAACAGATGGGTGTCCTCGAGCGATAATGGAAAAAAGAAGGGCATCCCTGATGAGCACTTGGCCAACTTTACTTGGTCCATTTTTTCTTACGAGCAAGCCTCAAAAAGGTGCCCGAACTGACCAGATGACCACCAGAGGGAATCGGGGATGACCTCCCCTGACCCCCCAGTGGTGACTAACCCCCTCTCACCCTGAAAAAAACAACTTTAAAAACTTTTTTTTTGCCAGCCTCAAATATCCCTGGGGAGGGAGGTGTGTGTGTGTGTCAGCAGAGGCATAGCGAAGGCGTGGACGTCCTTCTTTCAAACATTTTGGACGTCCTGAACTGCCCCCCCCCCCCACACATATACAGGGATGGCCAAATTTCAAGGGTGTGGTGTGGAGTGGCCTAGTGGTTAAAGCACTGGTCTTGCAATCCATAGATGGCCAGTTCAAATCCCACTGCTGCTACTTGTGATCCAAAATCCAAATAAATAAATAAAGGGGGTGTAGGAGGTATAGCAAAGGCATGGACATCCTTCTCACAAAAACATCCACATTTGGATGCAAAACAAAAAAAGACGTTCCTGATGAGCACTTGGATGTTTTCATCTGGACTTCTGTTTTTTTTTACGGTTGTAGACAGCTATTATACACACAGATGAAGCCATCTTTGGCATGCGCAGAGCAGCCACACATAACGCTTGGCTGTTCTGCACTGGCTTCCCCTCCTTAGGAAGGAAATCATGTGCAAAGGAGCTGACAGCGAGCAGCTCATTTGCATGCGATTCCTTCATGCATGCCCGTTCCTTTCCGAATCGCTAAGGGATCGCTAAGGAAAGGGCTTTTTCTGTTCAGTTAGTGCATCAGTTAGTCCACTGCAGTGCCCCCTAGGGTTGGTGCCCTGGCATGTCAGGGGGACCAGTGCACTATGAATGCTGGCTCCTCCCAGGACCAAATGAGTTGGATTTGGTCGTTCTTGAGATGGGCGTCCTCAGTTTCCATTATCGCCGAAAACCGAGAACGACCATCTCTAAGGTCGACCATCTTAACATTTATGTCGAACATCTCTAAGGTCAACCTAAATGTTGAAATTTGGGCGTCCCCGACTATATTATCAAAACGAAAGATGGACGCCCATCTTGTTACAATAATATAGGTTTCCCCGCCCCTTCGTGGGGACATCCTGCGAGGTCGCCCTCAGGAAAACTTGGGCGCCCCATTCGATTATGCCCCTCTATGTCAGACTTGTGAGTTACTGTACCAAGTAGAGTGCTGCTGAGCCCGGTACTCAGACCAGGTTCAGCTTGGCGGCCAGACAACCCCAGGTTTCACCTGCGCTGACCACCATTCCCCAGAGGTTGAGCCCCTAGGTGCGGGCAGCCTGCAGGACTTACAAGATGGAGCTGGAAGTGGGGTAGTGAACCTATTGGCCAGGCAGGCAGCAGGCAAGAGAGTAATCCAGGCACAGGTAAAGTCAATAGGCAGGCAGCAGGCAAGACAGTAATCCAGGCACAGGTAAAGTCAATAGGCAGGCAGCAGGCAAGAGAGTAATCCAGGTACAGGCAAAGTCAGCAACGAGGGACAAAGTAGAGAAGAAGCAAACTACTGAGCAAGTAACACCTACCAAAGTAGAAGCCGAAGCATGGAGTCCAGGAAGAGCTCAGCTGATAAAGTGCTGGCATCTGACATCAGTAGGGACCGGCAGGGAGAATGAGCACAGCCATAAGACAAGAGCAGGGGAAGGAGGAACCAGAAGACCAATAGGAGAGAAGCAAAGGAAGCCAGGCAGAGAGAGAGAGCAGTCCCAGGTGCATGGAAGCAAAGCAATCAAGGAGCCTGGAAGTCAGGAAGAGAGAGCAGACCCAGGTGCATGGAACCAAAGCAATCAAGGAGCCTGCAGCCAGAGAAGAACTACACACACATGGCTCAGGGCTGTGCCAGTCAAGTGTGCGTGTCGACGGGACCCCACGCAGCCTGAGGACACCGCTTGCATTGAGGTAGGGGACATGACACACTAGTACCATCTTACTTGAGATGATCTGTTTGGTGCATTTGATTGCAACATTATCTGCAACTTATTGCTACACTAGTAAAAAAGGCCCGTTTCCGAAACCAATGAAACGGGCGCTTGTATGTGGCTTTTTTTGTGTGTGTGTATGTGTCACAGAGTTTTCGTGTGTGTGTGTGTGTGTGTGTGTGTGTGTGTGTGTGAGTGTGTGAGGGTGGGGTGTGTGTGCAGGTTGTTGATGTGTGTCTTTTTTTTTTATTTGTTTTTTGGGTGGGGGATGTGCTGTGCTGTGCTGGCAAAGTGGGATGGATTGGTGTGTGGCTTTGAGGGTGTGTTTCTGTTGTATTGTGTGTGTGTGGTTTTGTCTGTCAAGGAGGTTTGTGGAGGGGGGGTCTTTCTGTTGGTGAAATGTAAATGTGGTTGTAGGGGGGGTCAGCCTTTGCTGAGTGGTGGATTGTTTTTTCCGGGTTTTTTTTTTTTGTGTTGTGCTGAGGCAGCAGTGTTGTTTTAGATGGGCGGGAAGTAGAGGAGCACGTTCTTGGTCTGTCGGTATTTTTTGGCCATTTCAGGGCTGCTGTAGGGGAACGCTGGAAGTGAAATGTGCTGTGGGAAGCAGCGCCGTCTTTTTCCGTTGGGCTGGGGTTCTGGGCATCCTGGAGGTGGGAGACGGCTTGCCTGAGGACGCGGATGGTTGTTTTAAGTTGGCGGAAGGGAGAGGAGCACGGTCTCGGGCCGTCGGGGGGGTGATCCGGTATGTTCGGTCCATTTCAGGCCTGCTGCAGGGGAATGCTGGAACATTTATGCACTGCAGGAAGCAGCGCCATCTTTTTCCGGGTGCTTGGGGAATCCCCAAGGTGGGAGATGGCTTGCCTGAGGCTGGGGATGGTTGGGCACGTCCTTGGCCGCTTCAGCAAAAGGGGAAGAGGAAGGGGGTAGGGAGTTACCTGCAGCCGCGTGAGAAACCGGGTATTCTTTGTTTGTTTTGTATTATTAGTTTGCATTTCTGTTGTAGAAAGAGTGGATGCCTTTCGAATGATGGAGGTGGTGTGTCGGTGTGCGGTTGTTTCGTTAGTTTTGCAGCCAGTCTCCAGCGATTCCTAGGCAGGGAAGGAGTAGGGAAATTTGCTGCTGGCTGGGTCGCGCGTAATCCTTCCAGCTGGGCCACAGCTTGTCCTGTTTGCCCACGTCCCAGATGGTGAGGGGCACACTGTTCTCCGGCTCCACCGACTCCACGTCTAGCGAACCCAAATATAGTCTGTGCTATAGGACCTCCGGCACTCTTCAGTACCGGCATTAGGCATTTAAACATTTCTTCCCCCCCCCCCCCCCCCCCTTCTGGTCTATTTTTGCACATACCCACAGCAGGAATATTCTTCTCTCGTTCAAGCGGTGGTTCTGTGCTCTCCGTGCTGCACAGATAATGAGCCATTCTGCTGGTTAATGCTCCTCCCTTATTGCCACGTAGTTTCCTCTGATAGGTCCGTCTTACGTTGCCTAGCGTTGCCTGGGAACGGTTTTGTGATGGTCCTTTGTGTTTAAGAACATTGAGTGTGTTTTTTCTGATTGGTCCGTCATGTGAGGGCGGGGCTGAGAGACATGGTCAGTATTGTGGCTTCACCACCATGAATCCACGAACCCTTCAGGGAGTGACTGAGTGTCTTCAGAACGTTGAGGGTGAGTTTTATTATAGTAGATTATTAGCTACAGATAAGTCTTCTTTATATTATTTGCCTCCATAAGAGTTTTAGTTGTTACAAAGAACTGTTGGAGTAGGGACTTACAGTGCAATGATTGGATAGGTGGTTGTATGATCACAAGTAATCACAATACTTTATTCTGAGCACCATTTTCATTATATATTTTTAGATAGTTTATGTTCTGGGATGTTGCTTTTGGTAAGACTGGAAGCGGTGCAAAGAAAAGCTTCAAAAATGGTATGGGATTTGCGTTGCAAACCGTACAAGGATAGACTTGCTGACCTGAACATGTATACCTTAGAGGAAAGGAGAAACAGGAGTGACATGATACAGACGTTCAAATATCTGAAAGGTATTAATCCACAAATGAACCTTTTTCGGAGACGAGAAGGCAGTCGAACTAGAGGACATGAATTGATGTTGAAGGGGGGGCAGACTCAGGACTAATGTCAGGAAGTATTTTTTCACAGAGAGGGTGGTGGATATGTGGAATGCCCGCCTGCAGGAGGTGGTGGAGATGAAAACGGTAATGGAATTCAAACATGCGTGGGATAAACCACAAAGGAAACCTGTTTAGATGGAATGGATCCACAGAAACTTAGCAGAGATTGGGTGGTGACGCTGGTAATTGGGAAACAAAACGGGAGCTGGGCAGACTTCTACAGTCTATGCCCTGATTGTGAATGAATAGATAGGGAATGGGCTGGACTGTAAATTTTAAGGGGCTTCGACGTTAGCTTCAGAACTTAGTACAAGAACAGTGCTGGGTAGACTTCTACGATGTGTGCCCTGAGAAAGGCAAGGACAAATCAAACTCGGGTATGAATATAAAGTATCACAAACCATGTAAATGAGATTATCTTGTTGGGCAGACTGGATGGACCATACAGGTCTTTGTCTACTGTCATTTATTATGTTACTATGTAATATAGTGGCTTTTTTTGTTTTTCTAATTTTGTGCTGTATTGAGCCACTATTATACAGTTTTTGTCCCAATTTTTATATTATTGTTTGCTTGTTAGCAGTATCAAACTGGAGGGACATTTTTTCTTCATTTTGTTATCCCAAGCTGCAATTTTGTTTACTAACATTTTTTATTTCTAGTATTCTGACTCGAGTTGTGCTGGGAACGTGGAATGTTTTATCATTGGTCATGGTCACTTACATGTTTAGTGAGTCATTTTTCTAATACAGTGCAGTCTGGATTATCCAATCTTCGCTAATCCAATCAACTGGCATATGCAACAGACACCCTCCCCAGGTGACATCATCACATTTATTTCTTTTAAAACGTCTTTCTTTTAGAAAAAATTTGAAAATTGGAAACACTATGCTTTTGTTTATGCATTGTTTTCTGTATTAGCTGACTTTTCACTTATCCGACAATGGGTCGGTTCCGTTTACATCATATAATCAAGAGTGTATTGTATTTTAAAATTTTGAAATGATATTATTTTATGTTAATCTGCTATTACCAATTATTTGTTTTCAGTATTCATATTCAGCTGAATAATGTCTTCAATTTGTATTGAATAGTAAAAAATGTTATTCAGTTCCACTCTAGTTATTATAATGAGGTCCCATGGTGATACCTACAGAGAAAATTGCCAGGTCAAGTGTTAGTGTGTGTCGGGGCATAAATTCACCTCCTTGTCCCCTGATTTTGATACTATGCATCGCTTGCTCTTTGCTGCTCTTGTTGTGGACCTGATGTTGGGTTGGTTTCTGTAGTAGTTGTAGCATGATTTGCACACACAACGCAATGGTACATCATAGACTGTTTCATTGAGATAATCTGTACTAACTGGAGCTGATCAGTCTTGTTACAGAGGTTGTAGTCACTGTTAAGAGGGTATCTGATATGGATTATTCTAGTTTCAAAGATAAAATACTTTCTTAGTAGAGGTCAAGAAATTGTTCTATTACAATTTGATATATCGGCAGCTTTTGATGCCATCAACCATTTTGTTCTTCTTTATAAATTAGCTGAATTAGGTTTGTCTGGTAAAGTCCTAAGTTGGTTTGAACAATTTTTGGGCAACAGACAATACAGTGTGAAGGGACTTAAAGTAGATCATCTAGCTGGAATCGTGGTTGTGGTGTGCCCTTGGGCTCACCACTATCACCATCATTATTTATCTTAGTTCTCTTGGTAATACTCTTTCAGAGATGGCGATAACAGTTTTGTCATATACAGATGATATTTTCCTTTTGTGTCCAGCATTCGACAAATTTGAATTCGATTCAATTCTTGTATACCACTAATATCCCCTTTCCAGGGTTCAGTGTGGTTTACATTCTAGCTGAGACAAAAGCAAATAGTGTTAGTGTGAGGTTTGAGAAACATTAGAGACTATTGGATTAATAGTAACATAGTAAATGAAATGATGGCAGATAAAGATCTGTACGGTCCAGTCTGCCCAACAAGATAAACTCATTTTACATGGTATGCGATACTTTATATGTAAGTATACCCGAGTTTGATTTGTCCTTGCCATTCTCAGGGCACAGACCGTAGAAGTCTGCCCAGCACTCTTCTTGTACTAAAAGTTCTGAAGCTAATGTCAAAGCCCCTTAAAATTTTCACTCAAGCCTATCCATATCTAGTCAGTCAAGGTCATGGCGTAGACCGTAGAAGTCTGCCCAGCACTGGTTTTGCTTCCCAATCACCGGCGTTGCCACCCAATCTCTGCTAAGATTCCATGGATCCATTCCTTCTAAACAGGATTCCTTTGTGTTTATCCTAATCATGTTTGAATTCCATTACCGTTTTCATCTCCACCACCTCCCAAGGAGGGCATTCCACATATCCACCACCCTCTCTGTGAAAAAATACTTCCTGACATGAAAAAATACTTCCTGACGTTAATGCATGACACTAAAAACATTAAAGAAACGATAATGGAGGTAGAAGTCATGATGAATTGTTATGAAGCAGTCTTTGGGAAGAGAAAGGTTTTTAGCCTGTTCCTGAATTTGAGGTAGCTGTTTTCTATTCTGTTGGGAATAGGTAGAGAGTTCCATATTTTGACTCCAAGAACAAAGAGAGAGCTGAAAATCATCTGGTTTCTAATTGTCTTTTGGAACAGTGATGCTAGCGTCAGTTGTTGTTTCAGTCTGAAGATACTTTATCCTCTATTAAGCATCACATCTCACTTGTAGATAAGTGAGAAGTGGCCAATTTTCTGAAACTGAACAAACAAAAGACCAAGATATTGTGGTTTGGTAATATAGATAATATCCCTGCTAGATCTCTGTTCTTGGCATTAGGAAATGTTTTAAAAACTGAAGATCATTCAAGGGTGTTAGGGATAATTTTAGATTCTAAACTGGCCTTTGATAAGCAGATTAGTGCTTTAAGTAAGTGATTTTTCTTTAGGCTCAGACAATTATGTGCTATCAGATCCTCTCTCCAATTTGATGACTTTAGGACCCTGTCCCAGGCAATCTTGCTACCACAATTGGATTATTGTAATTCACTGCATTATCAAGTTTCTAGTAAATCTTTACGTTGTCTACTGTTGTTGCAAAACACAGCAGCCAGACTGATTTATGGGTTGGGTCGTTTTGATAGGATTTCACCTTCTATTAGTGATCTTCACTGGCTACTCATACATCTATGTATTAAGTTTTAAATAGCTTGTCTAACCTATAAATCAATCTATGGTTTAAATGCAGATGGTCTTACAGACCTACTTGAGTTCCCTTCTTCAGGAAGAAGGTTGTGCTTTCTTTGAACATTGCAACTGGGCTTTCCTGATTTAAGAAACGTTAAGTTAAAGTCAATTTATGTGGGTTCTTTTCCTTTCTATGGGGTGCGGATCTAGAACGAATTGCCACTATCATTGAAAGATTCATCATCCTACTTATCTTTCCATAAAGGTTTAAAAACTTACTTTTTAAGCAAATAATAGGTTATTTGGTTTAAAATAATTTAGTCTGGCTTATATTGTATTTTTGTTTTATTTTGGTTTATACTGTACTTTTTGCTTTATTTATATGGTAATTCTTCTGATATTTGAGAGTCTCTTCATTTGCTAACTGCTGTGAACCCTCCGGGGATTAATGGGTGGGGATTAATAGACTCAATTAGAATTATGGGCATAGGAGAAATGCAGTGTCTATATTAATAGGTTGCTCAGTCATTCAGAGACGTCCTGCATGTGTAGCTGTACAGTAGCTACATGCCCCACTCCACTGTTTATCCCTGTTATCATATAGCCAGCATTCATATGGCCTTACATAACTCCTTGCCAGTCTCTGAAAGAGTGTAGTGCTAGTTGTATGGGGGAGGATCTGGGTAAAGTGGCTCCAGTGGATATGGTTCTTAACAACTTGATTCCTGGGGCCTGACCAGTAGTAGCTGGGTTCATTTAAACTTTTAGAATTCTACATGTAGGAATTATGTGAGATTCTGAGCACAATTATAGGTACTTAGCCCTAAATAATTTCCAGAGAGGCCAATTTAGGAACTTAACTCTCAAAGATATGAGCCTAAAAGCCTTTGAAAACTTACCCTTTGTTCTTTCTCTGGGATGGAGGACATCCTCTTCAAGGATCACTGGTTACCCATTGCCAGCAGAATTCAATCTAATTCTGGTATTAGCACACTGTATCAATAGAGATCCAGTGTATTACCTTTTTTATTATTATTATTATTATTATTATTATTATTATTCCCTTACCCTTTAGTCCTCGTCATTCCTCACAGACTAATCTGTGGGTTGTTTCTTCTTTTCCAAGGATTAGGCATGGGTTTTTTTTTGTGGCTTTTTTATTCACAAAACAGGGCTTTTAGTTGTGTAGCTCCTTCTATCTAGAATTCATTGTCTATTTACCTCTGTCCAGATACCTCATTTCTTAAGCTGAAAGCATCCCCTAAAACGTCTCCTTTTCAGGCATTGGCTTCCCAGACCTATCTTTCTACCTTTCCCACTAATCTGTTTCCCTCCTACCCTTTATATTCCTCAGCTTTTCTCATTTATGTCCTGGTGGTAGTACTGTTGTGCTATTCACCTCCTTTTTACTGTGTGCATTGAATTCTAGTTTTATGCCATTGTTCCAGTATTTATTTTGATTATTGTAAACCGCCTTGATCTTCTTTATGAAAGGTTGTCTTCTTGTCTAGACTATCAAAATACTGAGTAGCAAAAAAAAAAATCTGTTTGCTCTTGCCTCACGATCGACTGCTTCTGTCTGGCAGCCTGCTCGTTCCTTCCGCTGGACTGCTTTTGTCTGGGGGTTGGTTGATCATGCTGTTTGACTGCAGATTCTATGCCTGTAACACTGTCTCTTTCAATGACAAGAGCGCTTACTGTCCTGGTGCTTTTCTTATTACGGCTGGCATGATTCTTTTTACTCTGTGCTGCAGGAAACTCTGCTGACTGAATCTAACCCTCTGCACGCAGGTCTGAAAATTTCCTGCCTAGGTCTATCTGGCTGTGCAAGCAAGCAGGTCAGTGATAGTTCTTTTTCTCTTCTTTCCCAAGCCTCAGATTTAAGCTGTGTGCAGTGCTGTTCAGGCTTCTGGTGCTCGCCTCAATAGTGTGCCTGCCAAGTAATGTTGAATCTAATGGCAGAGGCACTTAGTCTTCTCATTATTATAATCCCCTGTTCTTTCCCTTCTGTCTCACACCCAGGACGCCATTCGAGGGGTTCGGGGATTTTCTTGATGATACTTGCCCCAATCAGAAGGAAGTTTGAAAAAAAAAAAAATTCCTATTGCATCTGAGGTAGTGATGCAGTGTGGGAGGATGAGAGAAGGAAAGGTGGAGTAGCTAGGCGTGGCTAGGTTCTCAACTAGTGGTATTGCCCACCACCATGTTATGTGCTGAATGTTGCATTGGTAAGAGCCCGTGCATTTGCTAGGGGGGATAACTGTTTCCAGCTTACAGTGTGTTTGGCTGCTGCAATCGTGTGGCCCCTGGTTGTTGTGTGATGAGAAACGCAGGACCATAGTGGCTGTGAGCTCATGGGCCTAGCCTAGGGTGACTGAAGCTAAGTGATTAGAATAAGGATGCTGCCAAAAATTGAACTATTGTTTATGTAATGGATCAGCATGCAAGTCTGCAAAATTGGTCACTCCAAGACATGGTTAAATGTGCTCTAGGCCTTTCCACTGTAGATAAAGCATAAGAAGCTTCTTTAATCCATTTTGCTGATATAAGTTAGTGTGGTGGCAGTTAGTGACTCTTAAAAGGATGACTTTTTGCTTTAGAGTTGCCACCTTTTCCACAGACCACACTTGGACACTTAGCAGCAGAGGAGGAGGTAAGAGGACTAGGGGGCAGGTAGAAGGGAAGGTCCCCACTGACAGAGTTTCCAAGTTACCCAATTCCAGGAAGGAGATTTTGGATTTATGGGACCTGCAGCACTGATAATAATAGGTAGAATCAGGGACTACAAATACCACATTGCTTTGGGATGTAATTTTAAAGCCAGGACTGGCAAAAAATCTCCCTCCTATAACTGGGTAACTTGGCAGCTCTGTGCTGAGCCAAAAGTTAGGGTGGCGCATATGGATAAAATTCCTTTCATAAATGTAACAGTATTTTAATCATTAAACACTGAAATGACTAGTCTTTTCTGAAACATAGAACATATAATAATTTAATATTGAAAATTACAGAAGTCAACATAAGAATTCTTTAAAACGTTGTATGCAAGATTTTGAAACTACATAGGGCCTTTTTTCATATGCCTTATGAGGGATACTACTCAAATTTGAAGATAGGGCCTATGTGGAGTTGATAGTTGATGTGTCATGTTTGGATAATAATTACTTTGATTCAGTAAAAGTCATTGCAGCATGCAGAGAATCCAGGAGCCTACCACTACTAGATCACTGCACTTATGTATTCCAGTCAGTAAACTGAAAATGAAATTCTTCTCTCTGTTTTGCTGAGGTAGCTTCTGATCATAGTTCTACCATTCACTTCATTTTCATCTCTATCCCACCTTCTTACTCTACAACTAAGAGTTGCTAAGTGAATTCAGCATTACCTGGCAAGGTTGAACCAGTCCTGGGTTTATCCCACTGCATGCAGGGATTTGTAGTTCTGATTTCCCCATTGCATTACCTAAGAAAAGCAAGACTACAAGGCCCTACATGCAGTGGGGGTAAAGCCAGGACTGGATCAGCCCTGTTGGAGGAATCTGGATCCAGTTGGCAACCTTACCTACTGCTGAATTCTGAGTCACAGGAGCAGAGAACTGCAGGCTGGCTGCTGTTCTGCTTCAGCCTTTGCCCCTCCTGTCCCTAGGCGGTTGGAGCCATAAAGCACCAATATTGGAAGGCAAAGATTAGGAAATAGAACAAGCTGGACTGTTGCACAAGCTAACAGAATCCCTTGCTGCAGTCACACGTGCAAAACACAGACAGCCTCACCCAATACAGAGTAAGTGACCACAAACCGGAAATAAAAAATATGCTGACAAAAACTGAACTGGAAAGACCACTGGAGAAATAGAAATGAATTTCCTCCTGGTTTCCTCCTGCACTGTGCAAAATAAAAAGAGCCATGGGCTCCACTGTACAAGACTGGATATTGAGAATTTAGCTTCTAGGTGAAATGGAGACGCTCACAGATAAAGCGTGGTAATTGTGACATGACTAATGAAGAGTGGACTCATTTGAGTGAGATATTTGGGGGAAGGGATAGCAGTGGGTCAGGGGTGGAAATAGAGTAAGAGGGGCATGTGCTGAAGGAGCAGTGGTACATGCCTAAAGAAGTTGGTTGTTGGACTATGGGAGAGTTGGGGTGGGAGGAGGGGAGGGAGAAACAGTTTTTTGTTTTTTTTTTGTAATCTGGTTGTTTCAAGTTTCAATAAAACATTTACATCCTAATTCTGTATATGGTGCTAAAAGTGGAGTGGAGGAGTGGCCTAGTGGCTAGATCACTGGTCTTGCAATCCAGAGGTGGCAAGTTCAAATCCCACTGCTGCTCCTTGTGATCTTGGGCAAGTCACTTAATCCTGCATTGCCTCAGGTACAAACTTAGGCCCTCATGATCAAAAGCCCCGCACTGTTCCAAACAGTGCCCTAAAAATAGCGCCGGGACAGCGCAGGGCTTTTCTGCATCGATGATCAAAGATAATGCATGCAAATCTAAGCAGCGCTATTATCTTTGATTATCATGTTTGAGTGCGGGAGAATTGCGCCTGAGCATGCGCTCAGCACAATCCTCCCGCACTTGTTTGACAGGTCTGGGCTGTCAAAAGCCAAAACCTGTCAAACAGCCTGCCGAGGCCTGAACAATGAGGGCTGGAGCTCCGGTGTGTCTCCAGCCCCCCCCCCCCAAACCCCCAGAAAATGTCGTGGCCAAATTCTCTCCCACCCAGCGATGGGGGGGGGGGGCTGGAGGTCGACGATCCCATCCCCTCCATGTTCAGGGAAGGCTGGAGATCCGGTGGGTCTCCAGCCCCCACCAAACCCCCAGAAATTCAGAAGTGGCCGCCTCCGGCCAAAGGCTCTCCCACCCTCCCACCCAGCGACAGGGGGGAGGGGCTGGAGGTCCGGTGGGTCTCCAGCCCCCCAAATCCCCAGAAACCGTTGTGGCCGCCTCCGGCCAAAGGTTCTCCCACCCTCCCATCCATCGACTGGGGGGTTGGGGGCTGGAGGTCCGATGGATGGGAGCCTGGGGGGGGGCCAAGAGGGGGTGTTGTCACCAAGGACCACCAGGTATTCGAAATAGAACGCTGGGGGGGGGGGGAGGAGTTGGGGTGGGCTGGAGGTCCACCAGACCTCCAGCCCTCAACCCCCCAGTCGATGGATGAGAAGGTGGGAGAACCTTTGGCCGGAGGCAGCCACTCAACGGTTTCTGGGGGTTTGGGGGGCTGGAGACCCACCGGACCTCCTGCCCCCCCCCCCCCCCCCCGTCGCTGGGTGGGAAGGTGGGAGAGCCTTTGGCCGGAGGCAGCCACTTCTCGATTTCTGGGGGTTTGGGGGGGCTTGAGACCCACTGGATCTCCAGCCGTCCCTGAACATGGAGGGGGTGGGATCATCGGGGGGGGGGGGGGGGCAGGAGGTCCACCGGACCTCCATCCCCCTGATCGCGTTTGCTTTCTTTGGGGGGGAACGGGGGCCTGCCAGCATGCAACTGCATGCAGGACAGGGCTCACCATTCCTCCCCAAATGATCCGCAAAATCTAATGCCAGCTCGGAGCTGGCGTTGATTTTGCCACGGCCAGCGACCCAATCTTTGGTGCGCTGGACGCTGATCATTGGGGATGAATGCGTTAAGCACTGATTAGCATGCATTTGCAAGCTAATTGCGCTAGAAGCCCTGTCCTGCATGCATTTGCATGCTACTTGCGCTAAGAGCCCTCGAGTGCGTTGTTTCAGGCGCTCGAGGGCTCTGATCATGAGTCGGCTGCAAACTCCAGCGCTAGTAAGGCGTTAACAGCCTCTAGTGCCGGAGTTTGCTTTTGATCATGAGGGCCTTAGATTGTGAGCCCTCCTAGAACAGAGAAGTATCCAGTGTACTTGAATGTAACTCACCTTGAGCTACTACTGAAAAAGGTGTGAGCAAAATGGAAATAAATAAAAATTGCTCATGCAGATTTTGGCACACACCCAGTTTGCACGCACAATTTAATTCACAAATGAGCTAATTAGCACCAATAAGTGGGCACTAATAATTATCGGTGCTAATTGGTATCGGTTTAAATTTACGTGGACGTCTTTAGGCGCTGGGATCCGTGTGTAAGAAAAGGGGGCACAGCCATGGGAGGGGTTTGAGCAGATCAGGAGCGTTCCTACAATTTGCATGCAGTGTTAAGGGATATCTGCGCCTAATTTAGGTGCGAGAATTTACACCAGGTTTCAGTTGGTGTGCATCCTCATGCCCAAAATTGAATGCGGGATCCCGGTGCCAAATACTATTCTATGAACAACGCCTTACTCTGAGCACCGTAATGTTTAGCGCTAATTTTTATTCGCGACCAAATTTGGGCACCATTTGTAGAATTTAGCCCTACAAACCTATGAGCAGGAAAAGTATCTTTTTCCCAGGTAAAAATCCTAAATTACTTTTTAAAATTAATTACATTTAAGAAATGTAAAATTCCCACGAACCTTTTTGTTGGAATTTACCATTTTAGCCTGCCCTTATTTTCTTTCATTTTTCTTTCCCCCTTCCCTTACTGCAAATAAGGCGACTCCTTTCCTACCTTTCATTCCTTATAGAGAGCTATGCAATAAATTTGTATTAGAGTCATCTGCTGACAATTTGTGTGTAGCTCCCTAACACAACATTTTAGCTCCACTGTGCTATAATAGTATAAGCAATCAACATTCACATTACCGCTGCATTAAAAAGTGTGCACTGTCAGAACAAACAGTACACAATGCCATGGTACTATGCAGTTGTTTGCTTCATCAAATAGTAAAAGGTCTCCTTTCTGCCAGTACATGGGTAGGGATTGGTTCATGCATTGACAGGAAGGGAAACAGTAAAAAACATCCCGTCTCCCTCTGTAACACGCCAGAATTTTTTCATGAGTAAAATGCAGTGCCTATTAGATCCGTGTTGAGCATAGCATGGTGGAGATAGTACCAAGTGGTGAGCATCCATGAACTGCAGAGATCGCATGGGAATGTGGGCAATAATGCAGGAGCAAAATAAGAGGGGGTTCCTGAGTAGTAAGCCTCATGGGGTAGCAGAACAGGTGAAATAATGTGTGTGTGGGGGGGGGGGGGGGGGGGGGGGGGGGGGGGGGGGGGGGGGGGGGGGGGAGTCGATCAGTACGTCTTGCACCACACAGAAGACCCCTATAAATCACTCTGGTGGTCTAGTGGCCCCCCCCCCCGTCCAGAGGTGTAGCCAGACACCCAATTTTGGGTGGACCTGGGCCCCAGATGGGTGGGCAGAAGAACACTATCTTGTCCCACAAGTGATTTGGTCTGTCCCCCTCTCACCTGCATGCCATATGGTCTCTCAAACATCCTCTCTCCCCCACATACCTTTTAAATAGCAGATTTTCACTGGCAGCGGGCAGCAACTAATACACACTGCTTATGTTAGCCCCACAGCCTTCCCTGTGATGCAATTTCCTGTTTCCGCATAGGCGGGAATACATCAGAGGGAAGGCTGTGGGGCCAGTGCAAACAGTATGTATCAGTTGCTGCTTACTGCAGGCGAAGATATGCTATTTACAAAGTTTGCAGGAGGGAGAGTAGTTGGGAGTTTTCGGCTGGTGGGGCTTGGGGATCCCTGCCATCCACATCATAGGTGTGCTGCTACTGGGTGGGCTGAGCCCACCCTTGGCTACGCCACTGCCCTTGTCCCTATGCACCTTTTAAGTGGGGAGGCAGGAGCCATGCCCACTCACTCCTGCCTCTGTGTCACCATCTGGGAAAATGGCAGCTCCTGACCCATGTGCAATGCATCCTATTTATACCAAATAAGAGAATTTTGCTTTATTTGGCAAAAGGCAGGCAGGAGCTGCCGTTTTTCAAGATGGCAGTTTTGAGGCGGGAACGTTCCTGCCTCCCATCTGAAAGGTGCAGGAAGATGGGTGGGAGGTCAGGGGGTGTCACCATCATCTGTGGGGTCAGTTTGTGCACCAGGTCCATTGCTTGTCCATGGCTTACCGTGAATATTCAGCAGCACTTAACCAGATAATGCCCACTGAATATTAGTAGTTAGCACCAGAGCCAAAAGCAGCTAAGTTGTGGGTGTTCCAGGGGCGAAGTTGGCACTTAAGGGCTGAATATCAGCCCTTAAATTGCGTAAGATAGCCACATAAAAATTAGGTTTATCTTTTTTTTTTTATTTATTTCTTTATAACATTTTAATATACATAATAATATTCAATCAAGAATAATAATACACAATACTGAAAAAGCATCATCAGGAAAAAAGTAATAAGAAATTGATGAACTGTTATCATCCACAAATTAGGTAAATGATCCAAGAATTAAGAAATATTAAACAAGCTATTTAGTGCCCAGCTTATAATCAATTTTGTTAAACCAAGACTGCGCCATGTTCTGCCGACTTACTCGAAGCTGCTTTACAGTGTTACATTCGGGTCTAAATTTTCACAATAATACTCTCTTTATCTTTCAAAAAATCATCCAACTGTTTGGGTTCAAAAAAAATTGATATTGTTTTGTGTGAAGGAAAATCCTACACACACAAGGATTAGGTTTATCTTATGCGGTTAAGGGCTGAATATTGCACTTAACCACATAAGTTTTACCGGCCAAAATATAACCGGATATTTAACGCCAGTGCCTGGACGTGGCCCAGCATTGAATATCCAGGAGTACAGTCGGCAGCAGACATAAAAATGGTGACCTCTGCCAGCTGACTATCAGATGGTTACTTTTTTGAGTCAATTTTTAAACATGCTGTAATGCTCCCAGGCCCATTCTTCCTTATTTATTTATAAAAATTTATAACCTGCACCATCTACTATTCTGGGTGGTTCACAAGAATCACATTCATAATAAATTCCACATAAAACATTACATTCATAATAAAACCATCATAACTACACAGACATAGAAATCACTACCAGCATTACACAGTAATCAAATCACTATCTCCATACATTATACAGTAGTAAACGCTTGCTGGAATAAAAAGGCCTTCTCTGGGGCACCCTCTCCGAGTGTTACTTCTGTATGTCTCTTCTCTCGGTATGGCTGAATGTTCCTGCCCTATTTAAATATATTGGCATTCCTTTCTTTATTTCTACAATTTATCTTTGTAAACCGCCTTGACCTGTTTTCAAGATAAATATAAAGATCAAGGTATGCCACCACCATTGTGATTTTTGGTTTTGTAACACCATTGAGGGATCAGGGATCGCTGCCCCTCCATCCATGGGGTCAAGAGGTGGAAGGGGATGCCACTCTGGCTACTTCAGTGATCTGAGGTGAAGTGCTGCACTTCAACTCAGATCCTCTCCTCTGCTTCTAATTGTATCGTGATGCATAAAGATTCTCTGCTAGAAAAATTGTTAAAAACTGTGCTAGATTTTAGCAGTTTTTTTTTTACACTGGGAAGCAATTCTTAATTCAGCAATTTGCATGCATTTTGCATGCCCACTGAAATATTCTTTACTACAGTGGGTTTTGCTGATTTTTCTCACACCAGTCTTTCTTCCTTCACTGGGGAGTAGGATTAGCATGGGAAAATCAGATGTAACCACTGCATTAATGAGTGGCGTAGCTTATTCTGCTGGCCCCTAGATATGCCTATTGTCCCTTTTGCTGTTCTCCATCGGGTAGCTCTCTGTGCCACCAAGTACTCCCCCCCCCCCCATTCCATATCTGGCTCCATCTCCTCATCTGGCACCTTCTCGATCCATAAGATCCCATGCTGACAGCTCACTCCATGTTCTCAACTTTGCTGCTCTTTACCTTTCCCTTCTGTGTTCCAGTGCCTGTGCCCTCAATCAGCTCTTTGCAGCCAACCTAGCCATTGGTGCTGCTCTTCCTAAATTGTAATGTTCTCTATACTTAGGGAGCCCCCTGCAGTTCAGACATAAAAAGAGCACTACACCGTGCAGGAGGAGAAGGAGCTGCACAAGCAGCTAGGGGGGTCCTTTTACTAAGGCATGTAGGTGTGTAGTTGCCTATGTGCTTCCAACTCGCATAAAATTGGAATTACCGCCCAGCTACCGCGTACAAAGCACGTGGTAGACATTTTCTTCCGCATGGCGCTTTCCCAGAGGTAAGCACCAGTGTACACATGGTGATGCTTACCGCCTGGTTAGCGCATGAGACCTTATAGCCAAGTCAGTGAGTGGCAGTAAGGTCTCAGGCCAAAAATGGACACTTGCTGATTTTAATTGTGCCGCACGTCCATTTTCTGCCAAGGCCTTTTTCCCAGGCACACGTCCAAACCACCTGCCTACACCAGCGCAGGCCATTTTTCGGCACGCCTTAGTAAAAGGGCCCCTAGGTTAGCTTCAAAAAGCTGAGAGCAGAGAAAAGAATAGGACCCATTAGAGTCTGGCCACTAATCTCTGGAGTTGGTAGCATGGAATCTTGTTTCTGTTTAGGATTCTGTCAGGTACTTGTGACCTGAATTGGCCACTTTTAGAGGCTAGATGGCCCATGGGTCTGACCCAGTATGGCTGTTCTTATGTTCTTGTTAACTAGACACTACTAATTAAAAAACAGACTGTCTAGTCAAAAACTAGACAGTTGGCCACACCATAAGGCAGTTTTTATTAAAATGAAGCTATTAAATTTGGACACATTTAGGTTGGGTTTCTTTCTTCAGGGCACTTCCTCATATCCTTTTTTTGTGAAATCTAACCCGTATTTTCTACCCTACTTGATTCTGTAACTAATTCGATTTGTTGGCCTTTTTTTTTATCAGCAAAAAGAACATTTTCCCCAACTAGAGCCTAACTTGTTTATTTTCTCCGAATCTGCCTTTGCTAATCCAGCAGCGGAAGCAGTGGCCCGTCTCATCTCTCTGGGCAAAGTTACATATGCCCTCCAAATATCTAGCTTTCCCAACCTTGAATCTGCTCATGACAGGCTTACACCATCAGGCAGTATGGACTCTTGTAATTAGAAAGGAACCCAGTATGTAGTAGATATAATAAGATAGTTTATTACAATCTTACCAATGGTAATACAGGTAGGTTAAGCATTCACATAATGGAACCGCATATCATGGCACATCCTCTCTCTCTAGCTTTCTGGAGTCTCCCTTCTCTGTTCGTCTTCTCCTCTCATCTCCTTCTTCTTCTCGTCTCATCTCGTCTCGTCTGAACTAATACTCCTCAAACTGCTGCTTATATACAATTTTGGCCCTATTCATTTCAATGGACCCCAGCTGTCTCAACTGGGCTCCCAGTCCTTATCAGTTGATCAGAATGACTTCACATGTACCCAAACCTTCCTGTAGCCCCCCCTTTGGATATTCTCACCCGGGGTGCAGCTGACCCAGCACTATCTCTACGTAACCATAGCAACTCTTGCTTATGACGTCTTGCAGGTGCCAATCTCAGGATTGTTTATAGAGTAGATTGCCCCCACCCTTGCCAGTTCAGCACTTGCCATAGTGAAATGTAACTGTGTCAAAGGTGATCTCTGATTTTTACAAGCTAGCTCTCTTTTGTATCAGAGATGATTCTGATTTTAAGAAGCCTAGCTCTTATTATGAGCCATTGGCCTGTATTTTACTGAGAGCAAGGGCTAGCATAACTCTTCATTCCCCTCTTGCCAGGCCCCTCAGAGGGGGCTGGCACACATGACTACTAGTGGGTGTGGCCGCCTTTCCAGAGCGCTCTTAGAGTTCTGTGGGGGGGAATGTATAGGATTGAGGTAACATGGGTGCTCTGGCACAATAAGGAAAAAGGCCATAGCAAGAGTCAGTATGTGGATATATAATTATATGCTGGATGAAATGCAGCATTAGGTTTCCCCTTTTATCATAACCAACCTAAGGGGCCCAACTTTCTTACACCCACCCCTCTAGGGCGGAGCTAGACTTGGAAACATGTGAAGTCAATTAAGTCTAGGTACCATACAATGGAATCAATAAGGTCAAGTGCATATGATTGTGATTGATTAATATATCATGATTACAAAGCTGATGTTGGAAGGCGGGGGAAAGAAAACTTTCAAAGTTTATCATTAGTCAAACTTTGAATGTGTAAATATAGCCAAAACTGGTGTTAAGAGGGCAGAAATATTTCATTTTAGCATTGAAAAAGGATTAATATTGGCCAAATAATGAATAACTACTGAAAACTCATGCGCATTACAAGTATTGCAAAGGCTAAGCTATGGGTGTTATAGGCCTACATTATATATGAAGGGCCTGCTGCTTAACCTGCAGTAGTCTTATAATTATGGGCAGGATAATAGTTTTGTAATTATCTTACTACTAGGTGTAATGGATCTAGATCATATATGAAGGTACTATTGAGTTATAGTGTTTTTGGAACATACATAGGAACATAATCTTCTTGTTCCTTTATACAGAATATGAAGCAAATATGTGTTAAATGAATTGATCTGCTTCACTTTCACTTGATGAGTAAGAAATCATCAACAGTAGAAAACAGTCTGCTTAGTTACTATTTGAGGTATAGTGATGAAAGGTACAACAGTTAAAAAATAGAGAGAAAACAATCTAAACCTGTCTATACAAATTAGCAAAATGTAACAAACTAGAAAGAAACATATGATAGTTCAATTAAACAGCATAAGCAGAATAAATATCTTCCTTAATAAAAGAGGTACACTTGCGTTACAGTTATTAATAGGTAAAAATGAGTAAAATAAATAGCAGTGGTCCTACATTTATGGTGGAAATGTAGTTTGTCTTGAACTGAGAGTAGTTACAAGGAGGCTTAAAACAAACCTCTGAACATAGGGAATAATGCAACAGTATCAACACCTGATTTAGTAGCTAGTTTTGTAGACTCAGGCAGAAAGGTCTTGTAATGCCTTTATAATGGATCCTATCAGTGTCAGTATTACTGGGAATGTAAGTATAACAATGATTTCTGGTTTTAAATTAATCAATTACCCCTCTTGATAGTGACAATAGAGGATGAAAAACCAAGGATGCCACCCACTTTAATCAATGCTATAAGTGGCATACCAAAAGTATACAGGTTCTCTATTAGAGAGTCTGATTATTGGATGTGTACTCTGTTAATTTTAATTTGTCCACATCCCTGGAAAATTTCAAAGTTATCAAACATGGACCTATTAGATCTGGTAGTCCATGTATCAAATATAGGGTAACAGAAAATATTTAATCTAGTTAAAGGGTCTCAGTTAGGATCATCATCCATTCCAGGATCCCAATTTAGGGAGTGAATGGGACAGGTACCGTTCAGAGGCTCATTAGAGTGAGCACCAGCCATTTAATAGCTAGGCAGGTGTAATGCAAAAAGTATGGAATGTAAAGTCAAAAGAAAATAATAAAACAAAACAAATGATGATTGGTATTGTCAGGAATTATAAAATTAAATAGAATTAAAAAGGGCAAGTCATGATTAGATATAGGGTGGCAATTAAAACAGAGTAAATCAACTGTTGGGGTACCTAGGGTGGATTCTTGTGATTATTACTATGTATACTGAAAAAAACAGTGAGTCTTTTCAAATGTATAGCAGATTAGTCCTGGAACCAAAATTAGGAATAATATAAGTACAACAAGTCCCAATGCAGTTGTTGGAGTACAGAGTAGAGTGTCCTCTTGTGGGTAGGTGGACTTGCATCACACGGTTCCACTGGAAAGATGGCAAGTGCAGTAGTAGGCTCTCTTTGATGGGAAATGTTCCATTCAGGTAAGGTGGTAACGTCTGTAGTTGTCAGATGCTTGGAAAATGTTCTTGTAGTCCATCAACTTGAAGTGATGGCGAAGGCTGCAGAACCAGTGGTAACTGCTGAGCTGGTGGGGATGGCTTGAAAGGGAATGAATCAGGAGCCTTGTAGATGCAGATGTCTTTTAGGTGGACCCAGGATGTGTGGTCTTGCAACTTGACTAATTTGGAAGGGTCCTATGTAAATAGGGATGTAGTACTTCCGGTGAACCAAATCTCCAACTTTGAGAGCTTTTGGATAACCGGTGGCAGGGGAAGGGCTATCATTACCCTCCCCTCTTCTGACTGAGATTTCCTGTGAAAATCGAAGACAGAAAAAGTAATGATAATAAACAGAATATTGGCAGGCAAGTTGTTATCAGGATTAGCTTTAAAAAGGCAGATGGGGTGGCTTGAAGAGCTAACAAGGCAAGCGGCAGAGCATTGAGCCAATTGTTAATTCAATTTATCATAAGTTGTATTAATTTAGTTTTTTAAAAGTGCATCGTAGTGATCAGATAGGCCATTGCTAGTAGGTTTGTAAATACAAACAGTATGGTGTGAAATACCCAGTGCAGGAATAAAAAGACTTTAGGAACTCATCAAAAATGAAAACCATTGTCTGTAGTAATTTTGCAGGGATTGCCAAATATAGGAATAATCTCTTTGATGCAAGGATAATCTTCTATTTATTATTATTATTTTGTTAAAAAATTTTAGAAAGCATCTATGCAGACAAGCAGGTACCTTTTAACTTTGACAGGTATCTGCATATCTGTAAAATCAGTATAGGCCGGGCCCTTGCACAAGTGACCAGTAGGTATACAGCAGACGATACACTGATCTGGAATAACTTCAGTTAGAGAAGCTTTCTCATATGGTATTCAAATTTGTTGCCAGTAATTCTGATATACTGCCTGAGAAACAGAAAAGCATTATGAAAAGAAAAATTTAGAGAATTAGGGAAATTCAGCATTGGGTAAATTCTAAGGGATACCCATTCTTGTGAAATACCTAATCCAGGAAAGGGTACTTATTATTATGAAAAAGAAATAAGCAGTTTGTGTAGAGACTTCAACTATTGTTGTGTGTAAATAAATATGATCTGTTTGAGAGCATATACAGAGAAATAGAAACAAGATATAGATATTATATGGGCATAACACTGTTTCTTGTTATTGTTAGACAGACAAAAAGCATTATAACTCAAAAAGCTTTAGGTAGAATAGAAGGCCTCATATAAATAGAGCACAGAGGATAGCAGATACATTACCACATTCAAACGTTTCAAAATTCCTCTGGACCTTCTACGACTTTTCTCTGCACCATCGCGACTTGCGAAAATCTTTCTTAAGGGTCTGTCATGCGAATGTCTACTTATATGCACTTATAGAAAGCACATCCAATGATACATGAACAGCTAAACCATTTTACATTGCAAACATTTCTGAAACCTATCATATTTGAAAATATCATTTCCTTATAACCTTTATAATTATCCCAAAAATGAATGGGATTCTCACATCCAATTACCTTCCTCCACAACTTAATCAAAACTATACTGGAAATGTGTATCATGATAGCCCCCATGGTGGCTAAAAAGAAAGAGAAAAAACAATTTGCAAAGTCAGAAAAATAAAAATAATTTAAAAATAAATAAAGTTGAATGGCAGGCTTTGAACCCATCAACTTGGTCATAAGGAATGAGTGCAGTAGAAAAGAGAGTATGGACTGAGTAAATGAGCAGGATTGAGAAAGCAGCCTGTTCATTTCCATTGCATGAGTTTTGCTTGTGTAACTGAAGACTGCAAAATATAGGGAAAATCAGGAGAAGGAGGGGGGAGTGGGCTGCCAGGGGGAGGGTGTGTGTAGAGAGGGGGCTATATGGGAAGGTGGGAGGGAGGGGTAGGAGGTAGAGAGGAGGGAGGGGCAGGGTGGGGGGAGAAAGGAGGGGCACTAGTGGATAGGGGAGGGGTGGTGAAGGGAGAGGAAGGGAGGGCTACAGGGTATAGGGGAGGGGTAGAGGAGGGAGAGGAAGGGAGGGCGGCGGGGGATAGGGGAGGGGTAGAGGAGAGAGAGGAAGGGAGGGCTGCGGGGGATAGGGGAGGGGTAGAGGAGGGAGAGGAAGGGAGGGCTGAGGTGGAAGAGGGGGGCTGTGGAGGGAGAGAAAGGGAGGGCTGAGGAGGAAGAGGGGGGCTATGGAGGGAGAGAAAGGGAGGGCTGAGGGGAAGAGGGGGGCTGTGGAGGGAGAGAAAGGGAGGGCTGAGGGAGAAGAGGGGGGGCTATGGAGGGAGAGGAAGGGAGGGCTGAGGGGGAAGAGAAAGGGAGGGCTGAGGGGGAAGGGGGGGCTGATGGGGGATAGGAAGGAGGGGGTAGAGGTGGAGTATGGGGTGGGGTTAATGCATCCGGGGTGCGCAGTGGCAGGGTGAGATCAGGACCAAAGGACACCTGACCTGCTGTTACCTGGCTTGCCAGGTCATCAGCTAAATTGCTGTTATTAGGGTATTGGATGAGTGATCTTTATAATATAGATCAAGCATAGAAGAGTCTAGAATTTGGACATGAAAAAGTGCAGTGCATTTTTAAATATTCCTCTGTCCTGTAATTCAGCAGCTGTGAAACAGAAAATAGTTAATTTGTAGGCAGACGAATCTGCGCTTGCGAACAGAAAGACAGTTCATAAATCTTTTACACACACAGTGACGTCGGAGAGAAAATGGAAGGGAAAGAATTTCCTTTAAAGTTCTCCGGTAGCAGAAAATACAAATATAAATCAAAAGAGAGTTGAACAGAAAGCAGTAAACGGTGGGAATTTATTAAAAATCAAAAGTGAGAAATAATGAGTTTTATCTTGCCAGCGGCATTGCTTATCTTTAAAAGTTTAAAGAAAACTGTTCAGTGCTACAGACAAGTATTATAGACAAGTAGCAGAAGAAAATACAGCTGTTAATCAAAAGAAAGTTAGACAGAAGGCAGTGAACAGTGAGACTTCATTATTCAGATGTTTGAAGGAAAGGAAAAAAATAAACAGAGGATCACATTTTTTCTTTTTTTGTTTCCAGTCTGTGAATAACAAAGTAAGGAAAAAAGTAACAGAATAGATAACTCTATCTGTAAACCACTAGTTTGCGGGAGTTCATAGTGAATGATTAAAGAACCAGGCTAGGGCTTCCGGTGGCTTTAGGGGGAAGTGCCTTAGAATTCTGTCTTAATCAGATAATAACTAAATCATTACCATGCTACAAGCAGGGTGTGAGAAAAAGAAAACCCAAAAGTAAGAAATAAAGAGTTTATCCTGTTACACAAAAGTTTTAGAAATAGTGGCACCTCTCTGCCAGGGGAGGGGAGGGGGGGAGAGTACTCAGCATAACCTTGAAGTACAGAAAAATGAAACTGTCAGGCTTTCCCAGTGTGAGCATTTACACAGAGAAAAGCAGAGATGCAGCTTTAAGCATGAAGCACAGAAGAATGCATTTGTAGGTCTGAGTAACTCGGGCTCAAACCAGATGGACACAAGACCATTCTGTTGTATTTTTTTTTCCTAAGAATGAGTTGCACAATATATTTAAAAAGTTAGCTAAAAACAAATCTATTACAGGGGATTCTGGAGTTGAAAAGCCTGATGAACTGGGACCATTTTATTCCTAAGTAAATATCAGATAAAGTAATGGCATTAAACCATGGCATGTTAGCACAAGGTATGGTAAAAAAACAAATGTGGATAATACAGTAATTCAAGGCAGTGTAGGAAGTAACCACTATTTAGAATTAAGTCAGAAGAGACAGTAGGACTACTAAAACTAGAATATTACCAAACACACTCAGGATAACTTCTAATCTTTAATCTAATAGTTTAAGCATTGTTCTTCACATGTAGGTGTGTAGTTGCCTATGTGCTTCCAACTCGCATAAAATTGGAATTACCGCCCAGCTACCGCGTACAAAGCACGTGGTAGACATTTTCTACCGCATGGCGCTTTCCCAGAGGTAAGCGCCAGTGTACACATGGTGATGCTTACCGCCTGGTTAGCGCATGAGACCTTATAGCCAAGTCAGTGAGTGGCAGTAAGGTCTTAGGCCAAAAATGGACACTTGCTGGTTTTAATTTTGCCGCACGTCCATTTTCAGCCAAGGCCTTTTTCCCAGGCACGCGTCCAAACCACCTGCCTACACCAGCGCAGGCCATTTTTCGGCACGCCTTAGTAAAAGGGCCCCTAGGTTAGCTTCAAAAAGCTGAGAGCAGAGAAAAGAATAGGACCCATTAGAGTCTGGCCACTAATCTCTGGAGTTGGTAGCATGGAATCTTGTTTCTTTTTAGGATTCTGTCAGGTACTTGTGACCTGAATTAGCCACTTTTAGAGGCTAGATGGCCCATGGGTCTGACCCAGTATGGCTGTTCTTATGTTCTTGTTAACTAGACACTACTAATTAAAAAACAGACTGTCTAGTCAAAAACTAGACAGTTGGCCACACCATAAGGCAGTTTTTATTAAAATGAAGCTATTAAATTTGGACACATTTAGGTTGGGTTTCTTTCTTCAGGGCACTTCCTCATATCCTTTTTTTGTGAAATCTAACCCGTATTTTCTACCCTACTTGATTCTGTAACTAATTCGATTTGTTGGCCTTTTTTTTTATCAGCAAAAAGAACATTTTCCCCAACTAGAGCCTAACTCCAGTGGGCCGCAGTAGCATAGCCAGACCTCAATTTCCGGGTGGGCCTGAGGATATACAGTGGTGGAAATAAGTATTTGATCCCTTGCTGATTTTGTAAGTTTGCCCACTGACAAAGACATGAGCAGCCCATAATTGAAGGGTAGGTTATTGGTAACAGTGAGAGATAGCACATCACAAATTAAATCCGGAAAATCACATTGTGGAAAGTATATGAATTTATTTGCATTCTGCAGAGGGAAATAAGTATTTGATCCCCCACCAACCAGTAAGAGATCTGGCCCCTACAGACCAGGTAGATGCTCCAAATCAACTCGTTACCTGCATGACAGACAGCTGTCGGCAATGGTCACCTGTATGAAAGACACCTGTCCACAGACTCAGTGAATCAATCAGACTCTAACCTCTACAAAATGGCCAAGAGCAAGGAGCTGTCTAAGGATGTCAGGGACAAGATCATACACCTGCACAAGGCTGGAATGGGCTACAAAACCATCAGTAAGACGCTGGGCGAGAAGGAGACAACTGTTGGTGCCATAGTAAGAAAATGGAAGAAGTACAAAATGACTGTCAATCGACAAAGATCTGGGGCTCCACGCAAAATCTCACCTCGTGGGGTATCCTTGATCATGAGGAAGGTTAGAAATCAGCCTACAACTACAAGGGGGGAACTTGTCAATGATCTCAAGGCAGCTGGGACCACTGTCACCACGAAAACCATTGGTAACACATTACGACATAACGGATTACAATCCTGCAGTGCCCGCAAGGTCCCCCTGCTCTGGAAGGCACATGTGACGGCCCGTCTGAAGTTTGCCAGTGAACACCTGGATGATGCCGAGAGTGATTGGGAGAAGGTGCTGTGGTCAGATGAGACAAAAATTGAGCTCTTTGGCATGAACTCAACTCGCCGTGTTTGGAGGAAGAGAAATGCTGCCTATGACCCAAAGAACACCGTCCCCACTGTCAAGCATGGAGGTGGAAATGTTATGTTTTGGGGGTGTTTCTCTGCTAAGGGCACAGGACTACTTCACCGCATCAATGGGAGAATGGATGGGGCCATGTACCGTACAATTCTGAGTGACAACCTCCTTCCCTCCGCCAGGGCCTTAAAAATGGGTCGTGGCTGGGTCTTCCAGCACGACAATGACCCAAAACATACAGCCAAGGCAACAAAGGAGTGGCTCAGGAAGAAGCACATTAGGGTCATGGAGTGGCCTAGCCAGTCACCAGACCTTAATCCCATTGAAAACTTATGGAGGGAGCTGAAGCTGCGAGTTGCCAAGCGACAGCCCAGAACTCTTAATGATTTAGAGATGATCTGCAAAGAGGAGTGGACCAAAATTCCTCCTGACATGTGTGCAAACCTCATCATCAACTACAGAAGACGTCTGACCGCTGTGCTTGCCAACAAGGGTTTTGCCACCAAGTATTAGGTCTTGTTTGCCAGAGGGATTAAATACTTATTTCCCTCTGCAGAATGCAAATAAATTCATATACTTTCCACAATGTGATTTTCCGGATTTAATTTGTGATGTGCTATCTCTCACTGTTACCAATAACCTACCCTTCAATTATGGGCTGCTCATGTCTTTGTCAGTGGGCAAACTTACAAAATCAGCAAGGGATCAAATACTTATTTCCACCACTGTAGATAGGGTGGGCATGGCCCACACATTTCCTATCTGCCCACTAACCCGCCCCCACAGTGGTAAAAATGAAATGCTTTGGTTGGTGAGGATCTCAAGCCTCACCAACAAGAGTCCGCTCCAGAGCCCCCTCAGCTGTCTCAACGTGTTTCCAGCCGACTGTACCGACACCCCTGAGCATGCTTAATTGAGCATGTATAGGGGGTTGGAGTGGTGCTGCCTTCAGTGCCAGAGAGGACTCTTCAGCTGGTGGGACTTGGGGTTCTCTGGCAGCTACACTGACAATGTTCACCACCGTTGGGTGGGCCTGAACAGAAACTGGGTTGGCCTGTGCCACTGCTGGGCCTGATATTTGAAATGATTTCACCAGGCATGCACATGTATGTCTGAAGAGGGTAATGCATGTATGTGTGTACTGCCTTGAGTGAATCTCTTCATAAAGGCTTTTAATAAATTCAAGTATTAAATTAATACATAAAAAATGTGTACATATGTCTGAAGAGCAAGAGTGCATCTGTGTGTTTCTGTGTCTCTGGTTGGCATAATACCATGTTGAGTTTCCCTTTGAACATTTGGGCTGGAGTGCAGAAGTCCTGTGGTACCAATATATCTGTGCATATACTAAGTGAAGGGAAATTACCTGGGGAAATTCCTTTGAAATCTGGCCTCATACTACCTCCAATCTATCTATATCCTTTCAGAAGCACCAATGTAAAACGTTGTAAATTTATATCTCCGATATATCACCCGAAAATCTCACTCTTTGAGGCAGTTCACCTATGTACTAGAGGCAATTGAGAGTTACAATGACTTGCCCAACTGTGCTGGTTCTAAGCCCACTGCTCCAGAGCTCCCAAAATACCCAACTCCAGGAAGAAGACTTTTTGGCTAGTCCTGTTTTTGAACTTTATCCCAATTCAATGTGCTGTTTGTAGTTTCTGATTCTACCCATTGAAATTGGTACTTTAGGCCCCATAATGCAACAGGATAAGGTTATCAGAAATCCAGCCTTAAATGTCCTCTCCTGGAACTGGGTAATTTGGTAGCTCTCTAGCTATAACCTTTAAGCTTTTATATTCAAAGCACTTGCTTGTCTGATCCCCATACTAACTCACAAACAGTTACTGCAACAGTGCCCACAGTTAGGTGAGGGAGATGCAACAGAATATCTGCTAACAAGTACAGGTAATAGCACTTTGTAACCCTGGGGGAGGGAGAAGAGAGAAAGGAGATACCGGAATTGGGGGGGGGGGGGTGGTGACTGATAGTTTGCAGGAGGATGCCAAAGTCCCTCGCATGGGCCCTGAGGGAGGCAAGGTATGCACTTTATGATTCTGAATTCCCTGCTTGTATTTTGTGTAGTAATGCGAGTGCAGCCTCCACAGATACTTTTGTACCTGTGAACTTAGTTGACCTAGATTTTCAAAAGGAAAACTATGTGACATTTTCTCCACAGAGAAAAAACACTGAGGGAGATACACCTACAGAGATAACCTGAGAAGAGAGAAAGATGGAGATAGACACAGAGAGTGCGGGGAAAGAGACAAAAGGCGGCCATAAACATAGATATATGCACACACAGTGATAGGGTGAGAGTCGTTTACAGATGTAGCAGGCTGCCAAAAAACAGGTGCAGGCTAATGTTCTGGGGCCTTGTGCCAAAACACAGGTGCCAGTCAAAGTATAGCAGCAGGAGGTGTGTTGAAAGATTGATCCAACAAGATTTAACTGTGAGCTTTTGGAATGAAATATGAAGCCTATGAGTCCAAATGGCCAAAGAGTCACCTACAGTGGGGGAAATAAGTATTTGATCCCTTGCTGATTTTGTAAGTTTGCCCACTGACAAAGACATGAGCAGCCCATAATTGAAGGGTAGGTTATTGGTAACAGTGAGAGATAGCACATCACAAATTAAATCCGGAAAATCACATTGTGGAAAGTATATGAATTTATTTGCATTCTGCAGAGGGAAATAAGTATTTGATCCCCCACTAACCAGTAAGAGATCTGGCCCCTACAGACCAGGTAGATGCTCCAAATCAACTCATTACCTGCATGACAGACGGCTGTCGGCAATGGTCACCTGTATGAAAGACACCTGTCCACAGACTCAGTGAATCAGTCAGACTCTAACCTTTACAAAATGGCCAAGAGCAAGGAGCTGTCTAAGGATGTCAGGGACAAGATCATACACCTGCACAAGGCTGGAATGGGCTACAAAACCATCAGTAAGACGCTGGGCGAGAAGGAGACATCTGTTGGTGCCATAGTAAGAAAATGGAAGAAGTACAAAATGACTGTCAATCGACAAAGATCTGGGGCTCCACGCAAAATCTCACCTCGTGGGGTATCCTTGATCATGAGGAAGGTTAGAAATCAGCCTACAACTACAAGGGGGGAACTTGTCAATGATCTCAAGGCAGCTGGGACCACTGTCACCACGAAAACCATTGGTAACACATTACGACATAACGGATTGCAATCCTGCAGTGCCCGCAAGGTCCCCCTGCTCCGGAAGGCACATGTGACGGCCCGTCTGAAGTTTGCCAGTGAACACCTGGATGATGCCGAGAGTGATTGGGAGAAGGTGCTGTGGTCAGATGAGACAAAAATTGAGCTCTTTGGCATGAACTCAACTCGCCGTGTTTGGAGGAAGAGAAATGCTGCCTATGACCCAAAGAACACCGTCCCCACTGTCAAGCATGGAGGTGGAAATGTTATGCTTTGGGGGTGTTTCTCTGCTAAGGGCACAGGACTACTTCACCGCATCAATGGGAGAATGGATGGGGCCATGTACCGTACAATTCTGAGTGACAACCTCCTTCCCTCCGCCAGGGCCTTAAAAATGGGTCGTGGCTGGGTCTTCCAGCACGACAATGACCCAAAACATACAGCCAAGGCAACAAAGGAGTGGCTCAGGAAGAAGCACATTAGGGTCATGGAGTGGCCTAGCCAGTCACCAGACCTTAATCCCATTGAAAACTTATGGAGGGAGCTGAAGCTGCGAGTTGCCAAGCGACAGCCCAGAACTCTTAATGATTTAGAGATGATCTGCAAAGAGGAGTGGACCAAAATTCCTCCTGACATGTGTGCAAACCTCATCATCAACTACAGAAGACGTCTGACCGCTGTGCTTGCCAACAAGGGTTTTGCCACCAAGTATTAGGTCTTGTTTGCCAGAGGGATCAAATACTTATTTCCCTCTGCAGAATGCAAATAAATTCATATACTTTCCACAATGTGATTTTCCGGATTTAATTTGTGATGTGCTATCTCTCACTGTTACCAATAACCTACCCTTCAATTATGGGCTGCTCATGTCTTTGTCAGTGGGCAAACTTACAAAATCAGCAAGGGATCAAATACTTATTTCCCCCACTGTAGATCCTAGAAGACAGAAAGTTGTGGTCATGGGAATTAGATTTGAACTGCGCCTTCTGTCACCCCCCCTACACCTCCGTGTCCGAAGGCACTCCTTTGGACCCCGATTCATAACACCGTGGAAAGGGGTTTCGCGGACGTTTAGGGAGGGGTGGATAAACAGACTCCTCAAAAAACAGTTGTCAGGTTGGGCTATCAAAATGGTAGTGCCTTAGTAGTAGGAAGACAGGCTGTTGCTTGCAAGGCCATTTTATAGTTCCCACCAATTTAGATAGGGGCACTGTGAGTGACTAAAAAAGTTCTGTTCCACTGATCCAGTCTGACTTCTACTGGGTACCATCAGGAATCTGCCCATAGACCAGATCATATGCAAGTCCCAGAATAGGCCAAGGCATGAACTAAACATGACATCCACTAGTCCAACTTCTGATACCTGACCCTTGGGAGCCACAAATAGCTTCATGTTTCAGGAGACGAAACATATGTAAATTGGCTATAAATTATTATTTATTTGAATTTTGCTTGCTACTGTTTTTAGTGGTAGCTCAAGATGAGTTATATTCAGGTACACTAGGTATTTCCCTTTCCCTGGATAGCTCACAGTCTAACTTTTGTACCTGAGGCAATAGATTTGCCCAAGATCACAAGGAGCAGGAGTGGGATTTGAACCAGTGCTTTAACCACTCAGCTACTTCTCCACTCTGTACAATTAGACCTTTTATTTGTCTTGTACAGTATGCTTGCCTTGACCAGATTATAAGCTCTCTGGAGCAGGGACTGTCTCTCTTATATGTATACTAGCCGTTAAGCCCGTGAAAACGGGCTACTTTTGGAATGGGGGGGGGGTTCCGAGCCCCCCCCCCCGGAGTCGCTGCCGCCGCCCCTCCGCCCAGCCCAAGCAGCACTGTAAACTTACATCAGCACGCAGCAGCAGACACATCAGCAAAGCTGCCGTCGGGGCGGGCTTCCTTCTCTGCCTGTGTCCTGCCCTCATGTGATGTAACGTCGGCGAGGGCGGGACAAAGGCAGAGAAGGAAGCCCTACGGCAGCTTTGCTGATGTGCCTGCTGCTGCGTGCTGATGTAAGTTCACAGTGCTCGGGCCAGATGGAAGGGCGGCGGCGACTCTGGGGGAGGGGGGAGGGGGAGCGGTTCCGACGTCTGCAGCATGCCAGTAGAGACTTCCCTCTCTGTCCCGCCCCCATCATCACGTATTGAAGCGGGGGCGGGGCAGAGAGGGAAGTCTCTACTGCGCATTTGCGAGTGAGTACAGTCACTCGCCATTTATATGTTTAATCATGTATGCTTGGAAGTGCTTTAGATATTGTAAGTGGTAGCAGCAGTAATATTAGTAATAGTACTGAGATAAACTTCTCTTGAGTTTGATCGTCCTTAACAAGCAAAGTTTGATGCCTCTGTATGCATAAATTAGCCCATAATATATATGTTTGGTAAGAGCATATGTAAATGTAAGCACAAATTCCCTGAGGTAATTTTAAAAAAGGAAGTGTGCACATTTATTTTATTGTTATTTGTCAAAATTTGCTATACCGCTGTAACTGAACACAGACCTAAGCAGTTCATATCAAGAGGCATTCTTCCACAAAATATTTCATTTCAAACAAAGCTAATGTAGCAGTTCCTATTCCATTTCTGTCCAGCATCAGGGTTACAGTATCCAGGAACGGAATTTCTGTTGAAGTTTGTAGCTGGCCTCTCACTAAGGGATAAGGGTAGGCCTGGAGGTGCTGCACAGATTAAGGGGCCCTTTTACTACCGCCGGCTTTGCACGCAGGAAATTGGCCCTACCACCAGGCTTGCTTAGGAGCCCAGTGGTAGTTCCGGCTTATGGTGCACACTAGGAAATTTTTAAAAACTTTCTAGCACCAGGGGTGGCACCCTAAATAGGAAGGTGGTAAGGGCTCCCCCAGCAAATGGCCATGTGCCAGTGTGTTTCGTTAGCACATGGCCATTTACTGAACCTTTAAAGAAAAGATGTGGGCTAAACTGTGTGGTTGCTGTCAAGAAAAACTATTCAGTTGTGCTTATTCAATGATTGTGAATTAAATTGACAAGTAAAAAAAAAAAAAATGCCCGCATCAGGCAGTGGTGGTGTCACAAACTTGGTTCTGTAGGAAATTGAAGTTCCGGATGCCTAGATTACATATACTTGAGCAAAGTCTCACTGAAACTGAACCCTATTCCTTCCTAAAGTTTGGAGTTGGCATGTGGAAGCCACTGCAGGGAGGAACTACCAGGAGAAGCACTAGCAGTGGCAAGATCCAATTTATAGTACATAAAAAAGTCAGACTCAAAATTTACCTGGATAAATTGGTTATCTGAAAATTGCTTACTTTCCTTGTGGGTAAAAATATGCTCATGGTTGTTTTGAGTATGAATGCCATTTTGGTTTATCTGACATGCCATCCCTCAGAAATTGCATCCCTACTGTAGTGCCGCCCTTAAGAGTGATCCTGGGTCCAGGGCTGACCTGGCAGGAGTTCCTCTCAGGCAGACCTCATCAGTCCTTGAATGTTTGGTGCCTAATGCTTCCACCTAAGTAAGAAGTACATAAGTATTGCCATACAGGAACAGACGAAAGGTCCATCAAGCCCAGAATCCTATTTCCAACAGTGGCCAATCCAGGTCACAGATACCTGGCAAGATCCCAAAAAAGTACAAAACATTTTATACTGCTTATCCCAGAAATAGTGGATTTTCCCTAAGTCCAATTTAATAATGGTCTATGGACTTTTCATTTAGGAAGCCGTCTAAACCTTTTTTAAACTCTGCTGAGCTAACTACATTTACCACATTCTCTGGCAACGAAGTCCAGAGTTTAATTACACGTTGAGTGAAGAAAAAGTTTCTCCGATTCATTTCAAATTTACTACTTTGTAGCTTCATCGCATGCCCCCTAGTCCTAGTAATTTTGGAAAGCGTAAACAGACGCTTCATGTCTACCCGTTCAGCTCCACTCATTATTTTATAGACCTTTATCATATCTCCCTGCAGTCACCTTTTCTCCAAGCTGAAGAGCCCCAGCCGTTTTAGCCTTTCCTCATAGGGAAGTTGTCCCATTCCCTTTATCATTTTCGTCATCCTTCTCTGCACTTTTTCTAATTTCACTATATCTTTTTTGAGATGCGGCTACCAGAATTGAACACAATATTTGAGGTGCGGTCGCACCATGGAGCCATACAAAGGCATTATAAGCAGGTGGGATTTCCCTCCCTTCCCCCCAGGAAAGTCAAAACCAAGTATGACTATGAACAAGGCTGACTTGCAGTTTTTAATTGTTTATTTAACTTTGAAGGGGTGCTAAGAGATTCAATTACAAGATGGCAGGGCTTTCATCTCAGCCAGCCAAGATGTCTTGGTAAAATTGGGTCTTTCCCTCCTTTGAGAGGGGGCTTTTAGGAAAGCAGAGCAATCTGACAAACTTCTGCAACCATGAACAAGAGATTAGGTTTTAGCAATCCCTCTATTCAGTCTGTGAAATGGCCAAAGCCTGACCTATCTTCCCTCATTAGATGGCTGTAGCAAAAAAAGAAAAAGTAACCATAACTGCACTGATGCATGAAAGATCTCTTATAAACAATGTTCAGAGTACTAGGCCAAAGTACTTAAGTAAAACTACTGGGAAGAACACATTAAAAATGTACTTGCGTGAAAGTAAAAAAAAATGTTATCGCCTAGTATAATACTTTTTGAGTAAAAAGTAAAAATGCCACACCTACAGTGGATGCAACTGTTAACTTTTTTTAATCCCAACAACTTTATTGTTCTACAGTTCAATCTGCTCTGCTTGTAGTAAAACTAAATTTTTGAAAATGACTGCCACTTATGCGAGTGCGCTTGTGAGTTATTAATTCAGCACAGCTAAAAAGGTGTTTAACAAATGCACTATCAGGAAGTCGATTGTTCAGTCTGATAAAAAGCTCCTTCAAATCAGGTCAGACTGCAATACTAGTGATGTCTTCTGACTGGGTCTGCAGGTTTTTGATCAAGGGAATCATTCCATGTAGCAAAGAATACTTTATCATTATTATTGTCATTATCATCTGCATTAGAATTAGTGCTATCTAATTCATCATTTGCATTTTCATCTTCATTTTCATTATCATCATTCTGCTGTCCAGAAGGCTTTCACAAATTTGGAATCGTTATTCTAACAATTTATTGTCTGATTTATTTATTTCTGACATTTATATCCCACATTATCCCATACAAGTTTGAGTTCAATGTGGCTTACAATAAGCAGTATAGATATATAACAAAGAATAATGCATACGAAAGTAATTTGTTGTAAGAATCCAGTTTTACAATACAGTATCATAAACATACTGGGATAACTATGGATGTTTAACATTTAGAAAATCTATTTTGAATGAGAAATTGTACATGAAGCAAAGAGAAAACTAATAATAAATAGAGTAAAAACCAATTCAGGTAATAATTAGTTGTTTGAGATATGGTTGTTCTTTGTGAGGGTTTGTTTGAATAGGAATGATTTGAAGATTTTGCGGATTCTAGTATATTCCTGTATATTTCTTATTTTGGGTGATAAGAAGGCCCACCATTTGGTTCCTAGGTAAGTGAAGTCTACAGAATGGACAGTTTTGTAGATAGCAAACTCTGCTTGTTTGAATATCTTTGAGAACTAATGCAAGAACGTCAAATGTGTGGGAACCCTTCAGTCTTAAGGCCACATATGCAGACTTTCCTCTCTACTCTATCATAGTCAACCCAATGTAAAATTTTCCATGGGATGACCATCAGTCTGTTGTGATAAGCACTTTTGTCTCTTCACCAAGAACTGCAACCAGCTTCAGCTTCATCTTTCTTCAAAGTGACCAAACTCATCAGTGTTCTGGTAAGGATGGAGACCAGTAACCAGTTCAACAAACACAAGCAACTCCACTGTTCTTATAGGCTATATTCACTGAACAACAAAATTTAAGATGAGATGATCCACTGCTTGCATGATGAGGTTTCAATAGCAAAATCCTGTTTCATTTGGTTTACTGAGGAATCGTCATTTATGTCTCACTTCTGCTTTAACTTTTAACTGCAAACATCAGTTGTAACTAAGTAAAAGTACTAAAAATTGGCAAAATTATTACTTCAGTAAAAGTAACAACTATTATCTTGCACTTTCTTTTTACAAACGACAAAACTTAAGTATAGTAATTAGTTACATTTACTTAGTTGTAACACTGCTTAAAAAGCAATAATTCTGCCATATAGGATGCAAACAGAATTTACTTAATTGAAAGAGCAGCTTGCCACGATGACATTGAAAACAGAAGTGCCTGAAAAACAAACAGTGAATTTGGAGGCTATCTTCTCCTTGCAGCATCAGTTGTATGTGATTACACAGTTGGAGAAGAATCTAGATTAAACAACTATACATTCTTGGAGAACTTGAGAATTTTGGGGATTCCTTCCCTTTCACCCTCCCTTTGACATTATAATCATTTCCTTCCTCTTCCACTCCTGGGATGACTAACTGCACCCTTCTGGCATTCTTTTCCTCCTTTACATATAAACTCCAGTATTCATAAATATGAAACAACTTTTATTCGTTCATATACAAGTGACACTGTTATTAAAAATATACACTCATACCATCCATTCACCGTTCTCACTCTGTATGGCCATAGATTATAGTAACATGATTCACTATCATTCACTTGTTGTCTTAATACACAATTTACACATGATGTCCCCCATGGACTATTACAGCAGCATGATTGTATGTGTTCACCACACTAACACACGCCAGGTTTTCCACCTGGTTGCTACATCCACTTAACACATAAGTGCTGATCATTTAGTCCTCAATGTGAAGCCGCTGGTACTCCAATGTAACAGTGAATGTTCTTTATCAACCAATGTCCTTTTAACCATTTGGCAGACGCTGAGAAACCGGTGATCAATATATCAAATTCACCGTAGGTGTCTCCTAATCTTGTCAGTTCCCCCAGGACCGCATTTCACGAGGTCTTCCTCAGGAGGAACCACCACCACATCTACAATAGGTCAATAATATCCCCATTACTTACACCATAAAACTCACAATCAATGTCACTGTTACCCACTATATTCAGTTAACACTTACATTTCTCATCCGAACGGCTGCATGCCGGAATGAGACTCCCTCAAGCGTAGGCTACAGAGCACCGCATCAGGAGCTACTGCGCAAGACGACCCTACCCAAATTTAAAAGGCTAAACGGTACCGCCCCATTCATTACCTTAAAGGGGCAGTATCTTACACCCATTCAACCTCCAAATTAAGGCCATTGGGAGTAACTATCCCCCACGAAAAAATATATCGCTGCTCCATAACTAACAGAGTGCCGCTGACATCCCCACCCCTATTCGACAAAGGAAGATGTGCTATTATGGCACAACGTACTTGATCCACAGTATGATTATACTGAGTCCAATGTGCTACCAGCGGATTTTCCTATCTATTACATCTAAGACTACTGATATGTTCCGCTAGCCTATTTTTAAGTTGTCTTTTAGTATGCCCTATATAATACAACTTGCATGGACAAACAATACAGTATACCATACGTTCAGTATAACAAGAGGTGTGGTGCCTTAAAGTGTGACACCTATTAGAGTGGGGGATAGGAACAATCGAAGTATCCCATTGATAAGAACAGTATACACATTTCCCACAAGGGGAGTGTCTTCCTTTGGCAGTGTTCCTACTGGGTCTCTTAAGCAGTTCACCCAAATTTGCCTGACGCCTATACGCCACTTTAGGGCCCTCGCTAAACTCGGGGTGTACTGAGAGCACCTACCAATGTGCTTCTTTTCCTCCTCCCTAACCAACTCCCTTCTCACCTTTGCATTCCACCTCTTGATATCATTTTCATTTTCTTCTTCTTGGGATCACCTCCTCCTGGTAGAATTCTTCCTTACCTTCTTCTGCTGCTTCTTCCACTGGCTTCCTTTGAAGCACAAGGATTTAAAAAAAGGGAGGGGGGTTGGTAGTGATCTACATCATCTTTTCTAAATACTTTTAAAATGTACTTCTTAACTCCTCTATTTTATGAGGGTTTCAAAACAAATATATTCTGCATTCTTTGATGTGTCTATACTAAGAATCATGAAGCCCAAGAAGCAGTGGTTGTTTTTAACTAATTTCCTGTCCTCATTATATAGCCTGTGTAGGACTTTTCAGGTCCTCATTTTCCAGGGCAAGTTTAACCATTAAGCAGACTTGGTTGTTGACACAATGCCCAACATTTGAGAAGAGGGCAGTAGCAACACACTGGGTGAACTATGGGGACCATTTGCTTTGGATGCATCTTGTCCTACTCGTTCCTCTCTTAGGGCCCATGAAAGAGCCACCAACTGACCAATCTCAGTTGCAGTATCTCTGAAGATAAGTAGGATGATGTCATCTGATATACCAAGTCAGAAAAAAAGTAAAGAAACTCTTCCAGCTGATAGAAATATCTAGTGTGGGGAACTGTATGTGTACAGTCTTTTCATGCTGGTATCTGCATAAGGCAACATTACTTGTTTTTCCATAGAGTCTGAAAGTTATTTTACTGTTTAGTTTGTGGCAAAATAACTCTCTTCCATGCCTTTTGCCCAATTGCACCTTTTTTGTCATCCTTTTTATTTTTTCCATCCCAGTGCAATTCTGGAAATAAATACCCTCTTTAACATGTCTGTCTGGGGGCAAAATAACTTTCCACAATCTTAATGAAATGGGACCAAAATTTGTATAGGGAAAAAGCTGAGGAAAAGATACATTCAATTCAGGGGTTCCAGAGAAAAAGTCTCTCAGAAAATGGCCGAGTGCATTTCAATGGGAGAGGCTGTACCAGCAGCTGCAATATTGAAACTTTCATTCCTGGAGAATAATTGTTGCTATTTTCAGATTGCCCCTCCTCTGTCTCCTAGGGCTTTCTCATGAGTTTGTTTTCTTGATTTTTCGGTATGTTCTCAATCTGCAATGGCATTGATACATCAAATCAATATACGAATTGCCATACTTGGTCAAACTAAATGTCCATCATGCCCAGTATCCTGTTTCTGGCAATGGCCAATCCAGGTTACATGTACTTGGGAGGATCCTCAAAAATAGTAAGATTCCAGGCAGTGTACCCCCAGAGATAAGAATGTTTGTTTTTCCCATGTCTGCTATAATAATGGGTTATGGATTTTTTTTCCTCTGATTCCTCTGGTGGTCAAAAGTCTTCCAAAATTCACCAGGGATTGAGAAACTGTGATTATTTATTTGTTTAAAATTTTTAATATTCTGTTTATGCAACTGCTATTGATCAATGAGAATTAAACATAATCTACATAAAATAAAGATAAAATACTCTTAGGGCCCTGTTTACTAAGCAGCATTATAGACGCGTTAACGTTTGTAACACGTGTTAACCATGTATGTGTATTAACCATGTACATGCCTATAATATCCCTATAGGCGCCTACATAGCGTGTGCGCTAAGTGTAGGCAAGCTAAAAACAGTAACGCAGCTTAGTAAACAGGGACCTTAGCTCCTTGTTGGCCAAGACAGATCTGGTTCCTGCTAATCAAGAAACTGATCTGATTGGAGTATTCCTCTAACCCTAATAATGTAGAATCAGAGAATTTTGGTACATATATCAGCAGCAGGTTGGCCATCACAGCCTTCATGTTGAAGGTAACATTCAGTCTTCCTGATAACGTCTCTCAGATTTATTTATTTATTTATGACATTTGTATCCCACATTATCCCAAACAAGATCGAGTTCAATGTGGCTCACAAGTAACAAATATTGTTATAAGGAAATAATGTACACAATCCTTATTATTTTCGAAAGAGAAAAAAGCCCATATTTCGACCTAAATCGGGAGATGGGCATTTTTCTCGCAAAAGTGCCCAAATCGGTATAATTGAAAGCCGATTTTGGGCGTCTTCAACGGCACTCCGTCGCGGGAACGAATAAAGTTGATGGGGCGTGTCAGAGGTGTGGTGAAGGCGGGACTGGGGCGTGGTTATCGGCCGAGGAGAGATGGGCGCGCTCGGCCAATAATGGAAAAAAGAAAGGTGTTTTTAGCTAGAATTTAGGTCACTTTTTCTGGACCCTGTTTTATCACGAACAGGTCCCAAAAAAGTGCCCTAAATGACCAGATGACCACCGGAGGGAATCGGGAATGATCTCCCCTGTCTCCCCCAGTGGTCACTAACCCCCTCCCACCCTAAAAAACAAAATGTTTAAATATTTTTTCCAGCCTCTACGCCAGCCTCAAATATCATACCTAGCTCCATAACAGCAGTATGCAGGTTCGCGGAGCAATTTTAGTTTAGTTGGTGCTGTTGCGCGGGACCCATGCAGAGAGCAAAAATCGGAAGAAAAAAACACATGCAAGTGCAGTCAGGGACGTCCAAATTAAAACAATAGTAATAGGGGGATTCAAACCAGCCACCATCTGATGACAAGACCTGTGCTCTAACCACTGCACCACTTATTCAGTTGTTTAGATGCCCTTCCCTTTCCATTAAGTCCCTCCAAGTTTCTGTCAGCCAATCACAGCTGTTTAGCTGACACCAATGTCAGCTAAACGAGCTGTGATTGGCTGACAGAAACTTGGAGGGAGTTAATGGGAAAGACAGGGCATCTAAATAAGTGGTTCAGTGGTTAGAGCACAGGTCTTGTAATCAGAAGGTGGCTGGCTCGAGTCCCCCTATTACTATTGCTTTAATTTGGACGTCCCTGACTGCACTTGCATATTTTATTTTCTTCCGATTTTTGCTCTCTGTATGGGTCCCGCCCAGCACCAACTAAGCTAAAATTGTTCCGGGGACTTGCATACTGCTGTCATGGAGCTAGGTATGATATTTGAGGCTGGCATAGAGGCATCTCAGGGGGACCAGTGCACTACGAATGCTGGCCCCTCCCACGACCAAATGCCTTGGATTTGGTCCGTTTTTGAGATGGCCGGCATCGGTTTCGATTATCGCTGAAAAAACGAAAATGCCCAGCTCAAAAAACACCCACATCCAATGCATTTGGCCGGCACAAACCATATTTTCGAAACTAAAGATAAACGTCCATCTTTTTCGAAAATATGGTTCAACCCACCCCTTCACGGACCCGTTCTCGGTGATGGACATTTTTACACATGGGCGTTTGCATTCGATTATGCCCCTCAATATGAAATTATTTAGTGCAGGCAGATTTCTAATGTCGCGTAGAAGCAAAATTGGAGAGTAATTTTGTCTTCTATGAAGAACTGCACGTGAAGTTCTTATGTTTTTTAAATGGAACATATTTGCTGCCTGATGTGGTGGAAAAACCTTGAATACCTTCCACTGGAGTGCCTGATAGTGTAGAATTCACTACTGGCACTTACCACTCCCATGTAGAAGATAAACCTATCTTTTTACAGCTTTTAGAGGAGACGTTATCAAGGGTGGCTCCCATTACAAGATGTTATTTTATAAATAACTAGGTTTCACCACGTAAAATGGGACCTGTGCTAAAATAGCACGAGTTAGTGGTAAAATAGCAAGTCCACATTGATAATTATGCCCCTTAGTTGTTCATTTTGGGGCCCTTTTACTAAGCTGTGGGGGGAAAGGGCCCTGCGTAGTGGTGGTGGGGGGGGGGGGGGCGTTTTTCCCATGCACCAGGGCCCTTTTTACCGCAGCAGGTAGAAAGTCCCCTCAAAAATGACCATGTGGTAAGATAACTCTTACCGTGTGGCCATGTGGTGGGGACCACTTACTGTCACCTAAGGGATCCCGCGATAATCGGGCAGGGCGCGGCAATGCCTGATTACTGCCAGGTTACTACCATGCTAGAAAAAGAAAACAAAATTCTGGAGTGCCGGAAATAGCGCACACTTAACCCAGAACTACCACCGGCAGCTGTGTTGGGCTGGTGGGAGTTCAGATTTAGCATGCGGTAAGCCTCCCCCCCTCCAAGTCTTGGAACCTCAGTGTGATGTTCACCAAGCTGTTGGTCTCCTGTGGGATGAAGTACCTGATCTGGAAGGACTTAGTTTTGCTGGCAGTCACTTTAACCTTCAGAATTGGTGAACTCCAGGTCCTAGATCCACGTAATACAAAGTTTTTCAACAATAGGGTGGTTCTGTTCTAGCAGTTTGCATCTGTCACTTATGCCCAGGCTGGCTTGACATTGGAATGGCATATCAAAGCTCTTCGAGCCATAGCGATGTTAATGGCTCACCTGGGGTCAGCTTCCATAGAAGAAATCTACAAGGCAGTAATGTAGACTTCTGTCCACAAACTCATATCACATTATTGTCTGGAGAGGGATTCCTGATGTGACATTAGATTTGGTTAACCTGTCCTGTGGAATGGCCTTAAGGTTCAGAATTTAATTTAATTGTGAAATGTATATTCAACCTTTTCAATCAAAAAGAAGGTATAAACCAGGGTACTAAGAAACAGAGAAAACATATGAAACAAATCAACAATGCAATACAGATTAAAAATAACAGGCCAGGTACATAAAATGATATTGAATCATATAAAACACTCAGTCAATCCAGCGCTTCCTCAAGTAAGTCTTGGTCCCTCACCACCCTCACAACTTGCAGGGACATTGACCCCAGTAGACATACACCTGCTTCTGCGCCGAGACCCTCCTAATCATCACCAGTCAGTGCAGCAAATGAGTCGATTCTTAAAACACAAAGGGGATGGAGTCATACTAGGAACCATGGTGTGTGGACAGAAAATTAAAAAAAAATAGCAGTGTAGGGAAAGAAGAAAGGCAAGATCACGGGGATCTGCAGAATGAATGTACTTGTAGGTGAGTAGATGCAGGGACAGGAAACCATAAAAGCAACTTGGGCAACACTGGTGGAAGATAAGTCATGCAGCTGAATTTTTAATAAATTGTGTGTGTGTATATATATATATATTTTTTTTTTTTGAGCAGACATTTTTTCCCTACACAGTGGCTCAGAAAAGTTGTTATGGTTCACAACATGGCTACATTAATAGCTGCCAATCGTATATTTGATGTTGATGGGAACATTTGGCATTTTAAGAGGCAAACCTCTGCTCATGCCAGCTCATTATTGGAAGCTGTTTTGCTAAGTGATTGATTGGAAAGCAATTGTTCTTATCTCTGGTCAGGTGTGGGTAAGTTTTCCAGACATCATTTATGACAGCTTTGATTTATTTATTGGTTTTGCTTGGCACCATGTTGTCATTATAGCTTGTGGCGTATGTGCTTTAAGCACAGCTGTTAATTTTTACACTTGACATCTGCTGTTAGCTAGTATTTGGAGAATGCAATGTTTCTGTGGTGTGACTTCCATTGAAATATAGCTGAAGATTGGCTCTGGCATTGTAAGGGCTCCCCCACTCTGTTCTTAGGGACTGGTACAGTGTGTTTATTCACCTCCTGTTCATTTTTAGTCTCTTGTATTTCATTGTCTTTTTAATAGAAATATGTTGAATTTTACTATTTTTGCACAGTGAGGTAAATGAGGGCGGAAAAAAAGAACAAAAATATTCAGATAATACATCATAATAACACAATAGATGACGGCAGACAAAGACCTACACGGTCCATCCAGTGTGCCCAATAAGATAAACTCATAGCATTACTTCTAATATAACATATATTCTTTATCTGTCCTTGCCATTTTCAGGGCACGGACCATAGAAGCATAACTAAAAAGCCCACTTCAAAGGGAGACAGTGAAAAATCATAATCAAGAGGTTTAGACAAAAAACAAAACCCAACAACAACAAAAAAAAAAAAGCAGCACCATACTTAGACTCCCCCTCCCTCCCATTAGCTCTTATATCTCCACTGGCAAAATAGCCACTCTTTCCTGAAGAAGTTTCTCCAGGTAAATAGAATCATTCCATTGGTTTTAATGATTCGTAAGCACAATAGCATTTATAGGGGCCCTTTTACTAAGGCATGTAGGCACCTACATGCACTGAACACGCATCAGTTTAGAACTACTGCCTAGCCTCCGCAAGTCCTGGACGGTAATTCCATTTTTTATGCGCATCTGATTCGCACGGTAGAAAATATTTTTTAGTTTCTACCGCGTGGCGCTAACTGGGCAATAATCGACAGTGTATGTGCACTGACGATTACCGCCCAGTTAACGTGTGAGACCTTACCACTAAGTCAGTGGGTGGCGGTAAGGTCTCAGACCCAAATTGGACACGCGCCAATTTTTATTTTTCCGCACGTCCATTTTCGGCCTGAAAAAAAGGCCTTTTTTGCAGGTGTGCTGAAAAATGGACCTGTGTGCATCCAGTACATGCATCTACGCCAGCGCAGGCAACTTTTTGGTGCACCTTAATAAAAGGACCCATAATTTTTTGTGCTTCTTATGTTGTTGGTTCTTGTTGCATATAAGCTTTCTCTTTAGTTGAAGGGACCTTTTTTACCTTTGATGGGATTTTGCCCTTTTCTGGGTAGGAACACTTCTTTTTGCAACTTACTTTTTGGGATGCTATTGGTAAATAGTTTACATTTTTCAGCTTTATTTCAGTTTTGTTGTTTTTAGCTCAGTTGGATGTCATTAGAGTCTCTTCTGCATAATCTTTGCGGATATCTTTGGCAACCCACCTATTATCTACAATTTGTACTGATCTGGTTTTTGCATTTTATTTGTACATAGTCAGCCTCTCGCGGGGTGGGGTTGTGAAAGTGATTTGAGGGTAGTCTAAGAGGTGCTACGCAAAATAAGAACGTTTTCAGGGTGTCACTGGCATTTTTAGCAGGAAGGAATTGAAAACAACAACCAGTTTACCAAAGTACTACTACTACAAATCATAGTGTAAAGGATACTGGTGGACTGGTGACGGCAAAGCTCAAGGGCCTAAGCTGGTATGACAGAAAAAGGACAAGTGGGCACCAGTGGGAAGGTTCTAACTAAAATACACTTACTGGTGGTTCACACTAATCAAAGCCTGTAGATCCCATTTAATACAGCTCAGTAAAATATGGGATCGCTTTTAATGTGGTCAAGTTGGACTCTGTTTTTATTATTATTTAATTACATATTTCATTTTAGATCCAATATAACATGGTCAAATATCTTTGACCCCAGTGTCTGTATTATATGGGGTATAGAGTTCAAAGTACTTGGACCTGAAGTACTTATCTGGTTCTCTTTCACTGTGCTCCTTCATGGTCTTTCAGGGTAGCATCGTAGACTAGGGTAATGCTCTGGACAAAAAGACAAAGACTCAATAATTCTTCTAGACTTCAGAATTACAAGAATGTATATCACCAATGTGGAAATAGAGGGATAGTGAACATTTGCTGTCCTGTTTAACATGGCAAATATATAGCTTGAATAATATTTTTAAAAAAACCATATCCCTTGATTGGGCTGTAAGGGATGCACCTGGGAGATAGGTCTCACTCAACCAGTCTTGAGTATCTCTCCTTCCAGGCAGCTAGAACCTCGGCCAGCTCTCCCTTCTGGGCTCCTCAAGTATTGTACCAGCTGGTTCTTAAAGCCTTGATTTCCTTGGATCTTGGTCTGCTCTTACTCCCCTTTGTTCAAGCTAAGTGTAACTAGCTTGTGGGGTTGCAGCAGTGTTTAGCAGATGACCTAACTGACCTTTTCAGATGTATCACCCAAGGCTGTGCTGACCCCCCATGGTCTCTGACAGGTTTTCCTGCTTCTTTGGACTTCTTTTGGAGGAAAGATAATGCTGGGTTCTTTTCCAAAATCATGAGGAGACTCCCTCTGTTGAATGATTGACAGACAATTTCATCTTCCATTACCTCATGCTGCTAGCAGGTCAGGATAGAAGCAGGGACTCAAAATGGCCCTCTCTGTGTCTAAAAAGACTTCTGATAATTCACTTTGATATAGTGGACCATGATATCTTGCTGTCATTATTGGAATTGTATAGAATAGGTGACACTGTTCTTCGTTGGCTGGAGGGATTTCTTAAGTTTCTCTCATACTAAGTAAAGGGGGTGGACATGTTTTCACCATATTGGATTTCGGATTGTGGGATTCCACAGGGATCCCCACTATCTCCTGTCCTCTTTAATGTTCTGATGTCCCAGCTAGCTGCTCTTTTTTTAAATGTTTTAAAGTTTATTTTGCCTTTACTGAGAAAGATAATAGCAACAAAAACAAAATCACCATGTAGCAATACAACTATAAACCAGACCTTCCAAAGGAGAACAATATTTGATATGTATATGTATGCTGATGATATCACAGTGATGTCATTTTCTAAATCTTTATTAGAAATAAAAAAATATAATGGAGTACAGTTTTGAGGTTCTAAATAAATGGACCTCACTGTTTTGATTAAAGTTAATGAAAAAAACAAAATTTATAGTTTTAGGAACCCAATATAAGCCATTTGAAGAATCCTTCCTTAGTGTAAATAATATTACTTTTCAACTGGAAAAACAGATAACAATTCTTGGAGTAATTTCTGAGGAATATTTATCTTTTCACATGTGAATTAAATTTTAAAGAAAGGTTTTTATATTATGAAAATAAGGAGATTAAGATCTACATTGAATTTTAATGCTTTCATACTTCTGGCACAATCCTTAATTTTGCCGCAGGTAGATTACTGTAATGCTGTATTTGTAGGCCTATCAGAAGGTCTTTTGAAAATGCTTTGGACACTACAGAACACAGCAGCCAGACTGATATCTTCTTGGTATGAATCAGCTGCCCCGCTCATGCAAAACCTGCATTGGTTGCCTGAGAGGGCACGAGTTGTATTTAAACTATACACAATTACCTTTTCTATTGTTAACGGTTTAACGCCTTCCTATCTGTTAGATTTAATAACTCTTTCACAACGTCCTGGTGGTCTTCTAGATAGGCTGGCTTTTCTATTACAGTATCCTAGTAGTCCTAAAGATGTTATTTATAGATCTGTTTTTGATGGACTATTTTCTTTTCAGTCTGCAAAGTGGTGGAATTCTTTACCTTTGAGCATTAGAACTATAAGCCATTCTAAATGGTTCAAGAAAGCTCTTTATCTTTGTAGCTCGTAGGGAATGCCTTGCTTTTGATTTATTGTAAACCACAGGGAGTTCTTTTGGGATCTTTCGGGGTATAAGCGCCTAATGTAAATGTAAAAGGGGCACACTGTGGTGATCCTCCTAGCTATATGTACTTGTATTGTATATCCCTGATGCGAACAGAGCTCCAAAACATTTCCATATTGGGTTTTAATGCTGTTTTATTGCTTTTGTTATTTCCAAGCAGAAAGGAAGCCTCTGCCTTTTGCACTGGATTCCTGGTTAAATTTGTAGTCAGTCTGGGAGTCATCAGCATAATGGTGGTTCTGAAAGCATAGGAGGCGAGCAGAAACAAGTACAGAGAGAGAAGAGGTCTGAAGATTGAGTCCTGAGGAACACCGACTGATAGTGGGATAGCAGCAGAAGAGAATCCACCACAGCATACACTAGAGGTATGTGGATACTTCAGGGTATGGAATTGGATAACTGTTTTGTAAAATTGGGTGTGTCGTTACTATCAGAGGAAGAGGTTTAATGTATATTCTAACTTTTTTCCTTAATGAGGGTTAAGAAAAGTTGATTTGTTCAATTAATGCTAGTTTATTTGAGGGAAAATAGCCATTAGTCTCAGTCTAATATTAGGTGAGAGAAGCCAGCTCTTTCTGTCTCTGTATTATGGCCAACAGTCAGAGAAGGTGCAGCTGTTTCTCAGTGTCTCCTCAGCTATCCTTTTCTACAGTAAGCTGAAGAGGGGAGAAGGATTGGAGTAGCTGTAATATATCACTTGTCCCCTTTAGATTGTCATTGGCCTAACCAACTGTCATTGCCTTTTGGCTATAATTGAGCATTACAACCCAGTATTTCTAATCATCCGCCATGTATGTCTGCGGACAGTTTAGAAAAGCTGGTGGGGGTTATCACTGAGGTTTGGTTGATGCCTTTTCCTTAATTATAAAAGGAGATTTTAACCTTCATATCGGTGATCTGTCTTGTAGTTCAGCAGAGAATTTTATTTTAGCCTATTTTGTAACCTATTTTGGGTGGTAAGAGAACCCACACACGTAGCAAGACCTGCATTACCTTTGGCCTTTTATTTCTCAGTTCAACGGATAAGTGGGCTGGCCAAAGACCTACTGACATCCCTACTTTCCTTGATGGTGGCTCATAAAACTGACTTTAAATTTTTAATTTCATGTCTCATTTATAATTAACATCTTTTTATATTTATGTTCCAGAGATACTGTAAGATAGATCAAAAGGGTTTTATTTCTGTGGTTAGAAATTTGAGCCTACTACAGATCTGGTGAATTCCTGGAACGGGGAGACTAATAATATACTTGCTTGCATTGCATCAGTGAAAGTTGTCTGTAGGTGTTCCACTAAAATTGCTATATAGTTTTTTGAGGTCCTGTGCTCTGCTAAAACAGCAGGTCATCGTCTTGAATGCCTCTGAGATACCTGTTTTCATGGGCTGGCAAATCATTGTATTTGGAACCAACTGTAAAGGCTAAGAAATATCTATCTATCTATCTATCTATCTATCTATCTATCTATCTATCTAGAGAGAACACAGTTCCGTGGAATTATATTGTAGCAGAGCTCCCATTTTATGTAATGAGACCTAGGGATTGATATTCAAAAGGGTTTAACTATGCAGGAGAGCCTCCTACCCACTTAGCTGATTAGTGGACTGAATATTGCTGCTAACCAGCTAAGGGGCCCTTTTACAAAGCAGCAGTAAGCCCAACGCGGGCTTACTGCTCGCTGTTTCAGGACTACCGCTGGCCCAATGCGGCAGCCGGTGGTAGTCTTCGCCCTGAGCGCGTGCCATTTCCAGGGAAAAGCAAAACCCCCAGAAATGGCTTGTATGGCGATAACCTGGCAGTAATCGGGCATGGCTGCGTGCTGCCCAGTTACTGTCGAGTTAGCATGGGAGCCCTTATTACCACCTCAGGGCTCCCTGCCGCATGGCCATGTGGTAAGACTTATCTCACCGTGTGGCCATTTTTTTTTCAGCTTTTTCCGGCTGTGGAAAAAATAGCCCCTGCCACTAGCACAAGGCCCTTTTTTCCTGCAGCTTGGTAAAAGGATTCCTAAGTGAGGACATAGGATAGCAAAAAGGCTGTCTGTCCTATCTTTATGTGCCAACTTAATCGGGCACCAGTTTGAATATCAGCCAGTTCCTGGTTAAGTTCCAGGTAAGTGCACATATCCAGATATTCAATGCTGGGAGCTGCGCTTGCCCTGATGTTTGAATATTCAGGGTTAGCGCAGCCCTTGGCTGGAAGTGGCTTATAACTTGCTTACCACTGCAGGCTGGATATTACCCCCATAGTTACTTATTTATTTTATTTTGGTGCATTTGTACCCCACACTTTCCCACATAAGCAGGCACAATGTGGCTTACATAAATCAAGAGTAAGTATACAATTCAATATGGAGATGGCACAGAAACAGGATGTGCCAAGAGGGGAAGTTACACGGGACAACACGGGTATATGACAGGGGTGAAAAGCCAACAAGTGGAAGAGGGTAAACAGAGGCCTCACTGCCAGTTCACCAGGTCCCTACTTAGAACTGGGGTTAACAGTAAAATAACATATCTTAATGGTAGCCCATGTTGATAACTTCACCCCTTATTATTTCCCCCTGAAGTACACTTCGCTGAATGCCAAATTGTGAGAAACTTGCCTCCTATTTTAAAGTGGTTAATATTTACCATGAGTAGGAGAGAAAGTAGAAGAACTTTACCAACCATAATTGGGAGAAGAGTTAGAATATTTTGTCCTGTCATGATGGGACACTTACGATTAACTGCTGTATGACAAATTTTCCAAACTGTAGACTTGGATATAGTTACATATCAGTTAAGGAAAATGCAAGCAACTACATGTATTTTAGAACCATTTCCCTTCTGGATTACTAAGATCCCAGAAACAGTATTTGGCTTATGAAGGAAAATTAGAAACACCTTATTAATAGAGGATTATGTTCCATCTTGTGTGACATTTTAAGGTATTCTCAATTCTAAAGAAGCAATTCCTGAACCTTAAAATTTGTGATAACAATAGACTAGTATCCAACCTTCTGTTTTTAGCAATTAATTGAAAAGAGAGTCACATCTGAACTTCAGGCTTTCTCCAATTAAATAGGAGGTTTAAAACGTTTTCCAACCAGGGTTCAGGACTCGTTTCATTACTAAGCCAGTTCTTTTGGCCTCGTCGGAGGATATTCAGCATCAGTCATTGAGGTGGCTGTCCATTGTTGGTATTACTGGATTTGTCCAATTCCTTTGACACAGTTCTTCTAGAGAATTTTGGACTCAAGATTTTTAAGGTATGGTCTCCCAGTGGTTCTGGTCTATTCTTACTAATAGAACTCAAAGTGAGGATAGGAGAGGATACTCGTTTACTGTACAACTTCTAACTTATGGTGGCTTTCAGAGAACTTCACTGTCACTTATTTAATACTTATATTCAGCTACTGGGAAAGATCCTCGGGAGTTTTGTCCTATAAGCAGATGATATTCAGATATTTCTTCCTGTACAGGCCAACCACTTATACCGAGTTGGTCGTCTTAATCTTTGATAGCTTTATAAAACTCAGTGCTTGAGAATAAGTTAAAGTTAATTGATGAAAAAATTGAGGTTGTATGGACAGAGCAGAAGTAGGAATGTTTTCTCATGACTGGTAGAATTTTATGACTTCAAATAATCCAGTAATAATCAACACAGATCAAATCCACTGCTTACTAATATTGATAGTCTCAAAAAAACACACATGCAGTGAAGAGTGTCTGTATAAATTAATTTATATAGACACTCTTCACTGCGTGTGGATTCAGATAATCCAGGTCAGAAATTTGGGAATCATTCACAATTTGACTTTCAACCTGGATTCTCTGTTCTCCAGAGACGAATATGGCTGTTCAATGCATTAATATTTCTAATTGTTTGGTTGTCTGTCTTCTCTGCAGGCCGTGCACTACAGCAATGAGTGGAAAGTCTCTTCTTTTAAAAGTGATTCTTTTGGGTGATGGTGGAGTTGGGAAAAGTTCCCTCATGAATCGTTATGTTACCAATAAGTTTGACTCACAAGCCTTCCATACCATAGGCGTAGAGTTTTTAAACCGAGACCTGGAAGTGGATGGACGTTTTGTTACCCTTCAGATCTGGGATACTGCTGGTCAAGAAAGATTTAAGAGCCTACGAACTCCATTTTATAGAGGAGCAGACTGTTGCCTACTTACCTTTAGTGTGGATGACCGCCAAAGCTTTGAGAACCTTGGCAACTGGCAAAAAGAGTTTATTTACTATGCTGATCTAAAAGACCCACACCAGTTCCCATTTGTGGTGCTTGGTAACAAAGTGGACATAAGTGAGAGGCAAGTGACCACAGAGGAGGCAGAGACCTGGTGTATAGAAAATGGGAATTATCCTTACCTTGAAACAAGCGCAAAGGATGATACCAATGTGGATGTGGCCTTTGAGGAAGCTGTACGGCAGGTTCTGGCTGTCGAGGAGCAGCTGGAACATTCTATGCTGGGGCACACTATAGATCTGCATAGCAGTCACAAATCAGGATCTTCATGCTGCTAAAAGCAGAGTTGCTACAACCACCTGATAGTACAGCACCAGTGGATTTTAGTTTTCCACCTTAGAGTGTTGCTAGGGATAGTACACCAGGATTATGTACTGTAGCAGTTAAGGTTTCTCCATTTACGTAGACAACACTTTGAAACCTAAAGTTGAGGAAAAACAGATGATGGATGGATCAGGATGCATTTTAGCAGGGCTTTCACACCTTTTTTTGGTGGGGGGAAAAAAAAAGAAAGGGACGGGAAGATCTTACATTTACAGTATAAATGTGGCACCAATAATGGAATTCAACTTGATGAGAGCGGTGTAACATTTTGTCCTTAAATTCTGAAATAGCATTCTTATCAAATTAATTTATTAGTATAACATGTGACCATTGTAGTATATAATAGTAGCAAATTTTCAAAAGCATAAAGCTTTAATTGAATAATAATAATAACATATGACATGACATTCCATTTAATGAGATATATCCCTTTTTGGCTTCTTTGAGTTTTTCATCACTGTCCTGTGTTGTATTATACTTGCATTTTCAGTATTTGATAAATTCTACCAAAATTTTTATAATACCTATTATCCAAGGTTCCAGGCTGTCTACATGCATGCCGCCTACAAATATAATCAGATAAGATGCTGAAGCTGATATTACTACATGGATTTAAATTGACTAGTAATGCCACTGTAAAAGAAATACTAAGTCTACATATACTGTAAATGCAATAGCACTTTTTTCTATCTTTGCATGCTGCTGTTAAGCTAAGGCACATGCCATGCAAAATTTACATATGCGCTGCTTTTCAGAGAATATAGAACCAAACTTGGGGAGTTAGGCCCCTAAATTGGCCCCTTTCAAAATTTACTAGAACTGAGTGTGTCTAAAGATTGTAGTTTCAATAGGCTTCTGAATTTAGGTTCTTAAGTGATTAGCTGCTGGGGCAGACTTTCAAAGGGAGAAAAGTTAGGTGCTTAGCACTGATTTTAAGCAATAGGAACCTATCTTAGGAGCCTGTGGCACTTATTTTAGAAGTGCTAGTCAAGTTTTAGACTTCCCTAAACTGGCATTTATATGTCCATAGAGCACAGACCTCCAAATGCTGATTTTTGCAATGTCAGTTTATAGTTGTCAAAATCTGCAGAATATCCATATAACAAGGGAGAGTGTTTTGGGCAGGACTAAGGAATGGCTGACACTTGGACATCCATGTCCCAGACATTCCTTATTTCAGAAGGGGAGGGAACGTCTATGTCTGCAAACATGGATGTTGGTATTTAGAACTTCTCACTGGAATGCCCAGGCCACAGAATTGAGCGGTGCTTCACAGGTGGGAATCGGGGAGAGGGTGGGGTGTTACCACCATAATGCTCACTTGTTTGCTGTCCTTCCTGAGAATGAAACTAGTGGGAAAAAAACTGGGCAATGTCTGAGCTCCAGGAACGATGGACATTCATAGTAGTAGAATGGCTGATATAAACGTTCATGTCCCAGCACATGGATGTTTTTGTGGCTGTTTTACAATGTCATTCATGTCACCATCCAGGTTCCACTTTTGTTACTACATCCTGGGTTTGGATGTTCTGGTTGTAATAATGGCTCTTTGTTCTGGATGAACTCAGCTGCCATCAGTGACGCATGGACTTGGATGTTCTTTTTCAGCCCTGGGCAACCTTTCTAAAATGTCTTTCTAGATCTTAATTAATTGACGGCTTAACTTGGGAGCCAAAGTTTTAAGATCCTAAATTTAAGAAAACTGTAGCTGAACTTAGGTTCCTATTTTAGGAGCTCATATTTTTGAATATTGGCCTCTTAATTCTTTGATGCCAAATGTATTTTCATGCAACACATCTTAGGAGTATTCTAGATTGATTGTCAAGGAAAGAATACCTTAGAAATCTTTGACAGCCTTTTATGGTAACTTGTTCTGCTGCTTGTGTTATGAATTTAGTTATAGAGTGTGTGGTAACTTTTTTCTTACATTTAAAGGCTTAATAGAAACAGGAAGAGATCTTAATAGGTGACAGCATCTTGGAAGTACATTTACGATGAACATCACTAGCATATTATGAATTAGGAGGTGAAGGACATCAAGTTTGCTCGTGTTGCCAGACTGTTTGGTGATTTGGCTCATGGCTCAGTGTTTAAGACCTCCTGGCTGCTTACCTTTTAGTAGAACATTTAGAGAATCTACTCGGCAATTATAAACAAGTCCACTCACATTAAACATTTTGCTTCCAAGGATTTTTCATGAAGTGTTGCATTGTTGGTATTAATCATGAAGCTAAATTGTTTTGTGTTCGATGGATTTGGGCCCCCAAATAACAGTTGGTGAGTGAATGAAATGAGCAGTCAAGTTTATTTTGAGAGGTTGGAGTATCTCCTTCATAAATAAATAAATAAAATGACCATTGTCTCTTGTATTTAAGGGGTCCTTTTACTAAGCCACAGTAAAACGTGGCCTGCGGTAATGTAGGCACATGTTGTGGGAATGCGCTGGGCCACTTTTTACCACTTCTGCAAAAAAGGGCTTTTTTAAAAAATGGGACAGGAAAAGGGATATGGTAAAACTGAAACTAGCGCACTCCTAAAACTGGCCTAAGCCCTTAATGCCACCCATTGATCTAGCAGTAAGGGCTCACGCTCTAAACGTGCAGTGACCGGTCAGAGCGCGCCAACTGCCGATTACCGCCGAAAACACCACACATGGGAGGAAATAAATAAATCATTCAGGCATTACAGGTGAGTGGCATATCTGAAATTACCACCAGGGCTTGTGGTAGCCTGACGGTAGTCTCATTTTGGCGCACAGTGCACACACGTAGAGCCTAACGTGCCTTTGTAAAAGGGCCTCTAAATTTCCTTATTATTTCCTCCTTACTGTTTGTCTATCAGACCTCCTGAAGCTGCCAATTTTTTTCTTTTTCATACTATCTTTCCCCCATCTTTGACTCTTTTGTGCCTGTTCACCATATCTTTGCAATTTGCCCTTGTTCTCATCTACTCAGATTGGATTCATTTGCCTTCTTCCATCATTGTTCCTTTTATTCAGTAACTTCCAGTTTCACTCCCTAACTTATGTAACTCTTTAATTCTTCATTTCATTGCAGAGATGCCAAGGATAGCTAAATGGAAGCTATAAGGGCTGGGAAATGGTACACAGAACCAGAGAAGGCTCCAGGTCTTTTGATCCTTAGCTACATCCGATAGCAAACCATGAGGATATGGAAAGAATTACTATCTTATATCAGAGATGTAACAAAACAACTAGGCAAAAAAATCTCAACCTTTAATATGTTTTGTAAGAACAAACCTTAAAGAAACTTCAGACCGCTCAAAACACGGCAGCTAGGCTTATCTTCAGAAAAACGCGATTTGAAAGTGCAAAACCCCTTCGCGAAAAACTACACTGGCTCCCAATCAAAAAACGCATTGCTTTCAAAATCTGTACTATGGTTCACAAAATTACCCGGGATATATGACAGACTTGATCGACCTACCAACACATCCGAATCAACACGAACATACCTAAATCTGCACTATCCAAGCTGCAAAGGACTCAAATACAAATCAACTTACATGTCCAGTTTTTCCTATATAAGCACACAACTGTGGAACACATTACCAAAAGCCTTGAAAACTACGAACGACCACCTAAACTTCCGGAAAACACTTAAAACGAACCTGTTTAAAAAGGCATACCCTATCGATCCAACATAAATGCCTGATCTCTGCAACACAACAAAACTAAAGAACGTAATGGACGTAACACAATTCTTCCATTGTACGATTCCCTAGTGTGACTGTGCCACATGAACTTTATCTTACCACAACATCACTTTGTATTTGTTTACACCGGAGTCTATAACGCCTCTACAGTACTATGTAAGCCACATTGAGCCTACAAATAGGTGGGGAAATGTGGGATACAAATGTAACAAATAAATAAAATACAGCTATAGAGTAAGCTTCTATTCTCAGAGGAAAAGAATCTCAGTCACCAATATTTTGTATTAATGTATTAGTGCAGTGGACTTTGATCCTGGGGAACTGAGTTCGATTCCCACTGCAGCTCCTTGTGATTTGGGCAAATCACTTAACCCTCCATTGCTCCTGGTACAAAATAAGTACCTGAATATATGTAAACCGCTTTGAATGTAGTTGCAAAAACCTCAGAAAGGCGGTGTATCAAGTCCCATTCCCATTATCAATCATTGATCCACAAAACCCTCCATTTTATGATCAGTGGCGTAACTAGCTTGCTTGCCACTGGGGATGGGTCACCACTGCACCCCCCCCCCCCCAAAGTGCATCACCCCCATCACCCTTCCTCCTAGCAAGGCGGTGCATGGAGCAGTCACGCGGCAGTCAGCTTTACCGGTCCCCTGCCCCGGAACAGGAAGTAACATCAGAGGGAGCAGGGGACCGGCGAAGCCAACAGCCATTCAACTGCTCCATGCACCCCCTTGCTGCCTGCATCCAGGGCACACCTCCCCACTGCCCCCACCCTTGGTACGCTACTCTTTACAATAAATGTGTGTGCATAAACTAATCGCGCAAACTTACTTTTACTCCTGCAATCCAAAAATTCCTTCTTATCATCTTTATAAACCAATGTCCTCACAGCCCATGTTGTTAAACCAGCAAATTTATCTAAAAATGAGAACTTATCTTGTTTTGCCCAACAGGACCCATTTCATCACAAATTCTGGCTTCATTAGGGGTCTACATTCAAGTATGGGAATACTCTATTAATTTACATAAGTGTTTAGCTGCGGTCACTTTTCGAGCAGGCTATTGCATAAAAACAGCTTCGCAATCGATGTGTTGTACACAGATCATAACTTGTGAATACCCAAGAATGAAGGAAGAGCATTCTTCCCCTCTAAGAAGAATCGAATTCCATCTCTGCCCTTAATAGCTATTTAACTGTCCTGGAAATGCCTTAATTAAAAAGCTAGTAGTTGTAATAAATTATCTTAGGCTTTTTCTGAACAGGTGCATCTTCCTAATGACTTGTTAGCAGAATTCAGTGACGGAGGAGATTTGCAGGCTATTCATCTTGCCTATACCATTTATGATCCTAAAATTAGTGACAAGGCATTTCATAGAAATATGTGGCAACCTTCAAAAGGCCCAGTCAGATTAAAATGATATATGAGAAAACATCTAGGGAACAAAGATGTACAAATCTAAGAATCATAGCCTCAGGAAAAATGTAGCATTTTTTTACTGTCCTCCACATAAGTTGGATATAGTGGTTTGGGTATAAAGCTGTTACTGGCAAATGTATTTATATAGAGAAGTGAATTGGAAAAAAAATCATTCACACGATTGGTCAAGTAGGTCATGTGACTTATGGTATAGCATCATCACGTGTAACCATCAGACAAAACAGTTTTCATATGAATACAGGTACAAATGCAATGTATTTCCACTGGTTAAAACCATTGTATTGGATTCAAATATAATTACATGAGTAGTAAATGTACTTGTAACTATGGTATTTTCTGTATTGCCATTTCTGCTGAGGGTGTAGACCCTTTGCCATTTTTATCAGGACAAGTTTAGGTTCCGTGTGAGTGTTCTGCTAGGTTTAGCAGATGGTTTTGTGTTTCATCTTCCATGTCTTGTGTAGACGTGGGGCTAGTTTTCCTGAGGTTGAGCCAAAGTGTTTCTGGAATAACCAAGTTTTAACTGAGTGTCTGAAATGCAGATAGTCTGTTATTAATCTTATGTCTCGCAGCAGTATGTTCCACTGTTCCGCTCCTTTACCTGTAATTGTCATGTTGTGAGTTTTCTTTCTTCTGCATTCTTGTGAAGATGGTACAACCAGTTTGATTTCCTTTAAGGATCTTAGGGTTCTTTTGGGTTGATGTAGTTGAACGAGGTGCTGAATGTAGGATAGTGTGAGGCCATAGACACTTTTAAAGATCATTGTTAGTAGGTTGAATTCTATTTTTGCTTTAATGGGTAGCCAGTATAGTTTGATGAGAAATGGTGTAGCATGATCGATTTAGCTGCTGCATTTTCGACTATTTGCAGACGTTTCAATGATTTGTCTGGCTTAGCCTAGAATGGGTGGCAGAGCTGGTGGTTGGGAGGCGGGGCTAGTGCTGGGCAGACTTATACGGTCTGTGCCGGGGCTGGTGGTTGGGTGGCGGGGATAGTGCTGGGCAGACTTATACGGTCTGTGCCAGAGCCGGTGGTGGGAGGCAGGGATAGTGCTGGGCAGACTTATACGGTCTGTGCCAGAGCTGGTGGTGGGAGGCGGGACTGGTAGTTGGGAGGCGAGGATAGTGCTGGGCAGACTTATACGGTCTGTGCCCTGAAGAGGACAGTACAAATAAAAAGTAGCACATATGAATTTATCTTCTTGGGCAGACTGGATGGACCGTGCAGGTCGTTTTCTGCCATCATCTACTATGTTACTATTATATTGCAATGGTCAAGTCCTTTAAGACTTGCGCCTAGTTAGCTGAGCACATAAAGCTAGGACAGGCTTTTTGCTGAACTAATTTTATGTAGTTACTTAACCGGTTAGTGGATATCCGTGCCCTGGACCACCTTGGCAATAACCAGTTAGTGATGCGATGGTCAGAGGCAGTAATCAGTGGCAATATCCACTTAAAGGGGTCCCTTTACAGAGACACGGTAAAAAAATGGCCTGAGGTAGTGTTGGCACATAGAATTGCTGCATACTGATGACACTTTTTACCGCAGCCCTAAAAATCCTTTTTGTTAAATTGGTGCCCGTGATAGCCATGCAATAATTTTGCAATTAGCATGCGGCCATTACTGCCTGAGTCCTTACCGCTACCTGTTTATTTGGCGGTAAGAGCTTGCACGCTAATCCGGTGTTAATCAGGCATGCCTACTCCCTGCCCCCTGCAGTGGAAAATAATTTTTATTTTCTAGTGAGGGTAAAAGCGTTTGGCAAGAGCAAAAATACCGCAGGGCTGATACAGCCTCGATGCCCTAGTTATAGAGCAAAGTCATAACTAAATTGCTCCCAGAATTGCCCAGGTTATTTTCCTGGCCCATGCAATCAGTCCAAAAGGTTCTTGAATCCTCCTACAATGATATCATCACAGCCCTCGGCCTTGATACTAAGAAGTCTTCTGCTTATAGTGGCATTCAAGAATGATGTTTTTGTGTCATATGTAGACAGCATCTTTTGATGTACCATCCCAGTTATGTAGAGTCACAAGGAGCTGCAGTGGACAGCAAAACCCATTCCCCCTGGTTCTCAGGCCACTGCACTAACCAGTAAGCTACCCTTCCACTCTAGAGATAAAGTCTATGGATTTCACACTGTGATGCATTTACATATATCAACAACATTCAAAACAACTCACAAAAGTTTTCACCATGCTAGAACCCCAAACAGGTGCAAAAATGTACAGTTGGCACTTCTAGTCATCATTATTGTTACCTGGTTGAGTATTCAAAGAGTTATTCCAACATGATACACATCTAGGCCCAGGGTTACCAAACAACTTCAATTTATGATATAAAATTTTTCAAACCAACATTTAGGCTGGGGATACCACCTTTGTGGCTAAAACAAGGCACTCATTCCCCAGTGCCAAATTGTCTAAAGCTCAAATTAAGATAGGTGGTACAGGAATAAGTTGACCATGTGGAAATAAATGCTGGGGAAATAAATATCAAAGAAGTTCCTTCTGAATGCCTTTAAATATAACTGACAAGTGGTTTTATCAAATACAGAAAGAAAATGTACTGGTAAAGTGCAAGCAAAGATGATCTATAGTAGCTGTCCAGCCACTAATTATGTTTTATGACTGATGGTATTGATTGAAGAGGTATATTCATTTGTGTCATGATATCTGTATTTATTAAAGATTTTTTATTGACTAATGTTGTATTGAAAAGACTGGAAATATGAAAGTGGACAAACCATTTGTGTGTTTGTGTATACCACCTGTTTTCCTTCTTAAAATAAAACTACTGAAAATTTGTTTCCAATTGTTTTGGTGTGGTATCTCCAATATTTCAGATAATCAATACCAAAATTTTATTTTTTTATTTCCGGGTTTACAGCTAAAATGTATGTATGACCAATGGAACAGGTGACTCTGGTGCAGGGTACGAGCACACTGGAGTGCATGGAAACTGAAATTTAAAAACACCTTTGCCTTCCAGCAGAGATGAAGGTGGTATAATACTTTTTATTTTACAACTATAAATATTTTAGTGCTTAAACTGAAGCCACGGGCTATGGGGCACTTATTTCAAGGGTTCTGCGAATTTCAGAGCTTATGTACTAAATTCAGGGATTGGTCGAATTACACGAATGACCTCCAACTTGTTTAGAAGCAAAGAGGTCAACAGTCCTCTTTTTTCCAACAGGTACGAGAAATGTTTTATTTTTATCAAGCAATAAACTTTGGGTCTGATATAAGGATACTGCTGAAATTCAAAAACAAATGGGATAAACACAGTGGACCCCTAAAGGGCAAAAGGATGGAGCGCCTCACCTCAAAACAGCTGAAAAATTACTCGTGCTTATCTAAAAAAACATGGGGAAAGTAACCTATACTTCACAAAGGCACAACCTACAGACACAAGTTATGAGGACAGTAACCTGCACTGTACAGCAGGTAAAACCCACAAAAAAGCAAAGTTATGGGGACAGTAACCTGCACTGTGCAGCAGGTACAACTCACAAATATCAAAGGGGCCCTTTTACTAAAGTTTAGTGCATGCTAATGGACATTAGTGTGCATTAAGGGGTCCTTTTACTAAGCTGTGTAAAAGGGGGGCCTGTGCTAGTATCAGTGTGTGTTTTCGATGCACCCTGAGGCCCCCTTTTACCACAGCGGGTAAAAGGCTGTCTCTTTTAAAGAAATGGCCGTGTGGTATGTTAATCACAACGCAGGGCCATTTCGGGTGGGAGCACTTCCTGCCACACATTGAGGTGGCGGTAAGGGCTCCCGCGCTAACGCTCTAGCAGTAACCAGCATGCAGTGCTGCCCAATTAGCACCTGGTAAGCACTTGTGCTACAAACATAGGGGGTCTTTTACTTAGGCACGCTGGCGTTTTTAGCGCAAGCTAAAAATAGGCATGCGCTCAATGCTAAAGACGCCCATAGGAATACATTGGTGTCTTTAGCATGTAGCATGCGCCTATTTTTAACGTGCGCTAAAAGACCCCCCATAGTTTTTTATAGCACTGGAAGTGGTGCATGCTGGGGGTGAGAACTACTGCCAGGCTCCTGCGGTAGCCCAGCGATAGTTCCGGATTTACGTACTGCAAGCCCATTGCTGCACGCCAACCCTTTAGTAAAAGGGCCCCTTATTTCTACACTATTTTATACCTATGGTCCACGTGGCACTTAGTGCATGCTTACCCAAATCAGTAAAATCTACCCAGATCTACCTAAATTTCAGAAAATTATTGAAGTTCATACCGTTTAAAAAAAGCTTACTCTCCAGGTTTAACATAATTCTGATCAACTCCTAATCTTAACAAGGTTCATGGACACTAATTATTCTTTATCATCTTTGTACATATTGTTTGTTTTATATGTTACGAACTATCTTTATTTTTTACTATGTAAGCCGCATTGAGCCTGCTCTGTGTGGGAAAGCGCGGGGTACAAATGTAATAAATAAATAATGTCCGTTAGCACGCACCAAGCTTTAGTGAAAGTGCGCCAAAATGATGGGGACAGTAACCTGCTCTGTGTGGCAGGTACAACCCCTGAAAAATGAAGTACTGGAGAGAGTAGCTTGCACTGCAGAGCAAGTACTGCCCTGGCAGCACTATTGGGCAGACTGAATGGACCATATCATTTTTTTTATCTGCTGTCATCCACTGTGTTATGTTACCATGCTATGAAAATTAATTTTTGAAATTCTGTGTCTGTGTCATTGTATCATACCACTATCTAAACATACTACAGCAAACATTGCAAGATTTCTTCACAATTTCATTCTAGAGAATTTTTTTTTTCAAATTACCGCCCAAAAACCCCAATTGAATTAGCTGTGAAACTTTTCATAGATCTCAACTTGTATCACTTTTTGAACTGCCTGTGAACGAAGGCAGAAATCTCATATGACACAGAATCACCTACTTCTAAATGAAACAGGGTATCAACATAGCTTAGAATCTGATATTTCATAAGTGCGGATTTAATATCTTTTTCTGTGTGCCATGCATTGGAAAATTTGTACTGGGAGGAAAGGAATTTCTGGAGCTATTGTCATTTTCATAAATTTTATTTTGTTTTCATATACACATAACCATAGTAATAGAAGGTTCCGCCTTTCAATGATTAGTTATTACAGAAGGAAAAAAATTTAAGTAGAGAGTGTTTACATATGCAAATAATAATACCATTGCTCAATTATTTTACCGCTGTATATTTATAAACAAAGAACCTTCAGCACATATGCAAATTTTTCCTTAAGTTAGTCACCCTTATCAAACTCCTGTTACTGTATCTTCTCTGTCTATATATCCCATCTTTACTTAGCTTCCATGCTATTAAGATTTTTTATATGTGCTGCATTGACATTGGAAGTAACATACTATGTTGTGGTGTGTACTGTTATTTTAATGTGTTTTTACTGCTTTAATCGTGTATTGCCTATGTCCAGGTTATTCTTGCTGTGCACTGCCTTGGTGAATTTTTAAAAAAGGCGGTAAATAAATCCTAATAAATAATTAAAAAATTATATTGCCTCTATATTAGGAAACTCATTTGAGCAAAAAGCTTCAGTAACATGAGCTGAATTTGTAAGTCCTCTTTCAGAAAAATGACTGCATAGAGGGGCCAGCTACATTACTTCCATGGACTTGAACATTGTATATTTCTATCTCATATTGTTAAGGAGAATCCTAGACAGTATCTCCATTACATCTAATACACTTCCATTATTTTGGTACAACAGTATCAAAGACAAATCTTCATTTGTAAATTACGTCTACTGGATCAAGTTAAACTGTTTTTTAAAAAAAACAAAAACTCAGTCCTCTTTACATGCTAGACTACTAGAGAATTTCCTTTTTTGGCTCCGTCTGAACCTCTCCAAGCTCCAGGGTCTCTGTCTTTGGTGGCTCCTTCGTCTTTTCCATCTTAGTGTTGCAGTGGTAGTACGCCCTGTTCGCAGAATGGCACATCAGGGCGTGTATCTGAAAGAAAATGCAGACCGCATCCGCCTTTACTTTAACACAAATCTGCCATCTGTTACAATTCCTTCCTGCAGCTGTACGACTGTGAGCTAATATCAAAACCTCCCTCGGCAATAGTTTGGCATTACTTGTTTTGCTTTGGTTAGATGTTTTGTCCGTGGATTCTCAGTTGAGTCACAAAGACTAGGTGAGGTTTCAAGAATGGAAGACTGGTCCACTGTGCCGTATGTTACCATGGAAGCAACAGAATGGATTTGAGCCTTTCGGTGAACAGATTTGGATGGCATGCAAGGCTAACACACACTTTGGACCAGAGAATTCACACAGAGTGGACCTTCAAAGCTACATGTGACTGTAGTGGTAGGCTCAGAAGATTAAATTAACGTTAGGAGTTGAAGTTTGGAGCAGCAATTAAAGACTCTGCTTCTGTGCTTCTGATCAACCAACTACAGACTGGAAGAGGTAACAAGGTCTGCTATACAGAACTCTACACCTTAGCTAGAAACTAGAACACACTATTTGGGCGGAGTGACTCATAGAGGAAGGAAATAAAATTATTTAGGACATAGATTTTAAAAAGGTATATGCAGTTAAAATTGACTTTTCACTGCATAAGTCTTATAAGTTGAAGTTCTTCTTCTCCCGCCCCTTATCATTCGGCTAAAGACTGCCCACACAAAACCATTTTGTGTTAATATGTAGTCAGACACAATAGGTGCTTTGACAGGCAGCTGTTTTCAGTGTTAACTCCACTCTCCCAGAAAGTACAGTCTAGTGGTTAGAGCAGCAGGCTGAGAACCAGGAAAAAATGCTCCTCAATTAACCAACTAGTGTAGCTGAACAAACTCAAACAACTCTCGAACATGCACATTATTGGTATATAAAGATTGTATGGGATGCTGCAGGAATTATTTTGAGTGAGTACAGAGTGTGAAGTGGTAGCTTACGAGAGTTGTCTGAGAACCAGGGAACACAGACTCAAACCCTGCCTCTCCCACTAATGCTCTATGGGCCCCCTTCACCGAGCTGTGGCAAAAGGGGGCCTGTGCTAGCATCAGTGCATGTTTTTGACATGCGCCAAGGCCCCCTTTTACCATAGCGGGTAAAAGGGAAGTCTTTCTATTTTTTGAAGAAATGGCCATGCAGCAAGTGAAGCAGTTGCCGCGTGTAGGCCATGTTGTGGCGGAGCCCTTGAGGTGGCAGTAAAGGCTTCCATGCTAACCCAGCAGTAACTGGGCAGTGCGCGGCACTGCCTGATTAGTGCCGGGTACAAACCGGTACTACAAAAATAAATATATTTTTGTTTCGCTGGATATGATGGCTCATTGAGGACGGGAACTACCGCCAGGCCGCTGCGGCAGCCCAGCAGTAGTTCCTTTATAGTGAGTGGCAAGGCTGTATTGGGCTTACTGCCGCTTTGTAAAAAGGGCCTTATGTGACCCTGGGCAAGAAACTTCACCCTCCATTGGCTAAGGTATAACTTGGGTTATAAGCCTCCTTTAGTAGGCAAAGAATTTGCATACCTGCATTGAGTTTGAATTTGGAAAAAATGAGTGATTAAACCTAAAACTCAAATCCACAATATCTAAATTTGTCTTCCTGAGTGCGGCAGTACAAATGACTGTATTACATTTCACTGTACAGGTTTCATAGGGTTAGATTTAGCCAGATGTTCAACTGCAATATCCTGACTAAAGTACCTCACTTTTCAGTAGCTCTTTACAAATCTACCCCTAATCACTGCTTAAACTGACCCCTCCCCTCCCCCCCCCCAAATCAACAAAAACCTGTGATAACTTTCTGCGATAACACACAGGAGTGGTTTTAATGGCAAATTCAGCATTCGAGAAGTACCCTTTAGCCTTCAAGATATAAGCAAGACTGCTTAGAATGAAGAGTCCTGCTCTCTGATCCATTAATTGATAAAACTTCTCTCAGAATGTTTTTTTAAACTGTAACAGTGGTCAATAGCCCTTGAAATATACTAATGGTCTTCTCTCCTAGCTTTCTGCAATAATTTGAGAATCACTGCAAGATTGAACCCCCTGAAAAATCAAAAGCTGCTCTTGTTACCAAACCTAAATTCAGGCTTCATGTACTGAGTCTATTTGTTTCTTTACAAGCTACCAACCCACTCCTGCCCATTTCCACTTCTCTGCTGTTTCCTTTCCCCCTCCACCATATACCCCCTTGCAGACAATTTTTTATTATTTAAGTCAAGCCCTTCATGGAGGTTAGGAGTGTTCTGTATGGAGCAGTGTAAAATAAAGCTACAACTTTAAAATAAAGCTACAACAGCAGTGCCCCTGAATCTGTAGATTTCAGTCACTTATCTAAATTATGGTTTTAGATGATAGGATCAAATGACAAAGGATGGCATAAGAGAAAAGAATTCACTTATGCTTAGGAAAAACAAAATTGCATGACGCTGTTTCCAACTATATTCCTTTCATACATGTCAAAACAGCATTATTCCTTTCAGAACTTGCACTTATCCAGAATAGCAATGTCTTTTTTTTTTTTTAAATAAAAACTACACCATAAAAATACCTTAATCAGATATTGCAAATGAGTTTCACTTTGGTTACTTTGGTTCTAAATACAACCATCCCCCCCCCCCCCCCCCACACACACACATACAATGTAGACGGTAATATGGCATACACTGGCTATCTCTGTATCGTTCCTGGTGAGGTGACATTTCCATCAAATGACACACAGACTAAGACTTGATGCAGAATTGTCTAAATTAAATTGTATTTATTTTCTTTAATTTCACAAAATACATATTTGTATATTTCAAACCATTCTTTATTTTGTTAAATTGGGATTCTAGATCATTTCAGATTTATTTAGTGGGATTTTTTCGGCAACTTGTTATAATGCCAATTGAACTATTATAATACAAGACTCAGTTACTTCACTTTCCCTGACCTTGATTGGTTTCTCACTTCCCCACCCCCAAAGAGACCAAGAGGTTTATTTCAGTAGCCTTGCGTTATTGCCTGCTATATCTTTTTGTTCACTGTCATATCTATGTTCTTACTGAACAGTGATATATAGGGGGGATATTATGAAAGTTAGACCCTGTGCTAAAATAACTCAACTTGTGGTAAAATAACCCAAGTTAACAGTAGCCTACATTGATAACTTCCCCCCCTTAGTGTTTCTCACTAAAGGCAGCTGATTAAGAAAATCTATTTTATGGTTCTCAACACAAACCCTTAGTAGCCACAGACTTCTCACTTTGACCTTTTCTTTAAACCATCTAGCAGTCTACTTGGCTAGCAGTTTAAAGGATGATATTTGCCTGTCCACAAAAGGGACTGCACCTTACATTTAAAGAATGCATATCATCCGTTCAAAATGCCAAACATCTTGTTTGGATCATACAAAGAAAAGATGGGATTTCGTCATAATTCTACTCAAAGGAAAAGGTGGACCTTATCTGTCTTTGCAAAACACTAAGGGGTCATTTAGTAATGGTCAGCATGCACTAACCATTAGTAAGTGAACCCCTAAATTCAAACATTGACAGTTTATACAGAACCAGCCAGTTTAATTATGTGACTCTTCAGTGATCATTCTAGGCATATGCTATTAACTCTGCTAAGTATTTTAACACTTTCTGGTCTCATTTGTTATGTCCAAAATTGATTCGATGTATGGATGATTTTGATACTTGCCTTTACTAACTGGCCTTTTGTGTATCCCCCCAGATTAATTCTTTGATCTGGTCCTAATCACTTTTGAGACAATTTGAAACAAGTTACAAAAATAATATTGTGAAACTTGAATCATTTTGGTGCTTAGCTAATCTCATCTTACAGTAAATCACCTCTTTCCAACTTGATGCTTGAAAAGGTCTAAGCATTTGTTTGCTAGTACTTATACGCTTGTGTATTGGAACAGGTATAGTCAGGTCCAGTCAATCATACATAAAGAAGGTCAGATTTAATTTCCACTATAGTCAGAAACATATCAAGATCCTCAATTTACAGGCTATTTACTTTCAAAGAAAACATCACCCAATGAGAGGAGCACCATTTTGAAGAAGAAACAGATTCAATATACACAAGCTGTTAAAGAAAACATGAGATACCATCAGATACAGACCAAAGAGTTACTATATATCTACAAGAGGGACCTATAGAGTTACACTATCAGTAATAGCCTTTTTAGAATGACCTCTCTTTTCAGTTCTAGTGTCCATCTCTTCCACACTGCTTAAATTTTGCAGATGTGTCATGGAGATATATACTTCAGGAGAAACAAGTGGACAGAAAAAGCTAATGTTCATTTTATGTTCTGTGTGGAAAATGTAAAGCCAAGATCCCTCTTTGTGTAAACAGACACCAAACCCCCTTGTGCTTTAAGCAGGATCAGACAAATTAGAAATAAATAATTCCTCCACAAATTGGTGGATCGTCAGGGTTAGTGCTCTTTTCCCATATCGGAAAGATCCTTGCTCTAACCCACTTCACCCTTACTGCAGTAAGCAATTCAGGGTAAATTATTTAGGTAACATAGAAAATCTTCCCTTTTTCCCCCTTCACCTATAAAAAGAAAGATATGGTCAAGTTCTCTCCCTTAATAGCAAAGAATATCTCTCATATTCCCAGAGATAGTAGGGCATCAGAGTTCTTTCTCTCTCTGCGTAACAGATTATAACTGTCTCTGAGATTGCCCAACAGTAGCAAAGACAATAATGATGTTTTAGCTTTTCAGATCTCTGTTGGGAAATTTAGAGCAAATTCTAATTTTTTGGCTTTTATTTGATTGGGAAAGAAGTTCTCCCCATTGGTTTTTTCATATTCAGTGTGACTTGCTGTGAAATAGTATAGCTATTCAAGTATGCAGAGAGACAACAACTCTACATAGATGTAAGGAAATACCCATTGTCTGACTCTATCTAAACTCATTGAGTTTTGTTCCAAAACGTAAGAGGAGGGACACTTGGCAATGAAGGCGTAGAAAGTTAAGGAAGAGGCTTGGTGTCGTGGCTGTTTTGTTAAAGCTCCAATGTTAGAGAGAAAAAGGTTTTTGTATCTCAGCTCCTCATTGGAGATTAGAACTTTGTACTGTCGCTTCGGCCCATGACTTTGAGCACAGCAAAGTTGTGAGTGGCGGCTATCATGAATGTGAGCTGTAAAAAAATTGAGTGAGAGAAAAGGAAGGGGGAGAGAGAAAGCAAGAGTAAAAAAAATCGTACATGACGTAGTTATGACCATAAACAAACCTTCTTCAAATTCTAATCAGAAAACACACTATAGGTACTCTGTGGTTATGTACATCCTGTTAAATTGTTCAGTTATCCACGTTAACTCATAATTTGTATTGCTGAGTAGGAGAAATACCAGGTTTATCAGCATCTTATTTCATTTGTAAAGGCAGAGAACTGAAATATACCGAAAATGGCCACTGAACAACTGGCTCAAGTCTGTAAATTTTCTAATTGGCTTATCTAAACTCTAATGGATTCTGGATGATGCCAGCAGAAGAGCTTTCTTGTCTTTCAACTAAACACCCAACTGCTTTGAGGAACACTTTAAACCTACAGAATCGAGTATACTGCCTGTGCAAGTAAGCCTTCAAGCTGCTATACCTCTTCCATTACACTATATCCTATAGTAGCTCTTGGGTTAGGAACAGAATGTGTCAAGATAAAAATAATTTACTTACCAGTGAAATAAGTGTTGCAGCGGCACCAACAAATGCAGCAATAAACAGATGAAATGTCATTTGAAACTAAAAGAAAATGAAACATAAGCATTGAACTTTATTTATTACAATTGTTTTTATTCTGCATTATCTAAATATTCTAAGTGGGTTCTAAATAAACATACATAAAATTAAAACATACATATTAAAATTTCATACAGTATACAGTTTACAAATATTAGTTAGACCCATGATAAATCCATTAGACCAACTTAAATTTGGTCAAACACCTGCAAAAATAAAAAAAAGTCTTCAATAATTTTATGAATTCTTTGACTCTCCTATGTTATCACTTTTTACAAACTTATATGCTCCGTGTTTAAGTTTTTGACACAAATCCTTGCTTCAGCTTTTGAAGTCTGATTGAGAATGAATCATTTTTTAATAGCCAACCTATCCTAATCTGATCGCATTCCTTCATGTGCGAGCTTCCATCTGGAGCTGAAGATACATTTCTGTAGAGATAAGAGCGTAATTGGTAACTATACTTATTCAGTTGTTCCCATCCTTATGGTAATAATGCTAAACTACTGAATTATTGTTTTTGTGGTTGCAGAAAGGAGTGGATTGTGTGCCAGCAAACTATTTGACCGTGGAGTAATGTAAATGATGTAAATTAGCTAAGAACTGCAGTTAGTACCCAGATTCTTGTGATAAATCTATAGGATTTGCTATTTCCACTGAGAAGTCAGTAGCTTGCTTTAATGTCTTATGAAAAAGCATTGCTCAGCACAGTACGGTACCTGCTTGAATATATTGCCACAGCGCTGTGTAACCAGGATTTTATGAAGCCTATGGTCAAATGTGCATTAATATACATAGTTGAAAATAATGAGAAATTGTTTCACTGGTAACCTTTGCTTACCATCATAGGCGCCCGGTATTGGAGGCTTGCCGCAGCGACGGTGGTGTGCCTGCCTGCCCGCCCCGCTGCCAGCGCTGATTCCCCCGCTGGCGCTGCCGGCGTTCGCGCTTTAAAAATGGCCGCCGAGACTTCCAGCAGCCTCGTGAGACTTCTGTAAGTCTCGGTGGCCATTTTGAAGCGTGAACACCGGCAGCAGCAGCGCCAGTGGGGGAGAGTCAGCACTCGCAGTGGGCAGGCAAAACTGCCTGCCTGCCCGGCGCCTGCCCCGAAGAATTTGAAGAGTCAGGATCCGGAGGGAGGGAGGAGAATTCATGCAGGGCAGGGGAGAGGAGGGTCACTGGAGGGTAGGGGAGAGAAGGATCACTGGACATGGGTGGATGGAGGGCAGGGGAGAGGAGGGTCGCTGGGCATGGGTGCATGCAAGGCAGGGGGAGAGAAGGGTCACTGCTGGACATGGGTGGATGGAGGGCAGGGGATAGGAGGGGAGAGAGAAGAAATGCTGGACATGGATGGAGGGAAGGGAAAAGCGAGGAAGGAGATGAGATGAGGGAAAAGGAAGAGAGGAGAAAACCTGCATGTGGATGAAGAAAATAGGCAGAAGCTGAGGACCAGAAATGAAGAAGAAAGGCAGAAAATAAAAGAAATAAATGGAAAGGAAGCCCCGGAAACGGAGTTAAGAGGACAGATAGTAGCAGAATCGGATACTGGGCCAGCATGATCAGAAAAACAAAGTCACCAGACAACAAAGGTAGAAAAAATCATTTTATTTTCATTATAGTGTTTGGAATATGTCCACTTTGAGAATCAGGTGCGCACCATTAAAAGTTTATATTTATTTACTTATGTATGGCATTTTATCCCATATTAAACATGAATTAGGATGTTTTGTGGCTCTACATGAGAATTGTGATATTATGATCCCTTGTTTCATATTGTTGACAGTCTGCATTTTCCGTATGGGTGGTATATTGGTGTATTAGGTTTTGCCCAGTGTAATATTAATGGTACAGTAAGGTTCTGTGTGTGTTTTTGCACAAAGTTGTGCATAGTGTTTTGCAGTTGAGCGATTGTGGTTAGAATATGCTTTGAGCAACCACTTTATTCTTTGACATATGATACATAGCTAATATCTAAATTTAATAAAAGGTATTAATTGTGACTTTTATTTTTTCTGTGTGTTATCAGACAATTATGGATTTAAGCTCCACCCCTGGCCCCACCCCTAACCCCGCCCCCTTTAGCCTCCCCAAACAGTTGGGCCACCGACCGCCTATGCTTACCATGTAACATGTGATACCAGTGCCATTGATTTTTTTGTATACTTGGGGCCCTTTTTCTGAGTCAAGTAGGCGCCTACACTTGTTCTACGCACATCAATTTTGAACTACTGCCCAGCTACCGCATGGCCCAGGCGGTAATTTTATTTTTGATGCCCGTCTGCCAGAAAATATTTTTTATTTTCTGGTGCATGGCGCTAACCAGGCGGTAATCGGCATTGTACGCGTGCTGACAATTACCGCCCAGTTAACGTGTGAGTCCTTACCACTAAGTCAATGGGTGGCGGTAAGGTCTCAGGCCCAAAATAAACACGCACCAATTTTCATTTTGCCACACGTCCATTTTCTGCCAAAAAAAAAGAGGCACTGAAAAATGCCCAATATATGCGTCTACACCAGCATAGGCCATTTTTCGGCGCACCTCAGTAAAATATCCCCTTGTAATTTAAAACTCCTTGAGCCAATATTATTTTCCACATAAATCTAATTTTTACATCTTTAAGGGCCCTGTTTACTAAGCCGCGTTATAGGCATGTTAGAATTTTTAACGCGCGTTAACCATGTACGCACCTACTCAGCATTTTTCTGTAACCTGGATGGGCCAAGTTCCAGGTCTAAATACAGGCCCTCATATTTTTGGACACGGACAGACCTTTCCCTTCTGCAATCTGAGTTCTGTAACTGGAATTGAACGTCCATATTTTGACCCCTCCCTAGTCCAACCCAAAGCATACTCAGACCACACCCCCTTGCCATATGTATGTACTGCAGTTTTAGATGACCATATCTTGGCTTTATAAAATTGGGATTTGGACTTCCGTGCAATAGGAACATCTAAATGTCAGTTTTCAGACATCCAAAACACAAACAGAGCGTCTAAAATAAGCATGATAACTGTGTACTACTGTAATTTTCATGACATGTTAGCAGATAGCACTGTTAATAATTAACAGTTAATGAGAGATGTTGCTGTCAGTAGTCACTAGTAGACATGTGGTTTAAAGAAGGGGGTACAAGGGTTTCATTCGTCAGTTAAAGGGGTATGAGAAGCAAAAGAAGGTTAATAACATCTGATTTAGAGGTCCACACTGAAAGAGTTTGTCTGATTAACTTTTGGAGTTTGCTGAACAAATTCCTGAAGCTGAAATCCCCCCCCCCCCCCCCCCCCCCACCAACCCCACCACCACCATAACACTCACACAGATAAATTGTGACCAGACATTTATCCACTAAAAAACAAATCTAGTACTGGGGGCTTTCCCAGAGTGCAGACTAGCCAAAACTGTCTAAGTAAGTTAGGCTGCCCAAATAGCAGACCTAAATTTAAACAGACAGTTTTGTCTAGAAAATGTTAGGGTGGATATTTAGCCCAAGCAGATTTGGGCTGAATATTCAGATAAAGTTAACTGAAAAATTAATCTGGTTAGTTTTATCCAAACATGGTAGGCTGAATATCAACCTCTTAACAATATTATCTCAGTTTCCTCCATGACCACCAAATCATCTTATTCCATCATTGCTCCTTTAATTTGTGATGTACAAGGAAAAACAGGGTAGGTCTGTACCAATTCAATTCCAGCACAAGGGTAAAATAAATGAGTTTATTGACCAAACTCATAAATAAATTGATAAAACAGACTCGATGCAGATCTGTGTTTTGGCACATAAGCGCCTGCCTCAGGAGTCAACAAATCAGCTCTTGCAGCAGCATCAATCTGAAGTTTCCCAGCTAAAGTTAAAGATTTGTTGACTCCTGAGGCAGGCGTTTGTGTGCCGAAACGCAGTTCTGCATCGAGTCTGTTTTATCAATTTCTTCTAAGAGTCAATAAACTCATTTATTTTAATCCTTGTACTGGAATTGGTTCTCCCCCACTTTCTCTTTTTCTCTAGTGCTGAGGGATGTGCCAGATCTAGGCATGTGTGTGGGGGACATAGAGAGGGAAGGGCTAGATGTATGTGTATGGGAGGGGGACAGAGAGGGACATGTTAGCTGTAGGTGTGTCAATATGTAGGGTAGAAAGAGATGGCAGTGTGCATGGGGGGGACAAGAGAGAGAAAAGGGATGGCTGTATGTGTGTTGTGGGGAGGGGTCAGAAAGAAGTGGTGAGAGTATACTGTATGAGAGAGATGGACAGGCTGGCCATGTGCATTGGGATAAATGAGACAGGTTGGCTGTCTGTAGAAGGGGCAGAAAGGGACATGCTAGCAAAGAGAGGTGCGTGGTCATTTGGGAAAGAGACAGGGAGGGGGGGACAGGCTGGCCATGTTCATTTGGCAGGGGAAGAGAGAGAGATTGGTTGGCTGTGTGTGAGGGAGAAGGGGCAGAGTCCGACATACTAGCTGTAGATATGTGAGTATGTGGGGTAGAAAGAGGTGGCAGGTGTGCATAAGGAGAGGGCAAAAGAGAGGGAAGGGCTGATCAGGTGAATGGGGGTGGTCAGGGTGTGTGAGGAGGGAGCAGAAAGAGATGGAAGTGTGCATTGGGTGAGAGGAGGTAGAGAGATGGGTAGGCTGGCTGTATACATGGGGGTGGGGAAGAGAGGGGGAAAGGCCAGATGTGTATATTGGGGGCAAAGAAAGAAAGAGATAGTTTTGTTTTACTGCTTTATATATTAAATTCTACCATGGTCACTATACCCCTATACACTTATAAATCTTTATCTGCTGTCTAATTATGTTGTAGGCTTTTTCAAGATCATACATTTCAGTTTAAAATATGTTTTCTGGCATTTCACAGACATGTGGTCAGTGCCCAATGACTGGAAAATATGACAACTTTGAAAAATGTGGGCTGATATGCCACAAGGATCAGGCAAGCTTGAAAGGGTGCCCTGAAATGTTTTTTTTAATGTTGAGAAGCACTGTCCTAATGTATCATGCTAGGGTTGTCAGAAATCCCTCCTGGAACTGGGTAACTTGGCAGCTACAAAACTCCCTCATATTCACTCTACTGACCCAATAACATAGCTGCCAAGTTACCCATTCCAGGTCAGTTCTGGAATTCTGACAACCTTATCCTAGTGCATTATGGGACCTACAGCACTGATTTCAATGAATATAATCATGGACTACAAATACTGCACTGCTCTGGGATGTAAGTTTAAAACCAGAACCGGCCAAAAAGTCTCCCTCCTGGAATGACTAACTTGGCAGCTCTGAAATAAAGTCTATCTCATTGAAATTCTGCCCCATATTTTTGGGTTGTACAATGATTTTATATGTCCAAAACGATCTCTTCAAGTGGCCTGACACCCACTTAAGTGCTTTGAAGTCCTACTTTGTTACTTTTATGTTACAATTGGCTGTCTGACATGAGCATTTATTTTAAAAGAAATCATTTTAGTAGATTTCCAGATCTCCTGAAATGATCAAAGCCAGTTACTTTTAATTATATTTTAGATGTAATAATTGAGCAATTCTACTGTCTACTCACCTCACTTGTCTTGCAAATGGATAGAAGGTTGGAGCCACACACCCTTCCTGGAAAAGCATTCCATGGAAGGACACCTAAAGAGATGGAAAATTATATAATTTGAATTAGTTAATCTAAGGTTAGCTATCCAGTAAAATACAGCATATGGGAAGAGTTCCCTAAGCAATGGAAGAGCTGTACAGATGGATTTTATCGCAAACATAATTCACTGATAACCCAGAGCCTCAAGCAGGAACTTTCATCCATTTTGCTTTGATGGCTGCATATGAACCACTACAAAAATATTCTTGCAGATTTATAACTTAAACAATTTCTCATGTATAAACACTCTTTTCTATTATGAATGTTGTAAGACTAGAACAACTCCAATATTTATAGGACATAAATGTGAAGCTGACACTTTCCTTTTAACTAATTTTCTCCTTTTATGTATTCCATTGTACCAAAAAGACCCAATGTGCATCAACATCCAAGATGGATCTCACAAGTTAATAGCCTGTGAAGTCAACTTCTAGCTCACACTGTAATAGCATCACCTATGTCTCTGAACAGTGCCAGCACAAGTGAAATGGGCAGTTGATTATTCCTTTCCTATTCGTAGCTTAAAAAAATATATACTGGAATTAGAAAAGATTCCAAGAAGGGTGACCAGAATGATTAAGGGGATGGAATTCCTCTCATATGAAGAAAAGCTTAAGAGGTTAGGACTCTTCATCTTGGAAAAGAGACGGTTGAGTCTACAAAATCTAGTGTGGTATAGAATGGGTAAATGTGAATTGATTGTTTAGTCTTTTGAAAAGTAATAAGACTATGGGATATTGTATGAAGTGACATTGTAATACTTTTAAAATGAATTGAAGGAAATATTTTTTTTACGCAACAAATAGTTAAGCTCTTTAACTTGCTGCCAGAGAATGTGGTAACACCAGTTAATGTATCTGGGTTTATAAAAGGTTTAGACAAGTTCCTGGAGGAACGTCCACAATCTGCTACTTAGATAGACATGGGGAAAGCCACTACTTATTCCCTGGGATCGATAGCATGGTCTCTTTCTACTCTTTGGGATTCTTATTGTGACCTGGATTGACCACTGTTGGAGAGGCAACAAAAGAGAGTCCAAATCTCCCGCAAAAACACACAAAGAAACAACAAGTCAAGCGGAGGAGATCCAGAAAGACCAGACTGTATTCACAGATGTTGACCAAAAGTGATTTATTAGGACCCTACACGGTCCGTGTTTTGGCCGAAAGGCCTTCCTCAGGGGTCTTCAAATTGGCAGATACAGATAATCCAATCAAAAGAGCTTATGAGGTAAAGCGATCTGGACTAGACTCAGGATAAAAAAACGCCAAAACTGTCTGAATGCAGCGTAAGCTACCGAGTCTGTCAGACCGTGTAGGGTCCTAATAAATCACTTTTGGTCAACATCTGTGACTTCAGTCTGGTCTTTCTGGATATCCTCCGCTCGACTTGTTGTTTCTTTGACCACTGTTGGAAGCAGGATACTGGGCTAGAAGGGTCATCATTCTGACCCAGTATGGCCATTTGTGATCTTATGTTACCCCAAAGCACTGCAAATTCTGCATATATTGCCCTCTTCGCCAGATGAAAGCCTGTGGCCAAAAACAGAGCTATCACAAGGGGTGGGCATGCATTCTCTTGTGAGCTAGTCTGTGAGCACACAAGCTTGAAATGGAAGAGGCACATCTGCATTTGCATTGGTACCCCACATTTTCCATACTGCTGTTTGTCCACTGAAAGCATTGGATCTCTTGTGTGGCAAGTGAAAGCAACCCAGCTAAAAAATTTTAACAATTCTCCTGCGGATTCTCCTCATTTATGCTGAGTAGTACTGTACAAAATGCTCACCATACATCCTGGCATCAGCACAAAGAGTACTTATACTGGCAGAGGTCTTGCTGGGGAAGGCAATAGAATTGCAAGTTGTCCAAGTGTTGAAGAAAATGTAGACAGGCACAGCAGAGCAAGCGAACACCAAAATCCATAGAAGAGTCACTGCGTAGGTTACACCAACAAACTATACAGTTACAGAAAAAGACAGAGGTTATGACAATGTGAGCGGGAGAATCCATTTTTAAAACACAAGATTGCAGACTGAGATCTGCTACATAGCGAGTTGAGTTTTCAAAAGCTGTGTGCTCAATGGAAAGGAATCTATCATTCTAGAACAGACCTGCTTTTGTCCATATTTCCATTGGAGATATTCCAGGGACAGGGGTTATGACATAACAGCATCATTTAATATTCTAAGTCATAGTATTCTTCTTGGCAACTGTAGGTTTAGGTGGCTCAGTTATTGACTGGTCTGGTAGAACTCAAATTTTCTGATAAATTGGCTTCTGATCTACTTTCAATATAGGCATTCCATAAGGACCAATACTTTCAGCTTTTGTATTCAATGTTTATATGCATCTTCTTTGTACTATTTTGAAATAAAGTGATGTGGTAGCCAAGTTAGTTCACTTTTAAAGGCAATAAATAGAAATAAAACAAAACAGAGAAAAGAAAGGGTAGTGTGAAGAAGGGTGCTGTATCAGAGAAACAAGCCAGATGCTAAAGATGAGATTTAATCTACATAGACATCATATGAAACATGACAAAATGCAAACCAGGATGTCACTTCTGTGGGACAGCACTTTACAAAACCAGAACACTGCATCAATGACTTTATGGTGAGAATACGAAATTTAAGACAATCCAGGAACGTAAAATCTTTAAAGTCAAAATGATGAACTATTTTGATACCCACCAGACAGAACTTAGCAAAGATCTGGGTTTTCCAGCTCATTATAAACCATAAAATTCTACTGCTCTGTCACCGTCTTTCAGCTATCCATCTCTTCCTGTCTCTCACCTAACCCACCCTACCCTCTTCCCGTGAGACTGTCCTTGGAATGCTGTTGTGTTTCACTTATATATTCTGATATTTGTTAACATTTGCTCATTTCTGATTTGAAGAAGGGTTACCTTCAAATGCTAATCAAAAAATGTATTATGTTAGGCCTATAAAAAAGGTATCACCTTATTTTCTTTTCTATGTTTTGTTTTATTTCTATTTATTACTATTTTGAAGGAACTGGATGTCACCTATAAATTGTATGCTGAAGATGTCTTATTCTTTTGTCCTTTTAAGGATAGTTTGGATGATCCCTTTCCCAGAATGAAAATTAGTCTGCAAAGGATACAGTCATGGATGATAAATAATCCATTGGTGCTAAATCAGAGAGTCATATCTGCGCTAGATTACTTTTGCCTAATCTTCCTGAATACCTTGATGTTGGAAACATTCCTATTCCCTTGTGTACACAAATAATATTAGATTTGTCTCTTACTTTTCTTAAGATTCTTATTTCAATCTCATATTACACATGGCAGTTATGCAGAAGATTGAAAATTATTTTGTCCTTTCCAGTTTTAGATCAGTTCTTCAGACAGTGATGTTGATGTTTAGATTATTGTAACTCTGTTCTAAAATTTGCCATCAACTGTGTATAAAGCGTTACAACCTGCACAAAATTCAGCGGCTAGGTTTCTGACAGGATCTTCTCACTTTGATTATATCAGCCCAATATTATCTTCTCTGCACTGGCTGCCAATTTTCTGGCAAGTCAAGTTTAAAATGCTTTTCTTATTCATAAAACTTTCTCTGAAGATGCCCCTCATTATTTATTTTCATCATTAAGACCATGTGTTCCTGCCTGATCTCTGCAATCTGAAACTACTACAAGGCTTCAACTACCTCCCACATGATAATATCATCTTATTGAAACATGAAATAGGTCATTTCCATTAGCTGAAGCATTTGAGTGGAATAACTTACCTTACGCACTTTCAGCAAGTGCTTGAAAGCAGTATTATTCAGTCAAGCCTTTTCCTTTTCTGCCGGAATCGTTTTACTGAGCTGATTAAATAGCATTTTGTATTTTTAATGATGGAGAAGGAATTTTACTTTTAATCTTGCAAATTTTGGGGCCCTTTGACTAAAGGGTTGTCGCATGGCTGCAGGCAGTCCGGAACTACCGCCGGCTCAATGCTGCCTGCAGCGGAAGCTCCGCCTCGAGTGTGCAGCATTTCCAGCACCATTTCTAACTTTTACCATCAGGTTACCACAGGAACCCTTACTGCCACCTCAATGGGTGGTGGTAAGTGCTCCCTGCTGCAAGGTTACGCAATGAGTAATCTTACCGCTTGGCCATTTTTTTAGGGGCTTTTTAAACCTGCAGTAGGAAAAAAGGCCCTGGCGCACGGGAAAAATGGCCCCCACCCTACCGCAGGGCCCTTTTTACCACAGCTTGCTAAAAGAACCCTTTTGTCCTTTGTCATATTATCTCTTGTTTGTTTTACATTGATGTATACTATCAGGCTCATTTTCGAAAGAGAAGGACGCCCATCTTTCCACACAAATCGGAAGATGGACGTCCTTCTCACAGGGTCGTCCAAATCGGTATAATCGAAAGCCGATTTTGGACGTCCCCAACTGCTTTCCATCGCAGGGATGGCCAAAGTTCAAGGGGGCGTATCGGAGGCGTAGCAAAGGCGGGACTTGGGCGTGCCTAACACTAAGACGTCCTCGACCCATAATGGAAAAAAAAAGGACATCCCTGACGAACACTTGGACGACTTTACCTGGTCGTGTTTTTCTCACGACCAAGGCACAAAAAGGTGCCCAAAATGACCAGATGACCACTGGAGGGAATCAGGGATGACCTCCCATTACTCCCACAATGGTCACTAACCCCCTCCCACCCTCAAAAATATCTTTCAAAATATTTTTTGCCAGCCTCAGATGTCATACTCAGCTCCATCACAGCAGTATGCAGGTCCCTGGAACAGTTTTAGTGGGTGCAATGCACTTCAGGTAGGCGGACCCAGGCCCATCCCCCTACCTTACGTTTGTGGAGGAAACGGCGAGCCCTCCAAAACCCACCAGAAACCCACTGTACCCACATCTAGGTGCCCCCTTCAACCGTAAGGGCTATGGTGGTGTTGTACAGTAGTTGGTAGTGGGGTTTGGGGAGGGGGGGTTGGAGGGCTCAGCACACAAGGTAAGGGAGCTATGTACCTGGGAGTAATTTATGAAGTCCACTGCAGTGCCCCTAGGATGCCCGGTTGGTGTCCTAGCATGTCAGGGGGAGCAGTGCACTACAAATGCTGACTCCTCCCATGACCGAAGGGCTTGCATTTGGTCGTTTCTGAGATGGATGTCCTTGGTTTCCATTATCGCCAAAAATCAAAAATGACCAAGTCTAGGGACGACCATCTCTAAGGACGACCAAAATTTCAAGATTTGGACGTCCCTGACCGTATTATCGAAACGAAAGATGGACGTGCATCTTGTTTCGATAATACCCCTGCATCGGTACGTTTTGCGAGGACGTCCTCATCAAAACTTGGATGTCCCTTTCGATTATGCCCCTCTATGTATGTAAACCTGTATTCTACCTAGAACTTGTGGATAGATCGGATCATAAAAGATTTTAAGTGAATAAAGTAAAGCATGTGTTGGTTTAGCTACAGAAATAACTCAGAGAAAAAGCAGACACTGATCTCTACAGATACTTTTTCATTGGAAAAAGTTTAAAGGGAAGTCTAATCATAGTTTCCTTTGATGAACTGGTGAAAAAACTGCAGGTAAAAACAATTCACACTTTACATTTGCCTGTTCAGATTTGAAAATTGCTCCATAAAATATAGAATTACCACAAATACAATTATAACAAGTCTATCCAATATGACTGAGCAGCTTGCTACCCACAGTATATAAAACTGGCATTTTGGTGCTAAAAGAATACCAAAGTAATTGCAATGTTCTATCATGATCACTTTTATTTAAGCACAGTCTGGTATTTAGAGCATTTAAACCTTAATTAAGATCACCTTGTCTGGATGTCCTAGCCATTTTCCTATACAATGACACAACCGCTCCAAAGAGTGAACTGGCTGATGGGCTCTGGAACCCCTCCCCTTCACCGGGCCCCCTGTTATCGTAGCAGTGAGGCCTTTGCCGAAGATTGTGGTCTTAAAATCTCCAAAGATGTGTCTGATAGCCGTGGTGGTATAGAAACCCTCTGCCAGCAGGAGGGCCCCATACAGAAAGAAAAAGGCAGCAGTTCCATAGATCACATACTGGAATGCATTGATCCTAAACAGACAGAGAAAGGTGAATTACATGGTGACACACATTCTTAGCACTGTCATTCTCAGACTTGGGGAGGGGAGATGTTTGCTGTAACTGTTTAAAAAAAATCATCTCTTTTGTGACCTGAAAAATTTGAGAACCACTTGTTTATGGTACATGAATGTGCAGTCCTTTTAAAAAAATTATTATTACTATTTATTTGGTTCCGGAAAGTACACTCTTTGCAAATGAATGTGCGCCACGGGGCGAAATTCTATAAATGGTGCTCAAAATTCAACACTGAAAAAAATCAGTGCCAAATGGTATTCTATAATTGGTGCTCTAGTACCGTCATCCTCTTACAGAATAGCACGTAGCACTGCGATTCACGCTAATCCTTGGCTGCGAGAAGTTACACCAGCTGAAACCGGGTGTAAATTCTGGCATGCATGTTGGGCACGGATCCCCTGAATTCTATAACAATGTGCGCATTTTAAGGGAATGCCCCTGGTCTTTCCATGCCCCTCCCATGGCCACTTCCCCTTTGCCGATCCATGTGGAATCACGTAGGCACTATTCTATAAATGGGCACGTGTGTTTTCACATGGATACACTACTTCTGCCCCATTTCAACGCCTTGCATCCGTTAGAATGTTTTTTTGCACCAAAAATGTGGTGCAGAAGTAGTGGCTAATGTTCAGCACCATATATAGAATTCCCCCCATGTGTAAAGAGGGCATAGTCTTCTTAAACAGTGCACACTCTTTCCCAGTAGTGCATGCATGTGTGAACCATCATGTATGCATGCACACACTCTCAGAAATGAGCACACATTCCTTAAAAGGTGGGCATTGTCTTTGCACTTTAAGAAACGTGCATTCTCTTTACACATAGTCCCCGGGATTCTATATATGGTGCCTTGATTGCCACGTGGAAATCGAAGTGTATTCCATAACAATGCACATAACTTAATTAGTTAACAATCAGCGCTGATAATTGGATGTTAACAAGCAATTATCAGCACTAACTGGCATTAATTAAAATTTATGCGCACTACTAATCGTATTCTGTAATGTGGTGCCCCTAAATTCTAAGACGCATACAGTAGTTGAAAAGTGGGCGTGGTTATGGGCATGGACTGGGTGGGTCATGGGTGTTTCTGCAATCTATGCACATTGTTATAGCATACACCCCCCATGCCTAATTTAGGTGTCGGGATTTACACCAGGTTTTAGTTGGCATAATTGACCGTGTCTAAATGTAGTCTTGTGGAGCAGTACTTGGTGTATTCTATAATGTACACCTAAATTAAAGTGTACTTTATAGAATACAGTCTGATTTCCACACGGAAATCAAGACACCATATATAGAATCTAGCCTAGTATACACTCTTTAAGAAGAGCATCAATAGCTATGAATGGTTACTTTTAAATCTGTTTATTTTCTAGATGGATTGTTGTGAAAATTTGATGTTTAATTTATTTTGTATATATTATTTTATGTTTGTATTTTTTGTAAGCTGCTTAGTTTTAGGTGAGCTATAAGTTTTAAAAATAAATAAATAAATAGAAACACAAAAACACTATCGAATATACAAATCACCCCATTTTATGACAGTTTTCTTATATCAAGGAATTCAGTTTGTGTCACTCAATCTATGTCTTCAGAAGCAAAAAGGAGTTTATCTTCACAAAGAAACCAGTTCCGTCCAGTAGCCTAATCAGACAATGGTTCTTTCTGCTGTACTCCAGTGTCTCACACCTAAATTTCTCCAGCATCAATTGTCTATAGATCAGGGCTGTACATTTAATGTGTTAATAACATGATTAACGCATTAAGGGGCCCTTTTACAGAGCGATGGTAAGCCCAAAGCGAGCTTACCACTCACTCTTCCGGGACTACTGCTGGCCCAACGCACATACCATTTCCAGGGAAAAAAGAAAAACCCCAGAAATGGCTTGCGTGGTGGTAACCCAGTGGTAATCTAGCGCAGGAGCCCTTATTATCACCTCAGAGAAACAGGAGGAGATGGTGATCATGGAGGGGAGAAATAGTGATCAGGGAGGGGAGGGGAGATAAGAGATGGTGCCTATGGAGGGTAGCGAACGGAAGAGAAGAGAAGAGAGACAGGAAGTGATGGCGCCTATGGAGGTGAAGGGAAGGGAAAAGAAGAGAGACAGGAGGAGACTGTGCTAATGGAGGGGAAGGGAAGGAAAGGGGAGGGGAGAGAAGAGAGACAGGAGTAGATGGTGTCCATGAAGGGGAAGGGAAGAGAGAACGGAGGAGATGGTACCCTTGAATGGAGGGGAAGGGAAGAGATGGAAACTAGACAGATTTGAAAAGAAGGAAAAAATGGATGAAAGTTGAAAGATGGATATAGGGCAGGATGAGAAAGAGGAGAAAAAAAAAAAGAAAGAAAAAGAAATATTGAATAGACAGGAGGCCCTGGAAGCAGAGTTCAAAGCACAGGGAAGCAGAACCAGAGACAGGGAATGAGATGATTGGAAAGATAAAATCACCAGACAACAAGGGTAAGATAAATTATTTTACTTTTAGTTTAGTAATTGAAATATGTCAGTTTTGAGAATTTACATCTGCTATGTATATATTGCACTGTACAGGAGGAGAAGTGAGGGGGGGGTGCTTTATGCGATTAATCGTGCAATTACAAATTTTATTTGATGTACAGCCTTAGTATAAACAAGGTTGTCCTGTATTATCCCCTACTAAGTATTACAGGACAGACTTTTAAATCCAGCACTGTCTTGACTCAATCTTACACAAAGGGGTCTGCTCAGATCTCCAAAGCCAGAGGGTTGATTATGCTATGTCCAGAAATTAAATAAGGTGGAGGCAGAAAGAACACATGCAAATGAAACCTGCATTTAAAAAAATACCACATTTCTTCAGAGATATACGTAACTTGCTAACTATAATAAATGATGCCATTTAATTTTTATTCAAGCACAGAAATAAAGGTTGACAAACAAAAAAACATAATAGAAGATGTTACCTTTTCATTGGACTAAATCTATAGGGGGCAGTTCTGTAACTGGATGCCCCGAGGCTATGAGGTAGGAGCTTATCTGTAATGGATCCTAGTGGGCCGATATTCAGACTGTGGGGTGGGAGCCGGGCTACCTCCTTCAGTCAGCACGGTGCCTGGATAGTCAATGCTGGGCTGTTTCCAACTTAACTGGTCAAGCCAATATTCAGAACTGGCCGGTTAAGTTGGAACTGGCCAAAAATAGGCCTGCTATTGATGTGGCCAGATTTGGCAGCCAAACTTAGCCGGCGATCCACTGAAAATCAGTGGCTAGCCAGTTATGTCGCACATTATAAGCAGCTATCTGCTAAGCGCTAACCGGTGATATTCAGCGGGAGACAGCGGCTATCTCCCAGTGAATATTGCCAGATAGCCAGCTAAATACCATTTAACCGGCCAGGTGCCGTTCCTGGCCAGTTAAATGTTTTTGAATATCGGGGGTAGGTGTCTAGGTTCTGTTATAGAATACTAGCATAACTGGCTATCAACACTCCTAAAATTTAGGTGCCCACACCAGCCATAAAGCTGGTGGACACCCAAGTGCAGCAGAAATGCATGTACAGTAACTTACAGTAAGTTATGGGCCTTATTCTATAAAGGTTATGCTCTTAAATTTATGCTCCTAAATTACGAGCATAATCTATTTTGAAGCATAGATTAGGCTCGTAATTTAGGAGCATAAGTTATGCTCATTAATTTAGGAACGTAGATTTAGGAGCATAAACTTTTATAGAATAAGGTCTAATGTGTGTAAGTGGGAGCTATGTCCTGCTCATGCTTTGTCCCTGTGTACACCTCCCTTCAAATATATATGCTTAGGTGGCATGCTAGCATTTACATGCGTAAGTGTGAGCTTATGTGCATAATTGCTAGTATTCTAAACATTTATGCATGTTACATGCATGTGAATGGTTTATGGGATTACCCTTTTGAAAGCAACTTCAAACAAGGTACCAATCTGCAGTCTGCAAGTTGGGTCAGGAAAGGTATGCATATGTTTACTCCCTGTCCCAATCAGACCTCCAGGAATGCCTACTGGTACATGGTAAGCTTATGCACCTAGTAGAATTAACCACATAACAGTTTACCCACAGATAGGGTAGAAACTTCAAACTAGATTCAACAAGGCCATGTTTCGGTCTATCGGCCTGCATCAGGAGTCTGAACAAATGTCACACGGTATGTATAAGATGTGATTGATTCACACACCAAGATATAACAGGTTGTGATTCCAAAGTAATTGTCTGTATTTCACAACAACTTGTCATCATACAGCAGACCAATATGGCATCTCGATAAAACGCCAAACTTCTAGATCAGTCCCTAAAAATCGAAACATGGCCCAAGTTGAGTCTAAGTTTAATCCACAATAAAGGATTTTTTGGCACCTACAATGCTAAATTATGTTTTGTGTCTCCTCTGCTGTTTTTTCGCTATTCAGATTTGAGATCCATGAAGGATTGTTCTTCCGTTTCTTCTTTCACTTCGTTTTCAGCAGCCATGGCCACAGAAGCACGATCATTTAAATGGTGCCACTGAATATATATGTAATGGCAGCTGTGAGCTTCTCTTACACATAAGTTAGACTCTTCTTTTCTGACTAACATATGCATATGAGTTAAACACAGACCCCGGATTCTATATATGGCACTCAAAATTGCGTGCAAAATTTAATTGAGTAATGAGCCAATTAGCACCAATAATTGGATGCTAACAATCATTGGTGTTAATTGGCAACAATTTGGATTTGTGTGCAAATCTTGCTATGCGCTATTCTATAAAGATCATCGTGCAAATTTTTTAGTGCACAATTGAAAAGGGTGCATGGCAAGGAGAGGGGTATGGGTGGGTCAGGGGTGTTCATTAAAGATGTGCGCAGTATTATAGAATTCGGGGGATCCGTGCCTAATTTAGGCACATGAGGATTTATACCAGGTTTCAGTTGGTGTAAATCCTCGCTCCCAAAGTTGGGTGAGGATCCCAGCGCTATACGCTATTCTGTAAACGGCGTCCAACTCAGAGCACCTTTTATAGAATATCGCATTTTTTTCAGCACTGAAATGTGGTGCCATTTACTGAATCTAGGCCAGAGTGATTGAATTTTGCTGCTCTGCTTATAACTTTCGAACCCTCCTCCAGTCTAGGCATGTTTTACATGTGGAACTCACAATGGCACAGTCTACGCTTAAAATTCTGTGCATATCCAGAGCAAATTATTAATATGCTGACCACATAAAACTATTTTATTAAATGCTGGCTGCCACAGGCATTTTATTCCTGAATATTTGGTGCCAGGCTATCCTCAGATACTGGAGCTGAATATTCAAGCTTTGATCGGCTGCCAGCACTTATTTGGGTAAGAGCAATATACAGACCTGGATAACCACCTAGATAAAGTTAGGACAGCAGCAACTCCCAGCTCTGCCTTGGCTCCATCCCTGGAGAGCCCCTGCACTACTTGGATAGTGCCAAAGTGATCTGAGTAGGTGTTTAGTGGCATTAACCAGTGAAATGCCAGTAAATATATGGGCGGCACCCAGTCAGCATGAGTTAACCAGGTAGGAGCCATGTTAATTCATGCTGAATATCAACTCCTTTATGTGGTGCACTGAAATGGTGTTGAAAGTTGCTCTATTCTAGCCTAATTTTCAGGAGCTGGAATTCCCTTCACTAACTAGCTAATGCTAGTCAAGAAAAGCTTTATATAAGTCCGATAAAAAGCTATCACCTTATTTATTTAGTTGTTTCTTGACCTTTATTCCTGGACATTCAAGTTGATTAATACACCAACTGCACTGGTTAAGTTATAGCAAAGTAATTGAGAAATGACTGAAATCAGAGGAAAGAAAGAACAGATGTCTAAATATACATCTTATACATTCATAAAAATAGGCTTTTTCCCAGTGGGTGTTGTGTTGCTTATCTCTGAGACAAGCTGTGATGACAACCAAAACTAGATTCATATCTCTTAATTCTGAATTTTAGCATACGCTCAATATATATGAATGTTTTAAATACTTTATAAAATTCTTCACTGAATTACATTCCAGAAAGGAAATAATGCAATGAGCCGTAACCAGAATCTTATACTAACAGTAACAATGTTGATTTACTTACACGTGCATAAGGTATTCATAATCTTGGTAATTTTTGGAGAAGTAGGTCTCTATCAGCCTTTCTGTGCCTGCGAGAGCTTCATGTCCACACCCGCAGAACAGGGCTACCCCTGAGAAACATAGTACAGTAGCTACGACAGAGGCGAAGGGCACTCCCGACGTACCTCTTGGACAGCACTGCAACCAGCCTAGAAAAAGATAAAGAAACATTATCTAGGGAATTCTATAAATTGTACCTAAGGGTTAGGCACTAATTCCACACCCAAATTTTGGCATGGAAACATGTTTCAATGGATGCAAGGCACTGAAAAGAGGCTGAAATGGTAGATCGGCATGGAAAAACAATTACGTGCCCAGTTATAGGATAGCACCCAAGTGAATCCGTATGCAACCGCAAAGGGGGCATTCCCATGGGAGAGGCATAGATGGGTTATGGGCATTCCACAAAGTTGTGTACAGCATTGCAGAATACCGCAAAGACGTGCCCAGCTTACACACCAGGATTTACACCTGGTTTCAGTTGGTGTAAGTCCTTGTACCCAAAGTTGGCGCAGAATTTGATGCTCAGTGCTATTCTATAAAGAGCGCTCATCCCAGAATGCCGATTTTTTTCAGTGGCCATATTTGGGTGCCACTTACTGAATCTAGTCTATGTGGAATTCCAACCAACCTCTCATGAAAAATCATCAAACCAATGCATTTCAGTGCTAGCCAACACACAACTTACAACAGTGCTAGAGAGAGTGAATTTAAATAGCACACAACACATTTATACAACCTTACATATCGAAGAGTCCTCCAGGATATATATCATATGCGAAAGGCAGGACCCAATCAGTGTGTTAGCCAGGTAGAAGACCTGGTTAACTCACACTGAGTGTCAACCCCACCTCTGTGTAATACAGAGAAATAGCTTTGAAAGTTGCTCTCATCTAGACTAGTTTTCAGGAGCTAGCATTCCCTCGACTAGAAGGCTACTGCTAGTCAAGAAATGTATTAAACATGTCCAATAAAAGGTACCCCTTTATGTAATTAGATGTTTATTGACCGTATTTCTGTGCATTCATATTAACAAAGAAACCATACTAGTTCATTGACAACAAAGATATTGAGAAATGTTTTTATTGCCACCTGCCGAGAATTGTTAAGATTTAGCAGGATATAAATATGACAAATAAATAAATGAGGGAAGCTATGTTAGTCTGTAGTGGCAAAAACAGCATAGAGCAGGGGTGGGCAACCTGCGACCCGCCATTGAATTTCATGTGGCCCTTGAGACCATAGGAATCATAGACAGAAAACGTCATTTACCATAGTTTTGTGTGATTTTAAATATTGTGTTTTGCAGATGTTTTCAGAATAGCCACCCTAGAAGTTTGTTTCCATTGTTTTTAGTTAAATTTGTACCTATTTACTTATTTATTACAGAAGGTCTATGGAGCTCTGTGCATTTCTGGTTCTGACATTACGTAATGCTGCAGCCCACTAGGGGTAGTATTGATATTCATATAGCCCTCTGTGTATAAAGGTTGCCCTCCCCTGACATAGAGGCTAGTGGCACAGTATAGCCTAAAAGATTTGCTGAGGCATCAGCTTTGAAGAGTCATCTCATCTTTCAGATCTAACTAATCTAAAGATATTGCAAATAATTATAAATAACTAACACTGCTGAACATATAGAAAAATTAATGGGCACTTCTCTACTGAAAAATACACTCAAAACTAATGAAAATAGTAGAGGATACACAAAAAATACAATATGTTACGATCTCATACGTGGGTAAGTCTCATATATACTTGACGGCTGATGTCACTTCACTCCTCGGTGAACCTATTGCCGTACAATATTATAATCATAGACTCTTACCCTCCGACCTACCAATACCTAAGAACTTTACTATTTATTTTTTATTCTTAACGTTATATGTAAAGGTTAGGCAATGTGTTACTTATCTTAGCTTGTTTCTAACGGGTGTGCTCACAAACCCCGACAGGTAGCCTGTTTCGCAATTCTTGCTTTGTCAAGGGGGAGCGCTTCACCTCATGTTTGCTTGTAACACCTCTGGTTTCTGGTGAAGAAACCAGAGGTGTTACAAGCAAACATGAGGTGAAGCGCTCCCCCTTGACAAAGCAAGAATTGCGAAACAGGCTACCTGTCGGGGTTTGTGAGCACACCCGTTAGAAACAAGCTAAGATAAGTAACACATTGCCTAACCTTTACATATAACGTTAAGAATAAAAAATAAATAGTAAAGTTCTTAGGCATTGGTAGGTCGGAGGGTAAGAGTCTATGATTATAATATTGTACGGCAATAGGTTCACCGAGGAGTGAAGTGACATCAGCCGTCAAGTATATATGAGACTTACCCACGTATGAGATCGTAACATATTGTATTTTTTGTGTATCCTCTACTATTTTCATTAGTTTTGAACATATAGAAAGGCACTAATATATTAAACAGACTTGAGAATACACTAGAGAAGAAGAAAGAAATCGCATGTTTCATGCAACACCCTTAATATGGATAAAGAAACTACTGTTGTCACTAACCCCTGGATTCTATATAGCACGCCTAAAGATCAGCGCCAAAATTGGTACAGATTCTATAACAATGCACGTAACTTAATAAGCTTAACAAGCTAATGAGCACTGATAACAGCACTTAATCAATAATGAGCCCTAATTAGCACTAATTAGAATTTAAGAGCACAAGTCACTAAGCGAATTCTGTAACGACGTGCACCGAACCTCTAACATAAACAGGCAGAAAGGGGTGTGGTTAAAGCAGGCAGGGAAATGGGTGTTTTGCGGGCATTCTGAAATTTATGCACCTAGTTATAGAATATGGTCCAGTGCACCTAAATCTACGCATAGGGATTTACGCCACATTTTCATTGGTGTAAATGGATGCGTGTAGATTTAGGCACTGAAATACAACTAAGCATAGTCTATAATCGGCGCCTATAGATTGCACTGTCGTGCCGATTTTTTTTAGGTGCCATACATAGACTCTCCCCCTAAAGGGGTACTTCAGATAAGGAGCTGCCTGGTTTTCGGCAGCAGGGCTAATCACATAAAATATCGACTTACTGAGAAGTCTGTGCCCGGTTCTGATGGTTTTACTTTGCTGGTGGGTGAGCGCATAGGTAGAGTTTGGGGTGAGCATGGGAAAACTTGCAAATACATTCTTAATTATAGTATTCTACAATTCAGGTATGTCCTGGCTACATTTAGGGGCAGGCATGTACACTGGCTAGCTGGTGTGAGTGATTGTGCTGTAAATGTAAGCACATTTCTGCCTCTTGCTCTAGGATTCCGTAAAGAAATATAGGTTCCTACTTTTCCTTATAATAGGCTTGAAATAGGAGTCTGCTAACCCTCTTAAACTAGACACCCTGTTATAGAATTATCCTCACATAGTGATAACCCACATAATACATAACAGAGAAACCTGCCCTAAAGCAGCCAATATTGCTTATGTACTAAGCCAAAGGTCACCAGACTTTTGTGTAGAAAGCTACGTGGCACATTGGTGAGATGTCCCCACTTCTTATCCTGTCCTCATTACATTCTCTGTGTGTTCCTCCACCCCATTCACACTAGTCTCCCCCATATCCAGCCCAGCATCTCTCTCTCTCTCTCTCTCTCTCTCCCTCCCTCTTCCTTCATGCTCTTTGTAACATAAGTACATAAGTACATAAGTAGTGCCATACTGGGAAAGACCAAAGGTCCATCTAGCCCAGCATCCTGTCACCGACAGTGGCCAATCCAGGTCAAGGGCACCTGGCACGCTCCCCAAACGTAAAAACATTCCAGACAAGTTATACCTAAAAATGCGGAATTTTTCCAAGTCCATTTAATAGCGGTCTATGGACTTGTCCTTTAGGAATCTATCTAACCCCTTTTTAAACTCCGTCAAGCTAACCGCCCGTACCACGTTCTCCGGCAACGAATTCCAGAGTCTAATTACACGTTGGGTGAAGAAAAATTTTCTCCGATTCGTTTTAAATTTACCACACTGTAGCTTCAACTCATGCCCTCTAGTCCTAGTATTTTTGGATAGCGTGAACAGTCGCTTCACATCCACCCGATCCATTCCACTCATTATTTTATACACTTCTATCATATCTCCCCTCAGCCGTCTCTTCTCCAAGCTGAAAAGCCCTAGCCTTCTCAGCCTCTCTTCATAGGAAAGTCGTCCCATCCCCACTATCATTTTCGTCGCCCTTCGCTGTACCTTTTCCAATTCTACTATATCTTTTTTGAGATACGGAGACCAGTACTGAACACAATACTCCAGGTGCGGTCGCACCATGGAGCGATACAACGGCATTATAACATCCGCACACCTGGACTCCATACCCTTCCTAATAACACCCAACATTCTATTCGCTTTCCTAGCCGCAGCAGCACACTGAGCAGAAGGTTTCAGCGTATCATCGACGACGACACCCAGATCCCTTTCTTGATCCGTAACTCCTAACGCGGAACCTTGCAAGACGTAGCTATAATTCGGGTTCCTCTTACCCACATGCATCACTTTGCACTTGTCAACATTGAACTTCATCTGCCACTTGCACGCCCATTCTCCCAGTCTCGCAAGGTCCTCCTGTAATCGTTCACATTCCTCCTGCGACTTGACGACCCTGAATAATTTTGTGTCATCGGCGAATTTAATTACCTCACTAGTTATTCCCATCTCTAGGTCATTTATAAATACATTAAAAAGCAACGGACCCAGCACAGACCCCTGCGGGACCCCACTAACTACCCTCCTCCACTGAGAATACTGGCCACGCAATCCTACTCTCTGCTTCCTATCTTTCAACCAGTTCTTAATCCATAATAATACCCTACCTCCGATTCCATGGCTCTGCAATTTCTTCAGGAGTCTTTCGTGCGGCACTTTGTCAAACGCCTTCTGAAAATCCAGATATACAATATCAACCGGCTCCCCATTGTCCACATGTTTGCTTACCCCCTCAAAAAAATGCATTAGATTGGTGAGGCAAGACTTCCCTTCACTAAATCCGTGCTGACTTTGTCTCATCAGTCCATGTTTTTGTATATGCTCTGCAATTTTATTCTTAATAATAGCCTCCACCATCTTGCCCGGCACCGACGTCAGACTCACCGGTCTATAATTTCCCGGATCTCCTCTGGAACCCTTCTTAAAAATCGGAGTAACATTGGCTACCCTCCAGTCTTCCGGTACTACACTCGATTTTAGGGACAGATTGCATATTTCTAACAGTAGCTCCGCAAGTTCATTTTTTAGTTCTATTAATACTCTGGGATGAATACCATCAGGTCCCGGTGATTTACTACTCTTCAGCTTGCTGAACTGACCCATTACATCCTCCAAGGTTACAGAGAATTCGTTTAGTTTCTCCGACTCCCCCGCTTCAAATATTCTTTCCGGCACCGGTGTCCCCCCCAAATCCTCCTCGGTGAAGACCGAAGCAAAGAATTCATTTAATTTCTCCGCTACGGCTTTGTCCTCCTTGATCGCCCCTTTAACACCATTTTCGTCCAGCGGCCCAACCGACTCTTTGGCCGGTTTCCTGCTTTTAATGTATCTAAAAAAATTTTTACTATGTATTTTTGCTTCCAACGCTAATTTCTTCTCAAAGTCCTTTTTTGCCCTCCTTATCTCCGCTTTGCATTTGGCTTGGCATTCCTTATGATCTATCCTGTTACTTTCAGTTGGTTCTCTTCTCCACTTTCTGAAGGATTGTTTTTTGGCTCTAATGATTTCCTTTATCTTACTGTTTAGCCACGCCGGCTGACGTTTAGTCTTTTTTCCCTTTTTTCTAATACGTGGAATATATTTGTCCTGAACCTCCAGGATGGTGTTTTTAAACAGCATCCACGCCTGATGCAAGTTTTTTACTCTGCGAGCTGCTCCTTTCAGTCTTTTTTTCACCATTTTTCTCATTTTGTCGTAATCACCTTTTCTATAGTTAAACGCTAGCGTACTTGATTTCCTAGTTTCACTTCCTTCAATGCCAATATCAAAACCGATCATATTATGATCACTGTTATCAAGCGGCCCTCGTATCGTTACCCCCTGCATTAGATCATGAGCACCACTAAGGACTAAGTCTAGTATTTTTCCTTCTCTTGTCGGCTCCTGAACTAGCTGTTCCATGAAGCTGTCCTTGATTTCATCAAGAAATCTTATGTCCCTTGCGTGTACAGATGTTACATTAACCCAGTCTATATGCGGGTAATTGAAATCCCCCATTATTATTGTGTTGCCCAGTTTGTTTGCGTCCCTGATTTCCTTTAACATTTCCGCATCCGTCTGCTCGTCCTGGCCATCTCTCTCTCTCTCTATTATCTCCCCCTCCTACTCTGCCCATAAATTTCCTCTCTACTTCTCATGGAGTGGAAGCGTGGCCATATGAGGAATTAAACTTTGTATTGCCTAACTTCAATCTCCTAGATATTTGTTGAACCTTACATCTCGAGAAGGCAGATTCTGGAATAGGGGGTAATGAAATGAAGGTGAAAGAGGCAGACTCTGGAGTAGTTTTTACAAAAAGGGTTGCAGATGTTTGGAACAGCCTCTCTGTATAAGTAGTAGACACGGATAACATTACTAAGGCTCTATCCTTGATCGGATTATATCACAGACTGGTCCTTACAGGTCAGCTCTTTTATTCATGAACTCAGCAATATATGTCTACAGCAATATATGTCTCAGCAATAAAGACTACAACCTACAGACTTTAATATGCCACCTAACCTCCCCTGTCAGCTTCTCAGTTGCTGACTGCAGCTCTTGATTTGACTGTCTCTGCATAGCACAGACCTTAGTCTCTCAACATGTCATTATTGTGTCAGGAGGATACCTAGGACCTCTAGTCAGTAACATTCTCAGTCAACAAGAACAATCTGGAATTCTGTTTTTCTAATGGCAATAAGGTTACCTCTTCCAGCTTTTCTGGTTGCTCCAGCACAGACTTTCTGCCCAGTATTTTGGTCTACTTGGCGGATGCTTCACAATGGCTTCTAATCAGGACTTATCACAGCAAACACACTGCTTTCTGGTTAGCTTCTCAAAATACTGACAGCTCCTTAATTTCTTAATAAAACCTGTTGCAGTATTCTTTCCATTAAGCTCCTACTTCACTTCAGGGCTTAGACAACTAAGCCCCAAGCATCCTCCCTTGTGTGTTTGTCTTGTCCACCATGCTGCCCATCCTGTTCTCCTACATATACCTTAACAATTGTTTCCATGTCCTCAATTGCCTGTACCTGTGTTATGAACCCTACGTACTTCCTTACTACATCTCCCACACTATCCTTCTTCAATAAGAAATTATTTCCTACCAGTTCAGGACTCCTAAAATACTACATTTCCCAGAATCACCATGCACTGATTTCCTTTCAGAGCTTTCATATGTTTGCTTCAGCTCCCTCTCGCTATGAGTTGCTGCATAACCAGACACAGGTGTCCAGTCGTCACAATAAGCAAAGTTGCTAAGTACTTTCAAAATTGGAGGGTGTAGAGACTGTTAGAAATTACATCAAACAAAAGGCAACAAAGAGAAGGGAAACAGTGAATGAGTGAAAAACACTCACTATCACCACTGCTTCCCCAACAGTTCCTCATCTCCAAATACATACACACATGCACATATGTATCTATCTAGGTATAGATATATACACATAGGTCTTCTACCCTCATACCAGGAGACAGATTGTGGCATAAATCTGCCTTAACAACAATGATTCATAGTGACATAGTAGATGATGGCAGAAAAAGACCTGCACGGTCCATCTAGTCTGCCCAACAATTTAAACTCATATGTGCTACTTTATGTGTATACCTGACCTTGATTTGTTTCTGCCATTTTCAGGGCACAGACCGTAGAAGTCTGCCCAGAACAAGGCCCACCCCCCAACCACCAGCCCCGCCTCCCCCCACCGGCTCTGCCACCCAATCTTGGCTAAGCTTCTGGTCTGTCAAAGAAATCTATTAGTCTAGATATTTGTCCTTTTTTTTTTTTTAACTTAAAATGATCCTAAATGATATAGAGGGACATTTTTGATAGTGTGTCTAAGTTGGACTTTGGACATTTTGTGCTAAACATACCAAATCAAAAATACTGTTTCAAACAAGGTTTTGTGCTTTGTGTGTTTATCTTTTTAAGCCATAAAAAAAAACAGACAAGTTAAAACACAAAATCAAACGATTGGGTATGTAGGAGGGACCAGCATTTTTAGCAGACTGCTTCCACAGACATCCCAGGATAGCAATGGGGCACCCTAGGGAGCACTGCTGTGGACTTCATATAAATGCTCCCAGGTACACATCTCACTATTGCTCCCTTACCTGGTCTGCTGAGCCCTCCAAAACCCACTACCCCCAACTGTACACCACTATAATAGCCCTTATGGGTGAAGGGAGCACTTATATGTAGGTATAGTGGGTTTCTGGTGAGTTTTGGAGGGCTTACACTTTTCACCACAAGTGTAACAGGTATGTACTTTTATGTACCTTTATCTTTCAAATCCTCAAAGAAATACTAAATATGAGGCAAGAAACTATCTCAGACTACACCTCCCAAATTGCAAAAAAGTGATCTACAAAACTGTCCACTCAGCAGACTTCACTTACCTAGGAACCAAATGGTGGAACTCCTTAGCACCCAAAATAAGAAATATACAGGAATTTACTAGATTCCACAAAATCCTCAAATCATTCCTATTCAAACGAACCCTCACAAAGAACAACCATATCTCAAACAACTAATTATTACCTGAATTAGTTATTACTCTATTTACCATTAACCTTCTCTTTGCTTCATGTACAATTTCTCATTCATAATAGATTTTCTAAATGTTAAACATCCATAGCTATCCCAGTACGTTTGATACTGTATTGTAAAATTGGATTCTTACAACAAATTACTTTCTTATGCATTATTCTTTGTTATGGTTAACTTCTCTGGTCATCATTTTGCCTGTTTTGTAATTCTCTCAGTTGTTGAGATACAATCTTATTGTTATCCGCATTGATTCTTTTACAGAAAAATGTGGAATGCAAGCAAATAATATGGTATAGGAACTTAAGATCACATCCAAACCCTCAAGATCAGTGCAGAGCTCCCAGTTACCTGTGTAGGATCATGCCAGAAACATAGACACAAAGATTTAATTTTATAAGGAGTTGCCTAGTTTTAGGTGGTAAGAACATATGCCAATGCTAGTATTCTAGTCATGTATGTATGTATGTGGATACATGTGCACATAAATGACCATTTTTCAGCCATGCAGTATTCTGTATGTACACACCATGATTCAGTGGTGTATATTTTGCAGGTAGTTGTTCACATAGGCAAAATTTGGACAGAGCATAAGCAAGGCACAAATTATAGGTGTAAATTATACAATTTTATAATCTATGTGTTCTTTTTGCAATCCAGATTACACCAGGTTTATGGCTGGTGTTAATGTCCATGCCTGTGAAGTAGGTGCATGCATGTAAGTTGGCATATGCTAGCATTCTGTAAAGAAAAGTAAGCATCTATTTTTCATGAAAGAATAGGCTTCAAATAGGCACTTTCCTAGTGTCTAAATCTAAGTGGCCCCTCATAGAATTACCCTCAAAGCAGGGGGAAAGGAATGAAGATTTCACTGAAGAAAAGAGACAAAGAAGAAACAGAGGCACCATAGAGCAAATAAAGCAAAAATAAATGCAATAGAGGGTGCAAAAAGGGGGAAAGCAGAGCAAAATATAAAATTCATTCTTTCATTTAAGTGTTTATAAACCGCTTAGAACTAAGCGGTTTACAGTTTCATTTTACAGGTACTGAGGTGTCAGGGCTTGGGAAATTATTTTCATTCATTTATTCTGCCTTTGTAGAAATGTTCAGATCAATTGCAAAATTACAAAAATAAAACAAAGCCAAAGTATTATGGTCTCTATATCCCATTAGATGATTTATGTTCTGTCTGTAGACTTCTGATTTTGTATATTTGTGTTATACTGCCACCATGTGGCAGATGGTTATATTAATTGACCTAGATAACCCTTATCTGTAACCTTTGATCTCCTAATTCAGAAACCTAATTTATGATTAATTTCTTTGCCTCCCATTGGATATATCCATTTCCTGACTTAAGATATAATCTTTATCCTAACTGAGCAAGATTAGGCTTACTGTTGAAAGTACAACTCTCAATAAAGGGCTTTGAGGTAGGTGACCCTGTAGCCACTGTTTCACAGAAGCTACAAAAACTGATTACCTTTTCATACTCATTTCAATTAATCAGATATCCAGAGAAAATTTCATCATGGCTGTATGAACCTAGGCTTGTAACTGAGTCAGCAAATGGATTGGGGGGGGGGGGGTATTGATGAGTGGCATGTGGGATTATGGGTGCTAAAAGGCTTAGTGTCTGTGTGAATGGATGTGAGGGCTGAGTAAGTGAGTAGACAGATGGGTGATAATTGGCAGAGGGGCTGAGTAAATGAGTGGATGGAGGGGTGATGAGTCAGTAAGTGGATGGGGATTATGATTGTTGAGTAGGGAGACACAGTGAGTGAGTGAGTGGATGGGGGTTTAAATTAATACATATTTCTGACTAAATGGATGTGAGGTTAAGAGTGGAGAGGGAACTGAGTGAGTATATGGGAGGTGGGTGTCTGTATAGTTGTGGGTATTGGATATAGATGGTGAATAAAAGGTGACTCAGCTCTCCATTCCCTTTACATTTATTACATTTCTAGTCAGCCTATCCAAACAAGTCTATGTGGATTACACAATAACATCTCTCTATATAAAACGCACCTCCAACGTTCTAATGAAGCCTCTGTTAGGCAACATTCTAAAGTGAAGGGGGTGAGATCGCATTGTGTCTGCCCCGCCCACGCGTCAAACGTGATGACGTCGAGGGCGGAGCAATGACACTCAACCAATCGCAACGCTCGGCAGCGAAGCGTCAGGGAAGGAGGCGGCGCTCCCGACGTCTAGCCTTCCCTTCGCTGTGTTCCGCCTTCTTCTGACGTCAAGGATGACGTCAAAAGAAGGCGGAACACAGCGAAGGGAAACCTAGACGTTGGGAGCGCCGCCTCCTTCCCTGACGCTTCGCTGCCGTAACCGGCACGGAGGTAAATTTGAAAACAAGAAAAAAAAAACCAAAACAACCATGTTGGGGGGAGAGAAGAGGGTGGCCACTAAAGAACAACAATGGGAGCGGGAGGGCAGGGGAGAAACGACAGCATGGATGCGAAGGGGGGGGGGGGAAGAAGAGGGCGGCCCAGGCTGGGACATGGGAGAGAGAGGAGCATGGATGCAAGGGGGGGTCATGAAAGGGAGACAGGGGACTTGCTGCAAAAGAATGAATGGAGGCGGCAGGGGACAGAGGAGCATGGATGGGCATGGATTGGGATGGCAGGGCTCAGGAAGAGAGGGCAATTGCTGGAAAGGGATGAATGGAGGGGGCAGGGGACAGAGGAGCATGGATGGGCATGGATTGGGAGGGCAGGACTCAGGGAGAGAGGGAAATTGCTGGATAGGGATGAATAGAGGGGACAGATGGGCATGGATGGAAATGGATTGCAGGGCAGGCCTCAGGGAGAGAGGGCAATTGCTGGATAGGGAAAAATGGAGGGCCCAGGTGACAGATGAGCATGGATGGGCATGGATTGGAAGGGCAGGACTCAGGGAGAAGGGAATTGCTGGATAGGGATGAATGGAGGGGACAGATGGGCATGGATGGATATGGATTGCAGAGCAGGCCTCAGGCAGAGAGGGGAAATGCTGGATAGGGAAAAATGGAGGGGCCAGGTGACAGAGGAGCATGGATGGGCATGGATTGGAAGGGCAGGACTCAGGGAGAGGGGAATTGCTGGAAAGGGATGAATGGAGGGGACAGATGGGCATGGATGGATATGGATTGCAGAGCAGGCCTCAGGCAGAGAGGGGAAATGCTGGATAGGGAAAAATGGAGGGGCCAGGTGACAGATGAGCATGGATGGGCATGGATTGGAAGGGCAGGACTCAGGGAGAGGGGAATTGCTGGATAGGGATGAATGGAGGGGACAGATGGGCATGGATGGATATGGATTGCAGGGCAGGCCTCAGGCAGAGAGGGAAAATGCTGGATAGGGATGAATGGAGGGGGCAGGGGACAGAGGAGCATGGATGGGCACACACACACACACTCTCTATCACACTGTGTCTCACATACACACTTGCACACACTCTCATTCTCACACACACACTCTCTCACAAACACACTCTCTCTCTCACACACTCACACTTTCACTCTGACTCTCACAGTCACTCTCACATACACTCTCCCAAACATACACACTCCGAGGAAAACCTTGCTAGCGCCCGTTTCATTTGTGTCAGAAACGGGCCTTTTTTACTAGTAATAATAATAATAATAAAAACAGGACACATCATTCACAGCAGTACTCAAACCAAACAAATGCAGACATCCCATTAAAACACACAATCTACCTTACATAAAACTGAGATCATAAAAAGCAAACATAATTGAAAACCATCATTTTAAATAAAAAATATAAAACATTGTAACAATAATCAATCATACGCCAACCAAAATAAATAAGTTTTAAGACCTTTTCTAAAAGCAAGTAATGTCTGTTTCACCCACAAATGCAATAGAATTAAATCCCACAATTGAGGGCTAGAGAAAGAGACTGCTCTAGAGTGAGTTGTGTACTTCTCAAAAAACTGTAAGGATAGAATTGAATGGAAATTCTTAGCACTTGATCTCAGCATATAAGATGACTCATACATCTTAATATCATATTCCAATTTTTCCTTGGAGTGCAACAATTTAAACACTATACATAGAGAAGTGATCAATTATATTTGATATTTAATTGGAAGTCAGTGGAATTCCATCACTAATAGAGAATAATGTGAGCTGTTATATTCTTTACCAGCTGTAATAACTTGATAGTAATTTCAGAGAGCCTCAGATAGATCATATTTCAGTAATATAAATAAGAAACAGTAAGCAACTAAGCCACAATCAAAAATCTGAGGAATCAAGAAAGCCATGCAATCATTGTACCGTTCTAGGCTTATAAAAAGCATTATGAATAACCTTGTTCAACTGAGGTCTAAATGAGAATGTCCGGTCCAGTACCATATGTAAACATGGTGGGGCTCATTATCAAAGCACTTAGAATTGCAAAGTTTCATATTGGGTTCACTTTCAAAAGAGAAAAAAGTCCAAAAAGTGTCATAAGGGAAAGGGAAATTATATACTGCCTTTTTGAGGTTTTTGCAACTACATTCAAAGTGGTTTACATATATTCAGGTACTTATTTTGTACCAGAGGCAATGGAGGGTTAAGTGACTTGCCCAGAGTCACAAGGAGCTGCGTTGGGAATTGAACTCAGTTCTCCAGGATCAAAGGCCACTGCACTAACCACTAGGCCACTACTCTACTCCTCCATGCCTCCAAAAAGCACCATTTGGATGGATTTCTTCTCAAAAAATCCAAATAGGTATTTTCAAAACTTGTTTTGCAGATGTCTATCTATGCATTTCATCTGCAGTGCATTCAAATCACAACAGGATGTGTCAAGGTTGTTGCAGAGGTGGGATTATGGCGGGCTCAGGATGTGCCTAACTTTGGACATTTTACAGCCATAATGGAACAAAGCCAAAACGTCTAGAGCAAAAACTTCAATGTTTTGCTCTAGACCTGTTTTTCTAACGAGTAACACAGAAAAAGGTGTCCTAAATGACCACTGGTAGAATTCAGGGATGAACCCCCAAAAATATGAATAAAATAGTACTCACCAGCCTCTATGACAGCCTCAGATATCATGGCCAAGCCCATGTCAGTCCCTGGAGTAGTGTAGTGGGAGGTGCAATGCACTGTAGACAGGTGGACCCAGGTCCATACTTCCCCCTACCTCTTACACTTGTGGTGAAACTATGAGCTCTCCAAAACTCACCAGAAACCAACTGTACCCACGCGTATAGGTGCCCCCTTCACCCATATGGCTATTGTAGTGGTGTACAGTTGGGGGTAGTGGTCTTTGGGTTGATTTTGGAGGGTTCAGCAGACAAGAAAAGGGAGCAATGGTGAAATGTGTACCTGGGAGCATTTATATGAAGTCCACAGTAGTACCCTCTAGGGTGCCCCATTGCTCTCCTGGGATATCTGGGGGACCAGTCTGCTAAAATTGCTGACACCTCCTACATCCCAATGGCTGGATTTCTACTTTTTGCATTTGTGTAGTTTCTTTTTTGAAAATGGCCTGAAAATATAAAATGTACAGAGCACAAAACCTTGTTTCAAATTGTATTTTAGAAAAAAAGATATGTTTTGCTTTTTCAAAAATGGTTACATTTGCTATTAGGATTTGGGATGTTTAGTGCAAAACGTCCAAAGTCTGACTTAGACGTCATATCAGAAATGCCCCTCTATGTAACTTGTAAGCCTAAGTGCTTTGAAAATACACCTCTATTTCTCTTGTCAAATTGATATAATGTGATCAGAGTCTCTAATATTATCAGGAATCTGAAAAGACTGAAAATCACAGGTACCTCCATTTGCTTAAAATCCACTACCATGATATTTTCAGGATACCATGTAAGAATAGAAGAAAAATTGGAGACATGATCCAATGACTGAAGTGAAACTGAGCATACTCAATTTCATTGAAAGGAGTGTGCAGGATGTCAGGAGGAAGAAAGAGCAGGGTAGGGAACTTGGCGGCGCCGGAGACCGGCGCTGGACAAGGCTTCAACTGGCGGGGGTTGTGGACCCCCGCCAGCAAAACCAGGAGCCCAGAAGAAATTGGTGGGGGGGGGGGGGGCCCAGGCCCCCATGGCCCCACCTAGCTATGCCACTGCTTGTAACAATTTTCTCACTACAGCAGTATCAAATATTGAACTTTTTTACCTGCAAAATAGAAGATTTATCCTAAGCAAGCAAGATCATGAATTCTCTTTATTATTCTCCCTCTTATCTTTGTGCCATTTTCTCTGTGATTTACATAACCAGTACTTTAATGTTCTTATATCTTTAGACTACCATGGGGTATGAAAAGATCTCACAGACTGCGTACAGGGCCGGTCTTAGGCAGAGGCGACCAAGGCGACCGCATAGGGCCCCGCGCCTAAGGGGGCCTCGCGCAGCGCCTCAACTCTGCCTCGCTCGTGCCTCCACTCCGACCTCTGCCGCTGCTCACCTTAGTCACCTGAGATGATTCCCATTCCCGCGGCTTGGCCACTCCGCTCCCGCCACCACCGGCGCGGCATCCACCCCCCGGCTTGGGCCCGCTACTAATTGTAGTGGACTTGAACTGAATAATTTCTGGGGAGGTGAGGTTTCATGATAGCATTGTGCTTATTATTTCAATCAGTTTTTTTTGTACAAGTTTAGCTTCATTTGTCTTTATTTGAAATTTCGTAAATAAAAAAATGTTCTAAAAATGGAATAATCTTATCAATGGGGTGGAGCTAGGGTGGGGGCGGAGCTAGGGTAGGCGGGGCTAGGATGGGGCCCCACCAAATTGGTCTGCATAGGGCCCCGCACTTGCTAAGACCGGCCCTGACTGCGTACACCCAATTTCTTTTGTACAGTACTTAATAACTTTCTCTTCTTACATATCTAATAGTGCATCAACATTTTATCTTCTAAAGTAACGTCATAATATGGTCAATGATCAAGGAAAGCTTTTACATCAAAGGCAATATGGTGGAAACTAATTAGTCTTACAGGGGTTTTTTTTCCAAAAAAAAACAACTTGACAATTGAAACAGAATCATAAGGGGGTTTGTTCATGGCAGTGAAATATTAGTAATATTAGAACAACAAACATGAGAAACTTCTGATCGAATAAAAAGAACAACGATACGTCCTTTAAAATTAGTAGTAGTATTAATTGTATTTCTAAAAGAGCAACACGCTTTTAATGACATTGCTCCCATGACGACAAAAAACAAATAAAATGAACATACCTGGAAATTACATGGGGAATCAACATAAAATGCACATTATCTGCAGAGTAATAACCTTCTAATTTGAACCCCCTTATCAACTGCTACAAATAAATATTAAACAACAGGGGTGATAATGATGAACCCTGTGGAATCCCCGTGCTTTGGAAAACTTCCCCATACATCCACTACTTAACTCCTATTACTAAATCTTATGCAGAGGAGAGGTCTAGAGATTTTATTTGGTCTGGTAATGTATTCTATATGGGAAGACAAAAAAGAACACTCCTCCGTACACAATGAAGAATACCGAACACAGTGAAGGCAATGGATTCACAACATACAATGCATCAAGATATCACTCATATCTTTAATAAGATGACAAGAAAAGACTCATCACAATGTTGCTAGGCTTTCATCAAGAGTCTGATTGTAACCAACTTAGGAGTCCTTTTACCAAGCTGGGGGAAAAAGGGCCCTGTGGTATTGGCGAGGGCCATTTTCCCCTCTCACCAGGGCCCTTTTAACCGCAGTGGGTAAAAATCCCCCAAAACAAAATGGCCATGCGATAAGAAAACTCTTACTGCATTGCCGTGCGGCATGGAGCCCCTACTGCCACCCACTGAGGTGGCGGTAAGGGCTCCCACAGTAACCCGGTGGTAACCAGGCAGTGAGCGGCAATGCCCAATTACCACTTGGTTACTGGCATGCTAACCATTTCCAGGATTTTTCTCCCCCCAGAAATGGCACACACTCAACCCAGAACTGTTGGTGGCTGCATTGGGCCAGTGGTAGTCCTGGAATTGAGAGAAAAAAAAAGTCGTTTGTGAGCGATATTGCTATTTTAAGCTTTCATCGACTTTCTTTTTTTCAACGGTTTATAGTTTGCCATGTGAGTTGCCGTTCTTAGAGACATTAAGTTGGTTACAAAAAGACTCCTGATGAAGGCCTAATGGCTGAAACATGTCTCATGTTGAATCTTTTCTTGCCAACTTATTAAAGATTTGAGTGGCACATTGATGCATTGTATATTGTGAATATATTGTATATACTTGAAAAGCTGTACTATAAGTACCTTGTATACTAGCTTGCTTTAAAGATAGGCTTACAAATGACATGATCTAATTATCAATTTAAAACTATATGATAATAATAAAGGCTAGATACTCTCAATCGACAAGCTATGACAGACTTTAAGCACTATCATGTCCACCTTATATCTGACATGATGGTGCTCCATCAGACATGATGTGCTACTGTATGATCTATATAAGATTTGAGAGCCATACGCGAGCTTCCATATTTTGCACATCTCACAAGGCTTTGAAAGTAGTTATTAGAATGTCCATCAAAACAACATTGCAAAAGTCAAATCAAGGAAAAGCAGGGCTTAAAACACTGTTCAAAAATCTACAAAATCCAAATACATGGATGTCACAGAACCTGGGTCTTTTTAAGTCTGCATGATGTTCAACACATGCGAGCATAGAGATGAGATTCCAATCAGGTACCAGAATACCTGACTTCAGTCCTGGGCCCTGCTGTATGAATCCTAATCAAAGCCCTATGGAGGCATTAAACTATGTGGTAAAGATCCCTTCCGGTTTAAGTCTCTGGGACAGAAATTTAGCACTAAAATCCTTGACTATGAATGAGCAAAACACATTAATTACAAGTTTAAATGGGAAATTTCTCCACAAACTTCTTACTAACACACAATCACTTATGTAGTTACTTGCATAACTTAATCCCAAGTGCCTTCAGCAAACCATTATATTTATTGGTCCCTCTCTGATCTCTTAGCTCCTCGTCAGCAGCTTTATAACAGCAAAATCCAGCTTGTAGCTTTCTTTCATAAGCTCACAGTTTCGGAGGAGGCCAAACCATTTAGGGAGGCCAGACACAACTGGGCTGTAGGCCAGCGGGAAGGAAAGGGTTAAGGAGAATAGGGAAAGGGGGGGTGGGACGGAGAGGGAAGACAAAAAAGGGGTCAGCAGGTAAGGAAAGGTCCTTTTGAGCAGGAATCAGCAACCCAGAGGAGCTATGACCAGCAAGGGGCCAGGTTGAAGTTTATTTAGCGTGATCGCGTCGGCGCCTGGCTTAAACGACTGGGGGCCCTGAGATTACACAGGGTGCGTCCTTAAACAGGAGGCACCCTAATCATCGGGGGTGTGCTTTTACGGCACAACCGGCAGCGCGAGGAGCAAGAAACGAATGACAAGCTGTGTACCCAGGGGTTTCCTATGAGTTATGAAATTGGCAACAGAAGTAAATGCGATGTATGAGATGTAATGCAAACTGCTTGGCTGCGGCCATAATAAATTCCAAATTCGTCAAAGAAGCAGCTGGTCCTGTGTCTTCTGTTGGTGGTAAAAGGAGAGTGGACGAATGAGCAGTGCCGAATGCCCCAGTTGTTGGTTTTGAGCAGCTTACTTCCAGTTAACTTCTATAAGAAACTTGCATTTAACTTTAAGTAAATTTTCCAGACAACCTATAACATTTTCATTACAGAGGGAAGGAAAAGGGGGATTTTGGAATTAGCTCACTCCTTTTCAGTAGTAGCATGCAGCACATTATAGTCAGGTTACGGTGGGTATTTTCCTGTCCCCTGAAGGCTTACAATCTAACTTTTTTCTAATGTTCACCAGCAGACTGTCCAATTTTCTACAGGTGACTATTTGCCTTCACTTGGGGGCTTAGACTGCTTGCCTTTGAGGGCTCACTTCCTGTCAATCCAAAACTCCTAGAATCCGATGTTCAAAGCCAACAACTCAGACCCTACAGCACAAGATCAGCGCAGAAACCTAATTCGCCGGTGCTCAAAGCTCATGGTATTCCAATTATATGTGCACTATGAAACTGAAAGCAATGGGAGAAATGTACCTGGCGCATGCATGCAGGCAAGATTGGAAGTGCAAAAGCACATCGGCGCTGTTCTTCTATGCCTTTAAATATAAGCATTTTAAAAAGTTTTCACTTGAAAGGCTCATATTTAAGCACAGAAGAACGGTGCCATTCCACTTCCTGTTTTGCTCGGACTTGCACACATTTGTTTCTCACTATCAGTGTTTATAAGCTGCATAGGTTTCCTTCCGCTTCTAAGTGAAAACAAAACTGGCATTTTAATACTACTACTACTATAAATCATTTCTATTTTAAAATGAGAAATTCTGAAGAAATCCTCTCTTCAAAACATTCGATGTCACCTCAAAGCTGGCAGTAAGTTTCTAATGTTAAGGGCAGCATTTGTTTCTGTGTGTTCTCTAAGCATTGGGAGGAAATACATCTGTTTGAGTACATTTGAATATAATTTGTGGCCATCTTTGGCATGCAGGTTGTTTCCCATGCTAGAGCCCTCTGAACAATTTGTGCATACTAACATGCGTGCTATTCTGGCACTAATTGCCTTTAATGCCACCATTAGGTTTTGAGCATCAGCCCCCTAGAAACTGCAATGTTCCCTTGGGGTTATTTTCAGAAGTTTGCTATATGATCTGGCATTACCTTCAGTGTTCAAGCAATGTAAAAACAGTAGTATTCTATCCAGCTTGCAAATGATTTATGAAAACCATAAATATTACACAAAAAGTTAAAGAACATAAGGGTCCTTTTACTAAGGTGCATTGAAAAATGGCTTGTGCACCAATCCATTTTTCAGCACATCTGTAAAAAGGGCTTTTTAAAATTTTTGCTGAAAATGGACGTGCGGCAAAATCAAAAATGCTGCGCATCCATTTTGGGTCTGAGATCTTACCACCAGCCACTGACCTAGCAGTAAAGTCTCACGCGGTAACCGGGCGGTAATGACCTTTGCACACCAAATGCCACTTGGCGTGCATAGCTGATGCACACCAGAAAATAAAAAATATTTTTCGGGTGTGCATAGCAGACGCGCACCAAAAATGAAATTACTGCAAGGATCACATGGTAGCCATGCAGTAACTCCATTTTGGCGCACATTGGGCATGGGTAGAAGCTTACGCAGCTTAGTAAAAGGGCCCCATACTAAAGGAAAGAATTTTTTAAAATATAAATATGCTTCAATATGCGTTTTATGCCAAACCCATATAAAAATAAATACCATAAAATATGTTATGGCAAAAGAACAGGGGATGTATGTATATATAGGATGAGAAACAGAAGCAAGAGTTTATTATACATTTTGCTAAATTTTCATCTTAACCATGTAACAATAAAAGAGGAATGTCTCAGATAAATGATGCTCTGTATTTGCTAATTACCACATTTATGTATAAGGAATAAACTAATATGAATGTCCTTATTCTTCAGCAAGTGACCCTTGGTACCAAGATCCAATGTCGCCTCCTCTCCCTCCCCTCGTCCCCAAGAGCCTACATCAAGTCTTTGGTTAGCACAACAAGGATGCCCAGAATCAAAGTGTTGTCTTTGTTAAAATACAGCTGGCTTTTAACAAACAATTGAGTACAGGAGGCAGGGGACAATAACAAGGGCCGTTTGTACCACTACAATTCCCAGTCTTATATTTTACTCCAGCTGACTACTAAGATGAAGGAATAAGGGACTCTTAAACAATGGAAGCAATGATAGCCATGAGAAAATCCAAATTCAAATATAATGAGATACCTGGCCAAGGAATACTGTAAATGCTGGTCACATGTGCATCATTTGATAGTCCTTTTCTCTTTCAAGTCAGAGCAAAAATCTTGTTTGTAAATGAAAATGACGGCTTTTCCTTCATATTCAACAAATGCACACAATATTGCATTGCCTGTGGCACTCTCAGCCCAAGAGAGGGAAAAGTGTGATACACTGGCTGAGCTCTATATTATATATATATTTTGTTTTAATTTCCATTTTGCTCACACCTTTTTCAGTAGTAGCGCAACGTGAGTTACATTCCAATACACTGGATATTTCTCTGTCCCAGGAGAGCTCACAATCTAAGCTTGTACTTGAGGCAATGGAAGGTTAAGTGACTTGCCCAAGATCACAAGATCACCTCTGGATTACAAGACTAGTGCTCTAACCACTAGGCCACTCAGCAACAATCCATGTAGAATCACCAATAATAGCAACATTCCATGTAGAATCTCAAATAGTAGCAACGTTCGATGTTCCACTGCACTAACCACTAGGCTACTCTTCCACTAGCAACATTCCATGTAGAAGCCTGCCCTTGCAGATCAGCAATGTGGCCGCGCAGGCTTCTGTTTCTGTGAGTCTGACGTCCTGCATGTATGTGCAGGACATCAGACTCACAGAAACAGAAGCCTGCATGGCTGATCTGCAAGGGCAGGCTTCTACATGGCATGGAATGTTGCTAGTGGAATAGCAACATTAACATTCCATGTAGAATCTCAAATAATTTATTTGGATTTTGCTCACACCTTTTTTCAGTAGTAGCTCAAGGTGAGTTACATTCAAGTGCACTGAATATTTCTCTGTCCCAGGAGGGCTCACAATCTAAATTTGTACCTGAGGCAATGGAGGGTTAAGTGACTTGCCCAAGATCACAAGGAGCAGCAGTGGGATTTGAACCAACCACCTCTGGATTGTGAAACTGGTGCTCTAGCCACTAGGCCACTCCTCCACTGGATTGGGCACAAAGGGTTTCTTTTACAAAGCCTCACTTAGCAATTCCTGTGCGGCAAATAAGTGGAATCCCATTCAATTCCTATGGGCTTCCTCTCATTTCTCACACAGGAATTGCTAGCGCAGCTTTGTAAAAGAAGCCCAAAATGATGTATTTTCAACTTAGCTCTCACCTTTTCATTGACAGCTCAAGGCAAGTTATAGTTTAGAATTATAGTTTATTAGAATTTGCTATACCTCCATGTCTAACAAGCAGATCTAGGCAGTTTACAATGATTAAAATTTAAAAACCAAAGGATAGAAAGGAACTACAATATTATTTGACAGGAAAGACTTACCAGTTGTATCAAGGAACATACACACCTAGTAACACAAAAGAGAGGTGATACAGGGAAAATATAGTGGGGAAGGAGCAGAAATTAGGAAAAATGGGGGAGGGGCTAGGAAACAGAAAGATAGCAGTGGCCAGTTCTAATAATAATGTCCTATGGTGGGTCAAAGACCTGGACAAAAATCCAAGCCTTTAATCCTGATTTAAAATTCTTAAATGAGAGCTCAGCACGGATATGTAAAGGGAGGGAATTTTTGGTCAGGTAGAACCCTATTCCAGAGGTCCAATAAACTAAGTGGTCCTTTTACTAAAGCTTAGTGTGCACTAATGAACATTAGCGTACACTAAGTATTACATGGCCCAAAGGTATAAAATAGGAGGTACAGCATTTAGCATGCACTATGCTCTAGTAAAAGGGCTTCTAAGTTGGTATCTGAGGTAAAAGTCACAACGAGCATCAGTGGAAGAAGCAGGATTTGAATCTGGGTCTCAGTGTTTCTCTACTAGGCCCTCCTCTAAATTTGCTAAAAGTTCAATTAGAGATGTCTGTAGGTTAACTGACCTCTTGTGGGAAAAGAAAATTAACTCCCCCTCCTTTGGTGGAGGCAGTTCTGACACCATTCCTCCTGTTTTGGAAGTGACAATGGCTCCAGTGTAGCATCCCCCTTTTTCTCTCTCTTCCTCGGCATCCCCTCCTCTCTCCCTCCATACTATGAAGGCAATTGTAACCATCTCTGGGAAAAGTTGACTAAAGTCTCCGGAAACAAAAAATTAGGTTTTAATGAACTCTTTTAGAGCGAACAATTTGTAATGCATCATTTCAAACCCCATTTTTTTAATTTGAAAAAAAAAGTTACAGAAATTCAACCATGGGCCCATGGCATGAAAAATCGGCCATTCTCAACATTTTGGATTTGCGACTTTAATCACCTGTTCCCAGAGATGGTCAAAATTATACAACAGGGTGCCAAAAGTGAGGTGCCCACCTAACGCAGGTAATGAGCCTATGCTATAAGAACACTTATATGCGTAAATGTTCCTATAGAATGCTAGTGTAAGGTCGCATCAATGTGCCTACATCATTTAAGGGTGCCTTCTTGCACCAGGTCTATAGAGGGTGCACCCAAATGTAGCAATTAAGCACTTACCTTAAAGTATGCTGTAAGTTACTTGTGTAAGTGTTGGCCCACCTATGCCCCACCCAGGCCCCTCCCCTATGAATATACCCCATTGCATTTATATGCTAAGGGCTCCTTTTACAAAGCTATGCTAGCGATTCTGGTACAGCAAATGCGATGAAGCCAATAGGAATTGAATGGACTTCATCACATTTGCTGTGCCAGTATCGCTTACGCAACTTTGTAAAAGGAGCCCTAAGTGATCTGTGTGTGTAAGTTACAGAATAGCACTGAGCATTATGCTTGCACTTATGTGCGTAACTGTGTGTGTGAGGTGGGGGGATGGGACTTGATATACCACCTTTCTGTGGTTACAATCAAAGTGGTTTACATATTATATACAGGTACATATTTTGTACCTGGGGCATTAGAAGGTTAAGGGACCCTTTTACCACGCTGCGGGAAAAAGGGCCCTGCGTTGGTGGCGGGGGCTGTTTTTCCCATGTGCCAGGGCCCTTTTTACCACAGCAGGTAAAGAAGCCCCCAGTACAGATGGCCATGCGGTAAGAGAACTCTTACCGCATGGCCATGCGACAAGGAGCACTTACTGCCACCCACTGAGGTGGCGATAAGGGATCCCATGCTAATCTGGCAGTGATTAACAATGCCTGATTACCGCCGTACAAACCATTTCTGGGGGTTCTCTTTTCCCAATCAAACAAAGCAACACTGGGCCTTCAAGACTGAGACAACAGGAGTATTTTATTGGTAAATGACCCGACACGAGCCGTGTTTCGGCGTTAAATAACGCCTGCCTCAGGGGTCGAAGTTCAATTGTAAATATTATTAGAATTGTATCTGTCCAATGCCAAGATTCAGTTGTAAAAGAGTATTGGACTTATGTCTATCCGGTGTCTCCAAAGGAGGGGATAGAAAAAATCTTTAGAGCCAAGTGAGGCTGTCCGAACCGACAGCCACTATGTAGGAAGAACTCCTATATTAGCCTCATCTTGAAATAAAAATTGTGAAAACCAATTTTGATTTCAAGACGAGGCTAATATAGGAGTTTTTCCTACATAGTGGCTGTCAGTTCGGACAGCCTCACCTGGCTGTGGTCATGGTGCAAGAAAGACCCGCACAAGCAAAAAACAATTCATGAAAGCTAAGTAACTTTGCTAATTGACCTATTATAACAGACAAGTTACAAAGAAAAGAGGTTTTTAGCCAGTGATGAGAAAGTTCAGTCCTCAAAGCTAATATTTAGGCTGGGGGCTTCTCGAGGCCTTTTCCTCAATAACAATACTGAAGTCTTTTCCTACAGACAGATGCATAGATGCTCTTTATTTGATATCCCCTCATTTTCTATTATTGTGTATTGTGCCAACATTGTAAGTAGCAATAACATGCCATAATATGTATTGTTATTTTAATATTTTTTCTTTGATGGTTATGCTCAGATCGATCTTGTCGTACACCGCCTGGGGTGAATTTTTTTAAAAGGCAGTATATAAATCTTAATAAATAAATACATAAATAAACTAAGCATTTTACTCTTCTGACCTGAGCATGCCCTCTAGAATACCTCTTTTTAATTCATCTAAGAGTATGCATATTATAGAAGCCTGTATATAGTTTTAGTTGCATTTCAGAAGGGAAAATTTTCAAAGCAAGTTAAGTGGGCAGGAGAAGCTTCTGCCTGCTTAAATCGCCTGCGGCCACCTAACTGCTGATACTCAGCCGCCAACGGAAAACTGCCCGCAGAACCCCTTTGCACATCTCCCACTGAATAACGTGCTTGCTAAACTGACTGGAACTGGTCAAAAAAATACATTGATGGCCTGGTAAGTTTGGTACATCTCCCCCTAAGTGAACAGATAATCACTGTAGGGATAAAGGTATAACCCCCCCTTAATCCCTCACTGGTCTATGAACCCCTCCCATCCCACCCCCAAGAGATGAAAGTGACAGTACATACCAGGCTATATGACAGCTGCAGATATAATGGCCATTCCTCTTATAGCAGCAAGCAGATTGCTGGAGTAGCCTAGTGGTTGGTACAGTGCACTATACAGAAGGGGACTCAGGCCCATATCCCGCACTTGTGGTGGAAAGTGTGAGCACCCCAAAAACTAAAAAAATACCTACTGAACCCACATATAGCTTTTGCTCCAAAAATTTATTCAACAAAATAGTTTCTAATGCAAAATGAAATTTCATTTTTCACCTTCCCAGAGGATTGTTTTGGCTCATTTTAACTTTGTTACCCACTTTGAACTGCAAGGTGTAAGCAGGATATAAGACTAGATGTTATGTTATACAGGTGACTCCTGCAAGCATGAGGGCTATTGCAGTGGTGTATAGTACAATTTTTGCTATTCCTGGAGGGCTCACCATACAATAAGGGGGTTATCATCTGATGTGTACCTGGGACCCTTTATGTGAAGTTCACTGCAATACACCCATCCCCCTCTTGCCATTGCCGACCCCGCCACCACCAACTTTGCCCCCCCTGCCAACGACCCTCTCAACCCCCCTCCCGCCGCCAACTCACCTACCTTTGCTGGCAGGGGCCCCCCAACCCCCGCCAGCCGAGGTCCTCTTCTTCCCGCAAAAGGCTTCCTGCAGGACGTCAGAAACAGAAGGAAGCCTTTTGCGGGAAGAAGAGGACCTCGGCTGGCGGAGGTTGGGGTCCCCCACCAGCAAAGGTAGGCGACGGAGGGTTGGCGGCAGGAGGGGGGTCAAGAGGGTCATCAGCAGGGGGGTCCAGGGCCAAATTTACGGGGGCCCAGGCCCCCCTGGCCCCACATAGCTACGCCACTGCCCCAGACATCTCTATGGCTTGTTTTTGTGCATTTTTCCCTTGAACATTTTTTGTTTGAAAATGACTCTAAAAGAAAAATGTACCAAGCACAAAAATGTCTAAAATAGGGCAAGTTTCTGACCAAAAAGATATGTTTTTCTGTTTCAAAAATGGGCATGTTTGGCACTGAATTTTTGGACTTTTTTTCAAAACGTCCAAAATTGGATTTGGATGTCATATCAAAAATGCCCCTTCACAATCTCTGGTGCTAGAATTTTCCTCTTTTTTTGCTGTATCATTGGATAGGCTCTTGTAGTATGCTGTAGATGCCATATAATGCAGGATCGCTTATAACATGGTTAAGGATTGGCTCTCTTATCATTGCACATTAAAATTTTACACCCCATATAATATGGATTCACTTACAAGATAATCAAATGTCTTACATCCATATTATCCCAATATATTGTGCTGAGTTCCACACAGAAATCAATGTGTATTCCATAGCAAAGCACATAACCTAATTCGTTCATGAGCTAATCAGCACTGATAATTGGATATTAACAATTATCAGCACTAATTGGCATTAGTTAGAATTTATGCACACTACTTGCTAAGCTCATTCTGTAAAGTGGTCTGTGTAAATTCTAATGTGCGCTGCCAAAAAGGGGGCATGGCTAAGGGTGTGGAATGGTTGAGTGTTCTGAAAATCTATGTGCAGGGTTATAAAATATATCTACTCTGCACCTAACAGGTGCCAGTATTTACGCCAAGCTTTTATGGCACTGGAAATGGTGTACAGGAGATCTGGAACTACCGCCGAGGCGAGCCTGGCAGTAGGGACAAATCACCGAGCACCAAGCCGGCACAACCCCTACCACTCTTTGGTAAAAGGTCCCCTAGGTGAAATAGGAAATAAGTGTTGCTCATTGGGAGCACTTGTAAATCTGTAAGCACATGGTCATTTTCCCTTTCAAAACTGGCAAGGGGGTACAAAACATGCCCTTGGGAACACCTCTTTATGTATGCCTGTTTTCAAAACTGGCATTCTATCCTTGTTAGGTGCATAGTTATCAATGTGTATTACCATTAAGATATGGTAATTTACCATTAACTTGTGCTATTTTAGCAGAGGTCCCATTTTATGCAATGAGACCTCGTTACTAATAACTGGAGTTAAAAGTAAAATGACACATCTTAGTGGTAGCTCATGTTGATAACTTAAGGGAAGAAGTTATCAACATGGGTTACCGTTACGATGTGTTATTTTACTTTTAACTTGAGTTATTAGTAACTAATTTTCACTGTATAAAATGGGACCCATGCTAAAATAGCACGAGTTAGTGGTAAAATAACCCATCTAAGAGTAGCCCACATTGATAACTTCGCCTCTTAAAGTGAAGAGTTTCGGTCTCTGGTAACCAAAGCTGATATTGTGATGTCATAATGCCTCATTCCACCAGTACCTAAGAGTGATGTCACAATGGCTTGATTGCTCTATATTTCTCTCAGTTTTATTATATATATAGCAGTGATTTTGATTTCTTGACATTTCTTTGTTGTTTAATTAATGGGGGAAGTTATCAACATGGGCTACCATTAACATAGGTTATTTTAGTATTAATCCCAATTATTAGTAACTAGACTCATTGTATAAAATGGAACCTGTGCTAAAATAGCATGAGTTAGTGGTAAAATAATACATCTTAATAGTAGCCCATATTGATAACTACACCCCTTAATCTGCACAAATACCTTTGTAAATTGTCCACATTATTATGGTGAGTTATTACTACTTGCTTGCAGTTCTGATGAGTTTAGCAAATAGCTTGAACACTGATGTTGTGGCTACGCTTTGTAGCGCTATATAAATGCTAAATAGTAGTAGTAGTAGTAGTACAATATCATGGGAACCTTGTGATAGTAACATTTTACACAGTTGACTGTCTTGTCCTAAATTCATGCCCTGGTGCTTTCAAGTACTAAAGGGGTCTTTTACTAAGGCGCGCTGGCATTTTTAGCAAGCGCTAAAAATAGGCGCGTGCTAAATGCTAAAAATGCCAATGTATTCCTATGCGTATCTTTAACATTTTGCACATGCCTATTTTTAACATGCGCTAAAAATGCCAGCACGTCTAAGTAAAAGACCCCTCAAGATCAGTACTTTAGGATATGCACTGGCCAAATATTATCACTTCATGTTTTGGTTTGTTCATTTCTCCTCCCCCCCACCCCATTTTCTGACTTAACATTATTGACTTGCAAATTAACACACATACAGCTGATTTGTGAAATCAATTTATCTAACCCATTTATTGTAATGGCTTTTCTTTTTAGCACGCAATCAGACTTTTTAACCTGCACAAATCAGTTGTATGTCTGTTAATTTGCAAGTCAATAATGTTAAGGATCCAAATGCATGCTAATGAATGAACATTCCTATCAGTTTTCCAAATAAGTTACCATTTCAGATTAGGAGCAGGATCTATTGTTATACTTTGGGGTCCTTTACCAAGCTGTGGGAAAAAAGGCGCTGCGCTAGTGGCGGGGGCTGTTTTTCCCGCGCACCAGGGCCCTTTTTACCACAGTGGGTAAAAAGAACCCCAGCACACATGGCCGTGCAGTGAGAGAACTCTTACCACATGGCCATGCGGCAGGAAGCCCTTACCACCACCCACTGAGATGGCGATAAGGGCTCACACGCTAACCCAGCGGTAACCGGGCAGCACACAGCGATGCGCAATTACTGCTAGGTTATCACCACGCAAGCCATTTCCTGGGGATTTCTTCACCCCTCCCCCAAGAAACGGCACATGCTTGGGGCAGGACTATCGCTGGTAGCCGCGTTGGGCCGGTGGTAGTCCCGGAAGAGCGAGTGGTAAGCCTACATTGGACTTACCGCCGCTCTGTAAACGGGCCCCTTTATTATTTCTAATAACACATTCCATCTGAGAATCACAAAGATGCAGAAACTTTCATTTCAATTTGTGTTTCATAAGAATATAAGAAGAGCTGTGCCAAATCAGATCAAGACGCCAATGAGCCTGTTTGTAAAAATGGCCAGTCTGGGTTACCTGTAACCAACAATAGATCTATTCCTTATAGCTCATTTCCAGGGATAAGTGATGGCTTTCCCAAGTCTACCTGGCTAATAACATTTTATGAACGTTTCCTCCAAACCTAGTATATATTGATCACCTCGACCATGTCTGACAGATTCCACAGCTTGATTGTATGCTACTGAAAAAATAATTTCTACAATTTGTTGTAGCATCATTTGAAAGGATTAATAGCAGTTCCCTATTTAATCTTTCCAGCCCGCTCATGATTTCATTTCACTCCATTCATTTAATAAATGTATAGCCTGCTCCTCAATGTATATGTAAGCTGCTTACAGTACATAGGAACATGCACAATTAAAAATACAACACACAGTTGTATAAACATCTATCATATCCCTTCTCCATTGTCTCTTTTGCAAGCTGAAGTGCCCTAACTTCCTTCATAAGGAAGCCACTCCATTCCCTTTGTCATTTCTGTTTAACCTTCTCTTAACCTTTTCTAGTTTCAAGGATGACTTAGATATTCTGGAAAGCATTATACAAGCTATCTCAAAGAAAGTGATTTTCCTTATTGAAATGAGACACTACCTTCACCTGAAATTCAACAGCAATACTTAAGATGTGTCCACAGATTTGCAAAAACAGAATATTATATGATGTAGCTGACTAGTGTATATATTTTCATGCATGATCTTTTCTGGAGCACACATGACTATGCTCCTCTCATCATCACATTCTTTTTATGCAAACCTCATTAAAATATGCTGAACATCTACCAAGTTTATGGGAATGATCTGGAAAGATAGGGGTCGATATTCAGCCAATGACACTCAACATTTTGCTTACTGTTGTCAGACTTATGCCTTGAAATTCAATGCCAATCCACGTCCAGGCTTTGGCTTTGCTGGTTTCTGAAGCTGGCCTACACTATAGCCAGTTAAGTGCAATATTCAGCACTTAACTGGCTACGGGGAGCTGAATAAAGATAGGACTGTTTTTTATGCAATGACCTTGGCCTGTTGAGTACTGAATATCGGCACTTAACTGATTTAGTGCTGACTCCGCCCCCAGAATGCCCCCCAAATAGCTGGTTTTGCTTCAAGCACTAACCGTTCATTTTAGTGGCACTAACCGGTTAAGTGCCACTGAAAATAGCTGGTTAGCCCTGAACAGACGATTTAACCAGCTAGGAGCTGTTTCTGGCCAGTTAAATCGCTTTGAATATTGACCCCAAATCTTTATTTGTAAACATGTAAAAAGGCTGCACAGACTACAATTGATCTTAGCCAAAAGGCTGAGAAATAATATAGAAAATGTTTAGGAGAGAAGTTAGGTTCTTATAATGGTGACTGGAGTCTTAAGAGTTAACAAAATAGAAATGTTCTTTAGCATGTATAGTGTAGGAGGTCTCCTCATGTGTTTCGTAGACTATATTATAGGCAATGTAGCCTCTTGGTTAGGGCATTGAAAGTGCCACAATATCCCCTAGCCAATTTCTTCTTTAAATCAGATGAATATCCATCTTTTTGAAAAGATGTTTTCAATTGAAGTTCATTATAAAGATAAAAAATTCATTATAAAGATAACAAATTGACCATTGACGACTATAACTTGTAATGCTTATTGGTAAAGTAAAAGACCATTGAGTTGCATTGCTGAGGTCATAGCAAAAATTTATTGAAAAAGTTGAGTATTTTTTCTAAACTTACATTTGATTGTGGGTGGTTTATTTTATATATGGTTATGTGACTAGTACTCACTATTTTATTATTACTTTGGAGTGGTTTCATTACAATAAAACTCATGGCATATTTCAGATTCCATTGCTGCCATTTACTTCCTATGGGTCCTGTTTATTAAGGTGTCTCTAGCGCTAAAAATACTAACACACCTACAGCGAGGCTTAGTAAACAGGCCTTCTACGTTCTTTCTCTGACCTTTCCACCCCAACAGTCACATGCTAGTTTCTCTGCTTTTCTTCATATTTCTCTTCCCGCCCTGTGCAGTGTGCAAGTACATAAATAGCTGTAAACTCATTTTAACCCCAACTGCCCTTCATGTCTAATTGGAATTTCTGACTTTTCTCAAACCATTTGGATTTCGATTTGACTCACATTATTTTCAGCAATAATTCAAGTCAAATTACATTCAGAAACAGAACCGGTAGTTAAAGTAGATGAAGCTGAAATTAGCTTCTAAATTCTTCTTCCTGATCCCAAGCATTTGGAGTCTGAATCCACGTGCTCATTTTCCCTATGCCTAGGTTTATGTACTCTGTCTGATGCTCAATCTCATTTTTATGTAGTCTCTATTCATTGTAATATTGGTACCTTACAGATAAAGCTAGAGTGCCCCAGTACCATCTCAAAGTGTAAATTTTAGAAGCAGTTTTTGAAAAATATGCTTTTGATAGACACATGCCTCCTGACTGCATGGCACATTCAAACACCCTGCAGAGCGAATTCAGGAGAACAATGTATCTCCTTATTTTCTACTTATGAATACTAATTGCTCTTTTATCTGAAAACAGCATTGTTGAATGTAAAACAATAAAAGAGCGAGGAGTCAACTTGCTTCTTAACTAGAATAAAAGGGGAAAAACCTAAATGGATGAAGAAATTCAACTGTTCTCTCTTTTTAAAGAATATTTCTACTTTTTGAATGCTTTAACCTATAAAATATTTTTTTCTCTCAAAATTTAACATACTTTGGCTTTGTAATTAGTCACACTAGGGCAGAAAATTTTCTTTCCATCAAAAGAAGTTAAAGAATTATTTACAAAAAAGTTTCTGTTAATAAGGAAAAAAAATCAACTTGCAAAAAAGAAATAAATAATTTTGTGTACATAATTCTATCATGTATATATGCGTAGGAAAAATGCAGAAAATAATTTATAGGTAGAAACTACTTTAAAAAGTTTTCACTTCTTATCTGTACATTATTAGACTAGCCTTGGAAAATCTTAATTTTTTTGAAATCTTTAAAATCTTCTAACAGTTAAGCTATGTTTGCAGTAGCGGCTGTGACAGAAGTTTTCTTTTTCTTTTTGAAACTTACCCATTGTTTTTGGATCAAAAGTCAGTTTTTTTGCTGGGTGCTTGATTGTGAGCCTGTGTTGGGCTGGAATGATCCTTTCTGCTCTCCTCTCCTGCTCCCTTCGCCTGCTTTTGCTGTCCTTCACTTGCTCTGTCTGAATATCTCTGCCTTGCTTTCCAGCAAAGAAAAGGGCTCTTTGATGGACAGCCAAACCCTTAAAGGGACAGGGCTCCTCCCCACTCCCCCTCTTTAAAGGACAATCATTGGTTGTAGGGTTTGCTTCATCTGTCGTTTTTCATCTGATTGTTGGTTCTATATAAATATAAAATAAGTTACTGGGGGGAAAACAGCATGTTCTGCCCGTCCATGCTTTGGACAAAAGTTTTCAGAAAACTATTCTTATCACATCCCAAATCACTGTGGAAAAAAAAATGCTGCTGCTACCATTTTCCAGGGAATTTGGTAAGTCACTCAATTTCAAAGGCGGCAGGTACATATAGCATTTGGATAGTGCGGTACAATGTACTAAAAAAGGAGGAAGGAAAGCCAAATGGCAGCCGATAGGGTTACAAAGTGAGGTAAAGGAAGCTATTTGAGCTAGAAGAAAATCCTTCAGAAAATGGAAGAAGGATCTGACAGAAAATAATAGGAAAAAGCATAAGGAATGGCAAGTCAAATGCAAAGCGCTGATAAGGAAGGCAAAGAGAGACTTTGAAAAGAAGATTGCGTTTGGAGGCAAAAATATATAGTAAAATCTTTTTTAGGTATATTAGAAGGCATAAACCAGTAAAAGAATCAGTTGGACTACTAGATGGCCAAGGAGTAAAAGAGGCACTCAGGGAAGTCAAGGCCAAAGCTGAGAGATTAAATGAAATTCTTTGCTTTGATTTTCACTGAAGAAGATGTGGGAGAGATACCAGTACCAGAAATGGTATTCAATCCTAATGAGTCGGAGACACTGAATCAAATCTCTTCAAACTTGGAAGATGTAATGGAGCAATTTGACAAATTGAAGAGTAGCAAATTGCTTGGACTGGTTGGTATACATCAGAATTGAAAAATAAACTTGCAGAGCTATTGTTAGTAATATGTAATTTATCTTTAAAATCCAGCATGGTAACAGAAGATTGGAGGGTGGCCAATCTAGCACCAGTTTTTTTAAAAGGGTTCCAGAGGTGATCCAAGAAATTATAGGTGAGCCTGATGTCAGTGCCGGGAAAAATGGTAAAGACTATTATAAAGAACAAAATTACAGAGGATATACATAGTCCATGAAGGAGAACAGGAAGGTATCCTCAACGGAGAGCAGTGAAGAACTGAAGGGGAGTAGAGGAAAACAACAGCGTTCAAAACAGGAGAATTCAAAATTGAAGTCTTTATTAGGCACCAAGGAAAAGACCCAACATAGGCCTGTGTTTCTCTGGGTGAACCACCTGCATCAGGAGTCACAAGACAGCACATAAAGAACATGTAAACATAATATTATAAATATAAATAAAAACCTTAGTGTACAGAAAAATTATATATATATATATATATATATATATATATATATATATATATATATATAGTTATCTCTCTATATAAAAGGCAACCCCAACGTTCTGAAGCCTCCACGGAAGTTAGGCGCCCGGGATATCCGGTGTGCACTGGAGTGTTTGCACCGCCCTCGCGTCAAAACGTTATGACGTCGAGGGCGGAGCTATGACACTCGACGAGGGCCGAAACAGAAACGCCACACGCAGCAAACAAGGCAAGTAGCTCGGAGGGATGGAGGGAGGGGGCCCCTTGCTAGCGCCTGTTTCATTCCGCTCAGAAACGGGCATTTTTTCCTAGTATATATATATAGTTATATACAGTATATATATATATATATATATATATAGTTATATATAGTTATATATAGAGAGTTATATATAGTTATAGGCATAGTTATCACAGTGGGCTACTGTTATAATGTGTTATTTCACTCTTAACCCTATTTATTAGTAACTAGGTCTCATTGGATTAAATGGGACATCTGCTAAAATAATAGGAGTTAGGGCCATAGTTATCAACATGGGATACTGTTAAGATGTGCTATTTTATCACTAACCAATACTAATTTAGCACAGGTCCCATATTATGCAATAAGACCTAAATACTAATGACTGAGGTTAACAGTAAAATAACACTTTTTAATGGTAGCTCATGTTGATAACTTTATCACTTAGTGGTAAAATAATATTCTTAATGATAGCTCACATTAATTACTATGGCCTCTAATTGTCATATATTCAATATATTGTGGGTGGGTCATGGATAATGGGTCACATAATCAATGGATTAACTGGTTACATGGATCAAATGAGTCATGGATCAGCTTGCAAGACCCATCATTTGCTCTAGTCCCTCATCCACCATCCCTTTTCTGCAATACTTTGATGCCTTCATGACCTAATCTTTAAAATCTTCCTCAGTCCTCCTTTCCCCCGAATTCATTTTAACACAAGGAATTATGACAAATTCAAAATCAATCTTTTTATTTACTCTGTAAATATTGAACAATAAGTGGTTTGTTCTAGCCTAATCTTATCTGAGAAATTATGAGGCTCATTTTTGAAAGAGAAAAACATCCAAAAGGTGCTATAAAGCACCACTTGGCTAGATTTCTTCTCAAAATATCCAAATCAGTATTTTCAAAACCTGTTTTGCAGATGTCTATGCATTTCATCTGCAGTGCATCCTAATCACAAGGGGACATGCTGGGAGCATTTCAAAGGTGGGGTTAGGGCAGGCTTAGGGTATGTCTAACACTTGGACGTTTTATAGCCATAATTGAACAAAACCAAAACGTCTAGGGCGAACACTTAAAGGTTTTGGTCTAGACCTCTTTTTCTAATGAATAAGACATTGCCTTAAATGACTAGATGACTAGACGGTTTCAGGGATGACCCCCCCCCCCCTCTTTACTCCGCTAGCAGTCATTCCCCTCCCCCCCCCAAAAGGGAATAAAAATAGTACTTACCAGCCTCTATGACAGCTTCAAATGTTATAGCCAGGTCCATTAGAGCAGCATGCAAGTCCCTGGAGTAGTGTTGTGGTTGCTGCAGTGCACTGTAGACAGGTGGACCCGGGCCCATACCTCCTTCTACCTGTTATATTTGTGGTGGAAACTATGAGCCCTCCTAAACTGAACAGAAACCAACTGTACCCACATATAGGTGTCCCCTTCATCTATAAGGGCTACTGTAGTGGTGTACAGTTGGGTATGGGTTTTGGATGGGCTTTAGAGGGCTTAGAAGACAAAATAAGGGAGCAATGGTGAAATGTGTACCTGGGCGCATCTATATGAAGTCCATAGCAGTGCTCCCTAGGGTGCCCCATTGCTCTCCTGGGATGTCTGGGGGACCAGTCTGCTAAAAAATGTTGGCCCCTCCTATAACCCAATGGCTTGATTTTCTATATGTTTTACTAGTACATTTTGTTTTCAAAAATGGCCTGAAAAGATAAACGCACAGAGCACAAAACCTTGTTACAAATGGTATTTTCCAAAAAAAGACAGATTTTTTTGCTTTTTAGAAAATGGTTACATTTTCTCTTTGGATTTGGGATGTTTATCAGAAATGCTCCTCCACATCATAGGCAAGGAAATACCACCAAAAATTTTCTTATCTCTAGGCTATGGAATGAACAACCTTGCTTCCAGAGATGAGCATAACTCATGTCCAAGGATATAATATCCTAGTTTGTTTTTCATGAATATAGGCCCAGATCCTTTCATACTTTTTAAAATCCAGGTAAAGATCTTAAATTAAACCTACCAAAAGACCATTACAGTAGTCTGAATGCATAATTACAAGGACCTATATCACTGTTCTAACTTATTTATTACACAGCAAAGGCTGAAGCTGTGCTGAACTAACCATAATTTCAAAAAATCATTTCTCGCAATCCTAGTCGCATGTGATTCTAAAGTAAAAGCCGAAACAAACAATACTTCATGTTCTGTACCTCCATGTTCAAGCCATTTTGTTACTATCGATCTATACATTATGCCTGGGATCTTGCTGCTTCTTGTCAGATCTCAGTCTTTCTAACACTGAAACTCAACTTTCTCATAACCAGCTGGAAATGTTTTGCCAAAGGGGCCACAAAGGAAGTCTCTTTGCCTAAAGGAATGACCAATTGGATATCATCCATATCTTTGCCTCCAGACCATCTCAATGAATGAATCAAGTTTCCTCATGGCCACAGTGGTGACAGTGGTGAATCCTGTGTCAAACCACATTACGATTGGCTTGATGCTGATAGTAAACCTTTTGCATATTTAGAGAAAGATAAGAATGAAGTTATGCTGTATTATTTCTAACTAAAACCTGGACAATAAGTATGTTCTCAATGAAATGAATTGACTATACGCCGTATTTGGTCTTGAGGAAGCCAACCAGATGATCAATGTGGAATAATGTATTAGATGAGTATATCTGGGGATAATCAGGTTAATACCATGTTTTCTTTTTTCTGTTTACTGTTTAATTGATCTCCTTGTCTTATTTCACTCTCCCTATTTTTCTTCACTTTGTGGTCTAAGAAAGAGAAAGATTGTATATAATCCATATATCTAGTTGGGATTGTTTTCTTCTTATATTGTATTAATGTGCAATAATCTCTGTATAACTGTTTGCAAGTGACCCTTGTAAAATGAAAAATTATAAATAAATGATTTAAATAAAAAAAAAGAATGAAGTTATGCAAACCTCAGTACCAAGAGCTTTTACATCTGTCTAATAAAATGGCATGGTTTGACCAAATCAGGCAATTTACAAATCAGAAGAACTTGGAAGAACATGAATTTATTGACCATACACAACATTCATACTCAATATACTACTACTACTACTTAACATTTCTAGAGCGCTACTAGGGTTCTGCAGCGCTGTACAATTTAACAAAGAGAGACAGTCCCTGCTCAAAGAGCTTACAATCTAATATAACTCATTCTCTATAGACATACTCCTACATCCTCCCTATAGACACATTCATAGCCCCTCAGAAACACATACGCACATATATTTTCCCACATATACATACCCCACCACATACATACGTACACATCCCTACAGCATATAAACAACAACACCCCCATGTGCACTGTTACTGTACCAAATCACACATCACCTTCCTCTTCACTAAGGGGTCCTTTTACAATGGCTTACAGTAGTGTAGGCATGGGTTTTGGGCGTGTGCCTGTCCATTTTTTAGCGTGCATGAAAAAAGGCCTGTTTTGCCAAAAATGGACAAGTGGCAAAATGAAAATTGCTGTGCATCCATTTTGGGTCTGAGACCTTACCACCAGCCATTGACCTAGTGGTAAAGACTCACGTGGTAACAGGGCGATAATGACCTACACACACCAAATGCCACTTGGCGTGCGTCCATTACATGCGTCCAAAAATAAAAAATATTTTTTAGATGCATGTATCGGATGCACGCCAAAAATTAAATTACTGCAAGGGCCACATGGTAACCGGGTGGTAACTCCATTTTGGCTTAGTAAAAGGGCCCCAATGTCCCCCAAACAGCATGTTGAGTCTGTCAGTGAAAGCAGAGAAAAACACGCCATTATGTAATTCTGTAACGGTGTACTTCCCACTTGCTCTCTTTAACTTCCAACCTCTATTTGCATAAATATAATACTATAACTTTAATTCTCTCCATTATAAACTACTGTGATTTCTATGCAAAATATACTGCTTTTGTACTCACCTTTTACCGGCTGACATACAAGTCTTCTCAGTTGGCAAGCTCTGAGTAATTTCTTCTTGAAATAACATTTTGAAGATTTCCTGAACAGAGGAAGTTAATAGTAATTCAGAAACATCAAGAACTTGTGAAAGATTGTATGGTTTTACAAACCTTCTTCTTTGAATGACAACATGTTGCTATTAAAAAAAACCCTACCCCCCCCCCCAAAAAAAAAAACCTTGAAAATGTATGTTGCAGATGCTCTGAGTTGATATGAAATTATAACCAGTATGGACCATGCTGATACTAGTTTGAAACATGCTGTGCATTATCCATTTTTATTTCTGTCAATTTATGATAAAACAGGATTTAATGAAAAGCAGAGGGCCTATTTTTTTTTTTTTTGCAGATGCTAGGCATGCATTTGCAAGTCAGCGAGCTGGTGCTGGTGTTAAGAGTCTTCATTTGCTTCACTGAGTAATGATATTACATATACTTCATCTGCTTATTTATTACTTGCATTAAATTCACCTATATCAGAGCTGCCAACTCCAAGATTTCTGTGACACTTTCAACCTATCCTGATTTTTAAGTGTTCTGGGATTTGTTCAGCCAGCTGTACTATATATTAATTGTAGACGCCAAATCTCAAAATGATTTTTGACACTGGAGTTGAAAAACCAGACATGAGTTAGTGGTTTCCTTTATTCTCAGCTCAGTTGTGTTTCTGTTCCTGTCTAACAGCCCTATGTAGTGTAGACATTCTCCACATTACAAGGACCCAGTCTCCAGTACTTTAAACATATTCAAGCTGCTGTAAACTCATACATAACATGAATTCAAATGATATTCTATTAATGCAGTTGTGCGGAGGTGGGGTGAGGGGAAAATGCGAGGGTTTACTAACTCAAGCAGAAAACTGAAAACAAGGGACTTATTTGTTTTTCTCCAGTCCATAGCCACCAGCTCCTGCACAAGTGGAGGCCATAGCTTGTACTCTGGAAAAATAAATTTACATTCAAAGTATTTTGTTTATCATTTGGATAATCCATGGGATAGAACTATATTAAATGTTTAATGGCAGAATGTTCAGCTTAAAATATATCTGAGTTGTGAAATATGATGCTCTGTACTGTACAATTTCAAGCATATTTTGTCTTTTTCTCTATTTATAGTGAATTGGAGACATCTCCTCTTGTAAGAATCAATGCTCTATTGTAAGATATTGGAACATTTAGGGAAATAAAGTCAAGCTGAGCATTTCTCTGTATTCAGATCCAGCTCTTTGCCCTGAGAAATGCTTTCTATGGACTATATAGATTTATTAGAGAAACATTTGAATATATTAAAATCAAAGTAGCTGTAACCATTAATGAACCAAATGCTAAATAAAAAGAACCTGGTTGGAAAGTGCATGCTACTTGCATTGTAGAAAGGAATAATTTATGAAGTCAGCTCATGGTAAAGTCATTCACTTCTCCATGTACCTTCCTTCCCCCCAGCTTCCCCCACAAAAGCAGTCCATTTCTCAAAAGATACACAGCAACTCTGTGTCTCATCCAATTAGGTTCATAATAATATCAAAATTGCCCACTCCAGATTATACAGCCACATTATTCCATTCCAACCCCTCTTTTTAAAAAATAAACCCAATACACCTTATTTATGACATGGCTCACATAACCTATCCTCATTGGAATTCACCTACTTCAACAACAGCCCCTGTGAAATTGCAACTTCCAATGCCCACACTAAATATGGCTGCCTGACTGCAACTTCATTAATATGGTGCCTCAACCTAAGATGGCCATCCTGCTGCAGGTAGCAAATATGGCAGCCCCCACAGACCAAATTTAAGATAGGTGCCATCAGGTGACCACCAGGGAGGGCACCCTTAATCAAAATGTCTGCCCCTATAATTAGTTCATTAGTTGGTGATGAGAACCTGCAAGGGTGCATCCACCACTGAAGAATAGCTTCAGGAGGAGCTGAGGCACCGGAACCCACTTCCATCACCAGCAGTGCTGTCAGAAGGTTGACTACTACTGCTGTGCACTCCTGAGCATTACCACTTGGCGCTCAGCTCTGACCCCTAAGCTGCCACACAGTTTGCAAAGGATCGACAGGGCCATGCCCAACCACAATCCATACTGGAATCCCGGGGTCCATACTGTTCCGTATCAGACACACGCATCCTGCCATGCTTTCTCCAGAATATACCTCTGTGATATGAATATATAAGAAAACAGCACCACCTGGACATACACACCCCTCACTATGCAGCCTGTGATCACCGTTTCCTGTCCTCCTGACTAAAGCACCATGGCTGCTATGAATCAGCACCATGCTGCCCTCATCCCAGCACATTCTACTTTCTGAGATGGGCCATCATGACACAAGGCTTTTACCAGGATCCAGCCATGGCCCGGGCTTACTCAAAAACCAGAAGAGTGGAGGAAAGCTGCAACCTCAGGCCTCAACTGTTGCTGCTTACTCACTGACTGCCTGGAAAGTCACATTCTGAATTTGAGGACTCCACCCACCGAACCAGACTATAGCATGCCAACTGTTTAACTGGTAAGCAGTTGCATGCACCCGCCAATCGCCTGAGCAGGCCACACTTTCAAAGTACTGCCTTGCTCCAATAAGTCTGGCTGGCGCTGAGCTTGCTATTCTGGGAGTTCTGTTTTCCCTGTCTTTCCCTTCCCACTTTTCCCTGGTGAAAGCATCTGGTGTTCCTATTGGTTCTTTAGTCTTTTTCTGCCTGGCAACTGTTTCCTTTCCTATCTCTTTCCTTATCTTCCTCTGCCCTTATTTCTTTCTTTCCCTCCTATCATTCCATTTTCTCAGCTCCCCTTTCTTCTCCTGTCCCTTTCTCTACTTTTCCCCTCTCCCCACCTGTTCTTTCTTTCCTGTGCTGATGCCATGGCCCATTTGTGTGCAGATCTCACTTAAGGTGGTTGCCTTGGTTCTTTATTCCCTTTAAGTCCAAGAGAACTGTAGAAAATCTTCATAAACACTTCCAGTACCTTGCTGCTGACACAACTCTTCCAAAGCCTTGCAGGACACAAGGTTCCTGAGCTGAGAATAATCACTCTGCAAGGCACTGTTCCGATGAATCTTCCCTGATTCCCTGATACGAGCCAACTTTTCAAAATAACTGAAGATGCCAGAGGAAATACATTATTTATTTATTTATTTAGTGGGATTTATTAACTGCCTTTATGCAGAGATTCATCCAAGACAGTGTACAGCTTACGCATTATTGGGATGCTCGAGGATCCACTGCACTCACAGATCTATCAAGTATGGATGAACAGACACCTGCTTTCTGAATGGAAGAGGCTCCTCTTTCTCTCCTAGGAACATCAGTTGCATCTTACCTGCTCTCTGGTCAACAATCCCTCACTCACTGAGTCCCTTTTTGCAATCCTGTCCACCCTGTAGAATGGGAAGGAAGCACCTCTCTGAAACTAACATCACAGAACTGGAAAGTTCCCCTGTTCACCTATTAAACACAAAATACATCAGTGGAGCCCAGTGGTCTCCACAGATAAATTCAAAATCACACGCTGAGGAGCAGCAATAAGGGTCAGCAAATAAGTAGAAGGTAATCTCTTTTTATTAGACAAATCTAATATATATGTGATTAGCTTTTGGGAATTATAATACCTTCAACAAGGTCAGTGCAAGTATGGCTAATGCTGACTAAATATACAAGTGTATGGTTGGCTGGATAGCACTCTGTTACATCAATATTTCTTTCTAACAGCCAGCAGACAAAAAAAAAAATGCAGTGTAAGTGTAATGCCTGCAGATGGCAGCTTGCACTTTCAAACAAGCAGTGTGAAATTGTTAATATTGATTATACTGAAAGCCTGCTTGCCAAAAATGTTGAAATGCTCAGCTCTGGAGGCACAGTGCAATACATGATTCTCTATACACGGTGTCCAGAAAAAATGGGGCCCCTTACATAGTTTCAAATACTTTGCAATTGTTTATGAAATGAGATTGAGGGGGGCAGACTCAAGCAAAATGTCAGGAAGTATTTTTTCACAGAGAGAGTAGTGGATGCTTGGAATGCCCTCCCGCTGGGAGGTGGTGGAAATGAAAATGGTAACAGAATTCAAACATGCGTGGGAATAACATAAAGGAATCCTGTTCAGAAGGAATGGATCCTAAGGAGCTTAGTCGGTGGTGGGAGGCGGGACTGGTGGTTGGGAGGTGGGGATGGTGCTGGGCAGACTTATACGGTCTGTGCCCTGAAAGGACAGGTACAAATCAAGGTAAGATATACACAAAAAGTAGCACTATGAGTTTATCTTGTTGGGCAGACTGGATGGACCGTGCAGGTCTTTTCTGCCGTCATCTACTATGTTACTATGTTAAATTTAGGGCTCCTTTTTCAAAGCCATGCTAGCGTTTAGCGGTGCACAAAATATGACGAAGCCCATTCAGTTCCTGGCGTGTGGGAATCACTATCATGGCTTTGTATTTATTTTAACGTCTTTTTATTGAGTTTTTTTAAAAAAACATCAAACATACTACACAAGCTCTCACAAGAAACAAAGTTTTCTCCAAAAAAGCCTCCCACCCCTCCCCCTCTTTTCTGCATGTAATAGGCTTTACCACATGGAACGGCTTCATAAAGTTATTCACTTATGCAAAGGGGACCTTCTTCCACATTGTTGGTGATTTCTATTCCGCTTCTTAACCTAACAGTGCAAAGTGGATTTTTAAAATAAATAAAAGAGAATCACAATTGGACAGATAAACTTAAAATAAGCAAACAATCCACTACCTTAATATTTCCAATTGAAAATACTGTGAATCAAGATCACTGAAATCAGAATAGGTATGTTTTTAATTTGCTTTACAAAAGGAGAATATGGGGAAAATTAAGAGAATTTCAACAGGTATATTCCATATCTTAGCTCCTGACATATAAATAAACGTTCTAAAAACCATTTTTAGATTTATCTTCTTACAGTTTTAGTGCAGGCTATCACGGTAGTGCCCTTTAAAAAATCTAGCCCTTTGTTTCATAAGAGTTGTTTTCATGTTGTTTTATACTTTGCATGTTTTTCTTTCTGTTGCCAGAATTCTGTCTCCTAAAACTGTCCACTCACTCTTGGTGATCTAATCTGAGTGGACATGTGGATGCCTGATACTGTCAAAGTGTCACAGTTGTCACAACCCTTGCTTTTCTTCATCCCTCCATTCTCATTCCTCACCACATTCCTTGTCAACCCCAAGTTGAAACTTTACACAGGATATTTTTCGTTGAGTTCAGATTAGAAACTTAAAATGCTAATATATCATCTACCAGAGAAGTCCAGAATAAACTGCTATGTTACTCAACAAAATGCTCATATTTCTATACTTGAAGAAACAATCTTTTGGTAACTGGCTGATGTTCTCCTATCTAGGTGTCTTTTACAATAGGGAGCTTCTTCATGAATGTGTTAAGGAAATTCCTGTTTTGGTGCTTGTTTAGAATAACAATTCTGGTATTAACTTAAAGTGATGGAGGCTTCTTCTGATGTCTAAAATATTAGGTGAAAGAGGAGAGATTCAAGCATTGGGAGCAACAGGTACCAAACAGGGTCCTTGAGGAGTCAGGTAGTCTAGTAAAGGTCCAAATGGGAAAGAGGATGTATTGAACTCTATTCTGCATGTTTACTTATGGTATGAAGCTGCATCTGAACCTATGTGTTGTGTTAGGTTAATAGGGATTTATTACTCACCAGCTCTCTTAAGTAAGATTCAAGGTGAGTTACAATTACTCAAAAAGTAAGCGACTGATAATAATATCAGGAATTACAAATAAAAATACGTTCAAACTTAATACACAATACTGTAACCCTCAGGACCTAGTGAATAAATAAGTTTTCAGGGCTTCACGGAATAAAAGTAATTATTTAATGAGCGAAGCTCAAAAGGAAGTTTATTTCAGTACTGAACTGCAGTCAATAAAGAAAGATGTAGAAAATACAGTCTTAAACCATCCACCCCTACAGAAGACAGAGCTAACAACAAATAATTGAAACTCCTAGAAGTCGTCCTAGACTTAATAGGTTCACCAACTGGAAGCTACCTTCAGAACAAGTACCATCCAGAAAGTTAAACACTAAACAAAGTGCTTTTAAGAACAACCTGAGCTTGCACTGGCAACCAGTGCAGGGTATCCAACAAAAAGGGTTATATGATTACCAATGCCTGTTTTGCTTTTGAAGACATGTTTATTAATAAAGACTTATTTTTGGAATACCACTGCTGTCTGAAGTTTTTCTTTGAGCTTGGTAGAAATATGCATGTGGTCTTGAAGTGACCTTGAAGAGGATAATCACTTCTCCCCATTTAATTCATGGTACTTAGCCCTGGAACGGACCAATTCTATGGTCTATAGTGTGTACCCAGAAAAAGACCTACAGAAATGTTTGTCCTGTAAAGGATCAGCAGTAGCTTTGGCAGTTTATGGGATGGTTGAGCTCCAGCTCTTAGGTTCTTGAGTGGTTGATTCTCCAGTGGCCAAAGAAGAACATCAAGGCATCAGTATTGTGAACTGCAAAGCCTCATTTTTGTGTCTCATTTCTGGTTTCAAACCCTGAAGTGCAGATAACTCTAAATAGCTTACCACTAACTAACCACTTTGGGCCTTGTTGAAAAGGGATCACTGTCTAAAAAAAAAAAAGCTAAGTGATGGTTGTGTGCTTGGTAGTAAAGATCTTCAAAATGTGATGTCAAAGGATGTGGTTAGGGATAGAAGAGGAAATTCAGAGAAAAATCTCATCCATCAGACTCAGGAGGACACAAGAAGCTGATTATTCCCGCTCACTACAGTACAATGGCTGCACCACATAATCTGCCACTTCCTCAAGGCTCACAGGAGCTCGACAGACAACCAAAATTTAGATCAGGTGAGAAAGCTTGTGAAGCTCAGACTGCTCTTCATCCTCAAATCTATAAACATTTCCAGTAGTTTTTTTTTCTATATTAACAGTGTCAATGACAGACTAGGGCTTTGTCCTCTGGAAACCTATTGCATGGAAATATATTTGCCCTGTGTAAAGAAAGATGAATTTTTAAAGTTCTCATGTATATTAATTTGTCTCCTCTGTAACCTCTCTCTCTCTCTGTCATTCTCTCGCTTTATGTCACCTCTGTCCTGCTTCTGCCTTTGTGAAAAGCTATCTTTGTAAAATCTGGAAGGAGAAACAGAAATAAATAGATATATGTATTTTTTCTCTGGAGGAAGCGCCTTGATTGTTAATTCTTCTGCTCTCTCTTTACTTTTTTCCCAACTAAGGAGTCTCTGTGCTTATCCCAAGTGTTGAAGAGGGCATGAATTAAGCATACAGGATCTTTAGTTACAAAAAAAGTGAAGAAATGTTTAACACCCAGATCTGTCTGGCATGCTGCACTTTCCTTGTCCTCTTCTTCTGCATCTTCTTTCTCTTTGGCAAATGTTTGAGGTGTGTGGTGTGTATTTTTCTGGTTCTTCCTCTGCAATAATCCTTTTTTTCCCTTTGACTTCTTGTTCTGGAATACAGTAGGTCTCCTATTGTCAGTATTGCTAAATATCTTTTCTTCTTTCCCTTACTACAGACAAAGGCCTGTTCATATTTCTTCTTCAGGATACGAGCAACTTGCCTAGCTATCACCTTTAACAGTGAGATATATTTCCTATCCCTTTTTGCTCCATCCTTACATTGATTTAGGTCACCTCCGGACTACTGTGGCATTTCTCTCCTGAATACAGAAATTCAGGGTTTAATCAAATTCAAGCCACTCTTCTCCTCCATGTCCACATCCCCCATGACCTCCAAGACATAAGAACATAAGAATAGCCATATTGGGTCAGACCAATGTCCATCTAACCCAGTATTCTGCTTCCAACAGTGGCCAATCCAGGTCACAAGTACCTGGCAGAAACACAATTAGTAACAAAATTCCATGCTACTGATCCCAGAGCAAGAAGAGGCTTCCCCCACGTCTATCTCAATAGCAGACTACTACTACTACTACTACTATTTAACATT